>NC_085880.1:28330265-28347765 GCF_034702125.1 Engraulis encrasicolus
ACGCTAGCTTGTGGGAGACAATGGGCCAGCCACTGGGGATTCAGATAGGGAGGAACTGGAATTGATTCCGCCAGCGCTGATTGGTCAATGGTGCTTTCACTCACCCGCTGGGAGCAGGCAGCCACTTGCGCAACCACCACAACCACCACCACCACCGCCATTACTGCCACCCACAAGTCACGCGCCTCCACTCCTCGGCCAATCAGTGCGGTCGGGGACACTCTGGCCTCCGTCACAGTCACACCCACCCACCCACAAGGCAGAGGCTCGTTCTCCTTTTTTTCCCTCCACTCCCTCCCTCCCTCCCTCCCTCCCTCCATCCATCCATCCAACCAACCCCCCGTCCCCTCCATTTAACCCTTCTCCATTCACTCTGCCTCATTCGAGTGCAATGACCGGCTCATGGCCTCCGAGTGAGTGACTGAGTACACCCCCTCCTCTCCTCCTCCCCTCCCTCTCTCTCTCCTCTCTTCTTCTTCTTCTTCTCTCTCCCCCTTCCCCTTTTCCCCTTCTTCCTTTAGTGCATTTACCCCCCACTCCGCGTCTGCCACCCCACACGCAGGCAGACCAGAGACCATCACAGCACTCCTTTGTGTGTGTGTGTGTGTGTGTGTGTGTGTGTGTGTGTGTGTGTGTGTGTGTGTGTGTGTGTGTGTGTGTGTGTGTGTGTGTGTGTGTGTGTGTGTGTGTGTGTGTGTGTGTGTGTGTGTGTGTGTGTGTGTGTCCATTTACGTGTGTGCGTACATGTTTGTGCATGTCCATGTGGCTCTGTCTTTAAGTGTATTTGTGTGCTGTGTCCTTTAAGTGTATCCGTGTGTATGTGTGTCCATGTGTGTCCGTGTGTCCATGTGTGTTCGTGTGTCCATGTGTGTCTGTGTGTGTCCGTGTACCTTTAACTGTTTTTCTTCCTTTGTAAGTATGTGTGGGTGGATTTGTGTGGTGGTGTTGTGTGTATTTGTGTGTATGCTCATCTCTGTATGCATAATGACATCAATGGTGTGTGTATGTGTGCGTGTGTGCGTGCGTGCGTGCGCGCGCGTGCATGTGTTTGCATGTGTGTGTGCACTGCAGCTGGTGGGTCTATAAGCTTTGAACTGGTGCTGCTGTAGTTCAGGCCTCATTTCTCCCATATGTGACCTCCACTCCACCCCAGAGTCCACTCACACCATCCTGCTGGATGGAGAGAGAGAGGGGATGGTGGAGGACATTGGTGGTAGTGGTGGAGGAGTGGGGTGTGTGTGTGTGTGTGTGTGTGTGTGTGTGTGTGTGTGTGTGTGTGTGTGTGTGTGTGTGTGTGTGTGTGTGTGTGTGTGTGTGTGTGTGTGTGTGTGTGTGTGTGTGTGTGTGTGTGTGTCCTAAGACTGCTCCTGGGTGATGCAGACCCACAGAGGCAGCTGGACAGCCCTTTCATCATTGCAGTCACGTCACTATGCACACACACACACACACACACACACACACACACACACACACACACACACACACACACACACACACACACACACACACACACACACACACACACACACACCCTGGGGCGAACGTACACACCTTCGCTCGCATGCACGCACGCACGCACGCACACACGCAAACACACACGCATGCACACAATACATGCATATAAAGCATACACACACATTCTGCTACACACACATACTCATACATACTTTAAACCCATGTAAACGCATTCTCTCCACCTCTCCATCTCTCACACACAAACCATGAAAAAAATGGCTGACTTGAACCCCACACACCTCTTCAGCTTTGTCTTTTATCAGCCAGAGTCCTCTCTCTGCTCTCCTCTAAAACATGCCCCAGATCTTAGAGACACCGCACTGCTGCTCTTGCCACTTATCACAGGCCTGTGTGTGTGTGTGTGTGTGTGTGTGTGTGTGTGTGTGTGTGTGTGTGTGTGTGTGTGTGTGTGTGTGTGTGTGTGTGTGTGTGTGTGTGTGTGTGTGTGTGTGGTGTGTGTGTGTGTGCGTGCGCGCGTGTCTGAGAGCAGTGTGTGCGTGTGCGTGTGCGTGTGCGTGTGCACATGTGTGTGTGTGTGTATGTGTGTGTGTGTGTATGTGTATGTGTATGTGTGTGTATGAGGCGGGCCAACATAAAAATCACCCAATCAGCAAACAGGAGTTCTTGCCAGCGCAGCAGTCTCCCGTGGAGGTGGGAAACTAAACTGTCCCCTAAACTCCAGAGGCGGAGGGCACGGGGAGGGAGTCTGACGGGCAGAGAGAGAGAGAGAGAGAGAGAGCAAGTGAAAGAGAAAGAGAAAGCGCAAGCGCAAGTGTGACAGAGAGAGATATAGATAGATAGACGGAGAGAGATAGAGGCAGAGAGGCAGAGTCACACCGAGAATCAGACTGTAAGAATAATTCTTAGACTTAGTCCTTCTTTCTGTATGTTTCTCTGTTTGAATGTGTGTGAATCCTTGGCAGTGCACCTGCATAGATAAGGGTATGGAGTGTTCCCTCCCTCCTGAACAATGACCCCCCTGTGTTGCCTATTAAAAAGGGCCTTCGTGGGAAGCGAGAGAGAGAGAGCGAGGATGCAAAGCGAGGAACATGTTTTCCAGGGCTTCTCTCTCTCTCTCTCTCTCTCCTTTCGCGAAAGCTAATTGTAAACTCTGATCAACTTGTCATGATCTCGTTGATGAATTAATTAGTTTTATTACTTTCCTTAACACAGACAAAGAAAAAGATAAAGTGAGACATATCCCCAGCTCCAAACCTATGCTTCCCTGATGTTATATTGGGAGTGTGAATGCAGGTTTTGCTAGAAGCCCTTACTGCAGTGGTTCCCAAATTTTTCTGCTGGGACCTCCTTTTGGACCTCAGAATATTTTCGTGACCTTTAAAGCAAATCACAGGAAAGGTAAGTACATGTATAACCCATTGAAGTGAATATTGTCACTAGCAATGTGTGGAAAAAATGTAAACAAAAAAACAAAAAAAAACGTATATTCAAGATTGTATGGCACCCCCCAGGCAGTAACTCCATAACCTCCTTAGGGGTCCCAACCCCCAGTTTGGGAACCACTGCCTTACTGTATATATGCCGTGGGGTGCTGGGAGTGGTGGCGAGGCTGCCTGCCTGCCTTGCCTGTGGGACCAGATAGAAGGGGCTGCCTCCATGCTATATATAACATTGTCCTATATTTACTGGCTGCTGCTGCATTGTGAGCCAGTGACCTGCGTCTCCCAGTGTGCCTTTTTGTCCTCCTCCTGCTGTGTGTGTGTGTGTGTGTGTGTGTGTGTGTGTGTGTGTGTGTGTGTGTGTGTGTGTGTGTGTGTGTGTGTGTGTGTGTGTGTGTGTGTGTGTGTGTGTGTGTGTGTGTGTACTAGCATGTGTGTGTGTGTGTGTGAGAGAGAGAGTGTTAGTGTCTGTGCATGCATGCATGTGATGTGTGTGTGGATGTGAATATTGAGAGGTAAGGGTCTAAGTATGTTTTTAAAAGGTTGAAGGTGTACAGAGATGTGTGTGTGTGTGTGTGTGTGTGTGTGTGTGTGTGTGTGTGTGTGTGTGTGTGTGTGTGTGTGTGTGTGTGTGTGTGTGTGTGTGTGTGTGTGTGTGTGTGTGTGTGTGTGTGTTCGTTCGTGTACTAGCATGTGTGAGTGTGTGTATGTGAGAGAGAGAGTGTTAGTGTCTGTGCATGCATGCATGTGATGTGTGTGTGGATGTGAATATTGAGAGGTAAGGGTCTAAGTATGTTTTTAAAAGGTTGAAGGTGTACAGAGGTGTGTGTGTGTGTGTGTGTGTGTGTGTGTGTGTGTGTGTGTGTGTGTGTGTGTGTGTGTGTGTGTGTGTGTGTGTGTGTGTGTGTGTGTGTGTGTGTGTGTGTGTGTGTGTGTGTGTGTGTGTGTGTGTGTGTGTGTGTACAGTAGCGAGGTACTGTATGATGAACTGCACAGGGGTGAGGCCGCCTTGCCTTGCCAAATAATGTCAACACAGCAGCATTTCCCCCTCCTGCCTACCTGGCACACACATACACGCGCGCGCACACATGTACCGGCATGCACGCGTGTACACGTACACACAAACACACACACACACACACAGACAAAAGCATCATGTCCTCAGGAGTCACTAGAGGCACTGCCGCACTGGCACAGAAAATCAAAGTCCCAGTTTCATCAATGGAGTCCGGCAGGTCTGCACACACACACACACACACACACACACACACACACACACACACACACACACACACACACACACACACACACACACACACACACACACACACACACACACACACACACACACACACACACACAGTGTATATTGCTCCTCCCAATGCACACACACACACCAACAATGCCTCTACCAAAATAAAACCCAGCCCCTCCTCCGTCCAGGAAGTATAATTAAAGCAAAAAGTAAATTAACATTTTTGCGCTGCCGGGGCCTATTCCTGTCCTGGTCCCCTCTCTAATCCAACCACCCCCGACCCCCCACTCCCCCGTGTCAAAAACACAGGCCCACTTTCAGCAGCTGTGTGCCACAAACTGATATTCGAGGCCATTTGCCGTCTATAAATAAAGTCCCCTACAACGGCAGGTATGTGCCTTTGGATAACACCCCCCACAACCCCCCTCAGGGAGTCGGGGGTGTGGTGTGGGGGTGCATCAAACTCCCTGGGACGCCAATGTGTCCAAAAGTGGGGCTCCACTTACTCAGCCCCGCTGTACTCTCTCTTCCCAGAATCCTCTCTGTTCTCGTTGTCTACTGCCACGAAATGGACCGAATGAGGAGTGCGCACAGGGTCGTTGACAGCTTTGGCCGGGCCCGGGACAAAGTCATCTAAAAGGGCTCTCTCACTCAATACATGCCATGTAATGAGCGCCCAATTGTGGGGGGCCCTCCTTCTCGCTAGGACCGAGACAATTGACCCCTTTGTCCCCCTGTCGGCTTTCCTGGGTGGGGGACGCGCAGCAATGCTGGTGATGATGAGGGGCAATGGTCAGACAGAGACGCTGAATTGCTTTCGGCGTGAGATGTCATGAAAGACTACATGGTGCCTACAGAGAGAGATTCACATAGCTGACAAGGCTACAAATCCCACATGGGCTGGCAAGAGAGGAGACGCTGTGTGTGACTGAGTATGTGTGTGTCCCGTGGTCTGGGAGAATTAGAGAAGAGATAAAACACAGACAAGACAACAGACTGCGGAGAGAGAGAGAGAGAGAGAGAGAGAGAGAGAGAGAGAGAGAGAGAGAGAGAGAGAGAGAGAGAGAGAGAGAGAGAGAGAGGAAGAGAGAAAGAAAGAGAGAAGAGAGAAGAGAGAAATTGAGAGAGAATACCTTTGTTTGTGTGTGTGTACGTGTGTCAATGAGAAAAGAGAGAGAGAGGGGGGGAGAGTGTGTATGAGAGAGAGAGGGAGAGAGAGAGAGAGAGAGAGAGAGAGAGAGAGAGAGAGAGAGAGAGAGCAAGAGAGGGAGAGAGAGAGAGAGAGAGAGAGAGAGAGAGAGAGAGAGAGAGAGAGAGAGAGAGAGAGAGGATTGCCTGGGCTTCACAAAACGTGCCTTTTTTGCCTTTTTTTTGCCTTTTTCTTTTCCACTTGCCATCTCTTGCCTAAGGCTTCTTCTGTGTCTTCCTCTCTCTCTCTCTCTCTCCCTCTCCTATGGCTCCTGCCGACACTCGCTGGTTTGCTGCGTGTTGCCAGCTGCTGGCGTAGGCACCAGGCTGCGTAAATAAATCACCGGTTCCCCACTTCCATGATATGCCCATCGCCTGTAGCCCGGCGCTGGACAAAACAGCCCCACAGCCTGGGCTGGAGCCTGAGCCCACAGGAAGCATCCAGCACGCTCTCTCTCCTCTCTTATCTCACTTCAAATAAAGTGCTTCGGAGCAGCAGGACTGCCTGCTCACTTGCTCTGCGTGCTTCTCTCCTATCTCCATCTTCTCTCCTCTTCTCTCCTCTCCTCTTCTCTTCTCTACTCTTCTCTTCTCTTCTCTTCTCTTCTCCTCTTCTTCCATGTACCATCCCTAACATTCACATCCTCTTTTCTACCATCCTTTCTTCTCCATTCTCTCTTCACTCCCGTGCCCTACCATCCCTCTCCTCTTCTTTCCCATTCATCACATTTGCTTCTCTCTCTCTTCTACCCATATTCAACTCTTTTCATCTCTTCTCCTCCTCCACTCCTCCTCCTCCTCCTCCCCACTCTTCTCCACCTCAGCGGTACAATCCTCCCTTCTTCTCTCCCATCCACTCTTTTCCTCTCCTCCTCTCTACTCTCCCATCCCCTATTCTCCTCTCTTCTCCTCTCCGTTCTCCCATTCATTACACCCTACTACCTGCAGTGCATAATTTGAGTGCAGCTCCAGCTACTAAACCCCCAGAAGGGAAAACACTTCTTCGCTTTAGTTTATGACTAATTTATGGCTAAACAGCAACACAAGTAACAAGTTAGCAGAAAAAATGAGGGAAATCAGGTCAAGTGTGCAGTGTGCCCTGATTTGTCAAACAGCAATCACATTGTTGAGTCGTGCATGCAGCCTCCATTGCTGTCCCGGGCAGTGAGATCATTACACAGAGTATTCCTGGACTGTGTACGCTTCAACAAGGTAATACATCACAGACAAACGTTTTTTGAGGATAAACACACAAATATTTCCCATATTTTGCAGCACGCACGCAGACATGCACCACACCAACGCCACAGCTTGCGGTAGTCAAAGTAAGAGCTAGGACACGTCTGCCAAGACAATCTCCCTTTATCGGGTTTTGCTAAGGCCCCAACAGCAGCAAGAAATATGGTAGCCCTTCAACAAGAGAACCAATGCTTAAATCTCCCAACTTCTAATTTAAGATGACAGGGGCGGGGAGGAATTCCAGCCTCAAGTTTTTTTCCCCCCTAAAAGCCGTCATTTACATTCCTGAAAAAAAAAAACATTCATAATGTGGAAAAGGTTCAGACACAGAGGCGGTTAAAGAGATACAGAGATAAAGCATGAAAGATGAAAGTATGCTAGCGAGCGCTATTCAACTTCATCAACAAGACGGCTGAGTGGGACAATCAGTGGGTTTTCAGGAGCCACACAAAACAAGACAACACAAAAAAGCTATTGAACTGTCTGCTGTCAATTTTAAGTCAGTTGCTGGGGGGCAGGGAATTTCAAACTGGCTGTATCTGGCCCGTGGGCAGCTAGTTGAAGAGACCTGACAGACAGACAGACAGACAGACAGACAGACAGACAGACAGACAGACAGACAGACAGACAGACAGACAGACAGACAGACAGACAGACAGACAGACAGACAGACAAATACATTTGTACAAACAGAGAATACATAGATACAATGATGAGTATATAGGCCACACTGACAGAAACAGACACAAGATTAGACTAACATAATGAGTGACTAACCAACTGATTTGCCGAGGGAATGATGAATGGCTTGATAAATGAATGGATGGATTGATGGATGAATGATTCATGGCCATATAGCTTCACAGCCAGTCACCCAGACAGACAGGTGCAGCCAGGGTGAGGTGGAGAGAAGGGGGGGGGGGGGGGGGGGGGGGGGGGGGGGGGGGGGGCTGGGGGGGAGGGGGGGGGGGGGGGGGGGGGGGTTGTAGGGAGAAAGAGAGGGTGTGAGGTAGAGAGAGAGAGGGTGCAATACTGTACGGTGTGTACATGCAGGTTGTGTGTCTGTGTGTATGTTCCCCTGCTGCTGAGTGGCAGGGGTTGGGGTTGGGCTGGCATGGCTGGCTGACAGGACGGTGTGTGTGTGTGTGTGTGTGTGTGTGTGTGTGTGTGTGTGTGTGTGTGTGTGTGTGTGTGTGTGTGTGTGTGTGTGTGTGTGTGTGTGTGTGTGTGTGTGCGCGTGTGTGTGTGTGTGTGTGTAAACCTAGCTCTTCTCCGGCGGCGCTGGGCGGGCAGCCTGTGAGTCCTCCCTATGGCTGCCGCTGCTGCCTCAGAGGTAAGCTGACAGATTCCACCGCCTCCAGTTTCAGCCTAGACTGCCTGAACCCCCCCCCCCCCCCCTCTCACCTCGCCCTGCAATGCCTGAAGCCCCCAACACACCCCGCCCTGCCCCGCTGCCACCTCCCTCCCTGCCTGCCTGCCTGCCTGCCTGCCTGCCATGCCGCAGAGTACCAGAGAGCTGAGCCATCAGACACCAAAGCCCACCAGCAGCAGAACGGAGGCCCAGCCCAGCCCTGTCCTGTCCTGTCCTGTCCTGCCCTGGCTCAGACCAGTTCTCTCTCAGCCGTACTCCACACCCCACACATCCCAGGGGTCACCTGAGTAGGTCACCTCCAAACTGGCTGCCTATACAATTGTGTAAGCTACTACATGGCTGTTAATGTCAAACTTCAAAGCTTCAAACTTCTTATTGATTCTGTCTATTGTGTCTTTTTGTTTTGTTTTGTTATGCATCAGGTGTACTGTAAATGTACTGTGTGTTATGCATGCAAGTATGTTTCTTTTTTTTATTGTCAATTTTTTTGAAAATTGTCAGCTTAACATTGAAGTCTATGAGATTTTTGAACTTCCGGAGCATGAAAGTCTGCTTCGGTAGACAGCACTAGCCATAACGAAAAAAAATACTGGCTTCATTACTTTGACTGCAAGTTTGCCACCTGCTTGCATTGCATTACATGCTGCCTTAACATAACATTACATTACATTAGTAATCCAGTGACATAGAGTTTAGAATACAAGGACAAGTCCCTGGAGCAATTTAGTGGTTAGGTGCTATGCTCAAGGGCACCTCGTCAGCCATGAGGGAGGGTGCCAACACTGCACTTCCCTACCCACACACACACAAACACGCATTAGTCTTACTGGGATTTGAGCCTGTAACCCTCCGATCTCAAGATCAACTCCTTCATCATGAGGCCAGGACACCATTTACCTTTTAACACAGCTGCCAACAATTCATGTGATCTTAATTAGTCTAACAGCTCAGCCAGGTGCATGTTCATTAGTTATAACACCTGTACAAATTACTGTAAGCACACAGGTAGCTCACTAGCTGATTTATGTGGTAATTTTGCTTAGATTTCAGCTTCTGAATCCAGGTCACCCAATTAGTGCGTTATTGTGTTCTTACTGAACTCATCTGACACTTAAATTTAGTCACTTATCTACTTAGGGTCTCTGCACGCCGGCTCCGACAGCACTGTGGAGCACTATCGGTTTACGACAATTTCGGTTAGCCCCGCACAATGTGCAGACGTGCTATAGCACTTTGATGGAACCGGTGTGAGGAGGACCTTACAGGGAAACACAGTCTTCTCGGAGCAATAGGAACTGTAGTGGTATCTACTCACAGAGCTGTATTAAGTGAAGTAGAATCCATGCTGAAAAGCATCCACCAGGTGTAGAATGTGGCCCAATGGGCAACCAGCCCAGTCATTAGAACAGCTCTGTCTGCACAGGCATGAGGAAGACCTCTATAAAATAGCAAGTAGTACAGCACTAGTATTCGCTCTATTTCATGAAAAGTTGAAGAACTTTTTACCACTAGTACAACTGAAAAAGTGTCCCATGTTTCATATTTTTATGCATGAGAATAAAATCCATAAAAATACCGTAATATATTGCATCCTTTTTGAGGAAAGAAATCCTATGACATAGGAACAGGCTACACCCTAACACCCTAACCGCTTAAGTATTTTGCTCATTCACAAATTCTTTTTTTTTTCCTTTCATGAGTATGTACTGTGTAATTAACTAATATTTACTGGTCGGACCAAAGTAGAATGCAGCCAAATATTTCCAATGGTCCATATTTCGGATGGTGATGGTAAATATTCATGAATAAAAAAATGAATGGGCGGCATACATTCTGAAAATAAACTACAAACAAAATGACACTCAGCATCACCATTTGTCATTACTGCATCTGCATCAGCAGCAGCAGCAGCAGCATCATCGTCATCACTTCCACAGTGGGCAGCATCACTGGTGTGTGTGTGTGTGACATCCATGTTGGCTACCCTAAGTGGCCTAAGTCGCCTATTGTGTAGTGGAGCACATCAGCGTGCTGGACTGGTTAGAGCTTTAATCTGATTAGCCACTAATGGACTGCGAGTAAACTCACACTTAGCACGTGCTAGGTCGGCCTGACACACACACTCTTACACACACACAGGAGCAGGAGCAAACACACACAAGTGCACACATGCAAACACAAACGCAAACACACACTTCACTGTGTACACACAGCAAAGCCTTCCCCACACAAACACACAATGCCAGCTTGGCTGTTGCCCACAGACATACACAAATACATGTGCCCACGCACACATGCACACACACATACGCACACAGACATAATCACACACACACACACGTGCACGAACACGCACGCACACACGCACACACACACAGACATAATCACACACACACGTGCACGAACACGCACACACACACACACACACAATGCCAACTGAGACACAGCCCCGCTGGAGTTCTCGTCATGCCAGAGTAGTCGCCGGGCCAACACGTGCTTTTTGCCGTAGTCCCGGTGGCACACAGTCAAAATATACCAGCGCAGAGAGAGAGAGAGAGAGAGAGAGAGAGAGAGAGAGAGAGAGAGAGAGAGAGAGAGGGAGAGAGAGAGAGAGAACGATTGCAAGAAAAGTGCGAGAGAAAAAGAGAACGACAGAGTGTCAGACAGGGCCAACAAGAGTCTGACAGTCTGGCTGCAAGTTGCGGTCGTGCTTATGGTTGGTTTGTTAGTTTGCTGATTGTGCCACTTGACTGCGGAGACGGTTCACAGAGCCAGGAAAATATCAAGCGCTAGCTGTAGCGGCCAGGGCACCAAACACTACCAACGGTGGATACTGGTGCCACTCTTTACAGTGACACTGTGGTGTCGTGACACGTGTCCGTGTTAGCATCGTGACCACACCAGACAGACTTGGAAACATTTCCTCACGCGTGGTGAGACATTTATGGAATCTCTTCGGTACTGGGCACTCCAAACCAGGGCAAGACCAAGGCACACACGCCAACACAAGCTGGGGAAGAAAAGAGGTGGCAGTGGGTGGAAGCATTGGTGGCTGCTACTGATATTAAAATCGCATAAATAGTCGAGTAGAGTAGTAGAGTAGTAGAGTAAGTTTATTGATTTATTTATAAACTACCAAAACAAATACAATGGACATGAATTGATGTTGGAGACAAGGTTTTAATTTCAACCGAGAGCAAAGAAAATCCATTCATTCGTAAACGATAATTGTTTATTCATTAAGTTTGGTCTATAGATTATTAGGCAATTCTCTCTCTTACTCTTTGTCGTTCGGAGCGTTTGTGTCTGTGTGTGTGTGTGTGTGTGTGTGTGTGTGTGTGTGTGTGTGTGTGTGTGTGTGTGTGTGTGTGTGTGTGTGTGTGTGTGTGTGTGTGTCTGTGTGTCTGTGTGTGTGTGTGTGTGTGTGTGTGCGCGCGCGTGTGCAATCTGTGCATGTGCGTTCGTGTTTTCAGGCAAAGGCCATTTCTCACCGAGAGAAAATGAAGGCACGGTGTCGAGGAGGGGAGCAGGGAGTGGTGTCTCCATCAATCAAACCAGCACAGAGGAGAGAGAGTGAGAGAGAGAGGGAGAGAGAGAGAGAGGGGAAGAAGATGGAAAGTGAAATGGTGGGGGGAGAGGCGGAACAGGGGAGGAGTGGTAGAACAGGAAAAGAGACGTAAACAGAAAGATAGAGAGAGGGAGAGAGAGAGAGAGAGAGAGAGAGAGAGAGAGAGAGAAAGTGAGAAAGTGAGAAAGTGAGAAAGTGAGAGAGTGAGTGATATGGCACGCAGTGGCGGCAGCAGCAGCAGTCAAGTGTCCAGATTATCACAAAAGAAAATCAACTTGTGCAGTGTGGCCTAAAATACGCAACCAAACATGCAGTATTTTCGCCACATGAATCAATCCAGCTTGCAGACCTCAAACAAACCCTGGCCCCCCTCTCACCCACAAGATTATGCCGGAGACTGCAGCCCACTAAAATGGATATACACACAGTAGTCTCCTTCGGGCAGGCAGAGGTGTGCGTGTGTGCATGTGAGAGAGAGAGAGAGAGAGAGAGAGAGAGAGAGAGAGAGAGAGAGGGAGAGGGAGAGGGAGAGAGAGAGAGAGAGAGAGAGAGAGAGAGAGAGAGAGAGAGAGAGAGAGAGAGAGAGAGAGAGAGAGAGAGAGAAGGCTGGCTTTTCCCCATAGCCCCCCTACTGCCATCAACTGGCTGCAGAAGGCTGATAAGTGCTGGGGACAGACCTGCCCACACAGTGCACAGTGTACTAAGAAAGCGGCGGCAGTGGCAGTGGCAGCGGCAGTGGCAGCGGCAGTGGCAGCGGCAGCGGCAGCGGCAGCGGCAGCGGCAGCGGCAGTGGCAGCGGCAGCGGCAGCAGCAGCAGCAGCAACAGCAACAGCAGCAGCAGCATGGCACTCACTCCTGCTTGCCAAGTTAGGGCATTACAGCCCCTGCTAACCTCCGCTGAAAACTCCATCTCAACACCTCACACACACACGCACGCACGCACACACACACGCACACACACACTCTGTCATGCACACACTCTGTTCAAAGGCTGTTCAAACCTCTGAGCTGAGGTTAAATTCCTCACCCGTCAAGTTGATGGGTGGGTAGACATCCAATATTTTACCCGTCAACGCTCAAATCAACCCGTATTTAGCAGGTGACTCGTGATAAAGTCTCCCCCTGTCAGCTTCCTTCCATGCTGCCATGCTTTTCCCCATCACCTCCTCTCCTTTGTCAACGGAGATGAACGTGGATTGCTCATAGGACACCAGAGACCTCTGCAAACAGTCCTGTGTCCTGCCCTCTGCCACCACACCCCCACTCGCCCACCTCTCTTGCCTCTTTTAAATCCTTGCCTTGCCTTTGCTGTCCTTCCACCTCCTCTCTTTCCAAATCCTCCACTCTACACACTCTCTCTCTCTTCTCCTTTTCTTTATTTAGCAATCACTTTCAATAGAAAGCCAAGAGCCCTTATGAACAGCCCTGTGCTGTCCATCCACTTTCTCTTTTCATCTCCACCCATCAGCTTCTCCTTAATTCTCTCTTCTAATAATTTTCCCTATTCCCCTCCTCTACTCGCTCGTCTTTTCCGACCCCTCCTGTTCCTTCTCCTCTCTCCTACTGCCCACTCCATTCCCATTTCTCTCCTTTTCTCCTCTTCCCTCTATCATTTCTCTCCTCTCCTCCGTTTCCCTCTCCTTCTCCTTTTCCGCTGCCTCTCCTCCTCAACCTCGCGGCAGTAGTATTTTGTCTTATCTTATTCCACCTCTCATCTCCTCAGTCCTCTTGCAACCTTTCCTTTCCGCCTTCCCTCTCAAATTTTCTCTCCGTTTTTTTGCATTCTCTCCTCATCTTATACTACTCCTATCTATCTCTCCTGTCTTCTCTGCTCTATTCTCTCCCTCTGGTCCTGCTGGCGAGAGAGCTTTTCCTCCGATCTCATCACACCTCTCCTCCTCCTCTCCCTCTGTGCTCCACCATCCTTTCCACTCCTCTCCTCTGCCTCTACTCCACCTCTTCCTTCCTATATTCAGCTGCCTCTCCCCCTCTCCCTCTGCTCCTCCTCCTCTACCTCCTCCTCTCCTCCTCTTCCTCTGCTCCTCCTCTACTCCACGCCCTCTGCTCCTCCTCTCCCCCTCTCCCTCTGCTCCTCCTCTCCCTCCTCTACTCCTCTCCCTCAGCTCCTCTTCTCCCTCTCCACCTCTCCTCCTCTCCCTCTGCTCCTCCTCTCCCTCTGCTCCACGCCCTTTGCTCCTCTTCTCCCTCTCCTCCTCTCCTCCTCTGCTCCTGGTGGTAGTGGTAGTGGTAGTGGTGGTGGTCTGAGCTGGGGGCTCATGGGGAAAGGTCAGCCCTGGCTAATTTGTTTTCATCCTCGCAGACGGCGGTGCAACAGACACAGAGCAGGTAAACCAATTACTCTCTGACATGAATCACCGCGGCCAGCTGCCTCTCTCTCGCTCTCAAGCCCACACACACCACCCCTACCACCGACCATGCATACACGCACACCTTCAGAGAGAGAGCGAGAGAGAGAGAGAGAGAGAGAGAGAGAGAGAGAGAGAGAGAGAGAGAGACCCTCAGAGGCACACACACAGCATACACACTCTCTACCCCCCCTCCCCCCCCTCTCTCTCACACACACACACACACACACACACTACAGTCCCACCTCTACAGCTGTCCCCTTGGCCTATTGCCTCGGTCCCTCTGTCCACCCCCCTGTGCCCTCCACAGCAGTCACCCTCCTATCTCTTCTCTGTGCCCACTCCACAGAGTGCCCCACACCACATTATGTCCCTGGGGCTTGGTAAGTGCTGACAAGCATCCTCTCCAAACCAAAGCCAAAAAAAAACTAAGCTCAAGCCAAAGCCAAAAAAGGGTTATTCCATTTTAAGGTATCTTTGTAATGATGTTATTCTTACTACTGTTTTACATGGAGACTGACAGGTGAAGGAGGAAACAAAGAGGACCAAGACTCCTTGACAAAAAAATAAAACAATAAAACCTTAAATCATATGAATATGGGTCAGTGATGTTTCAGCATTAGCACACGTCAGGGCGGCGCAACGACAGTCAGTGCCACTAGTGTATGGATTTTTGTTTGTTTGTTTTTAGTGGACTATCTAAAAAGCATATTCATTGCAGCATATCAACCACCAATTGCTAATTAATATACAGGCATTAGATGCTGTTGCACCACCTGATGTTGTGCAAAAGTGTATAATGGTAAGATGTGGGGTGCGTTAGTTGTGTGTTGTTTGTGGACACGGAGAGACTCATATCTTTGAATGGCAAGGAACTTCAGCATTTCATTTCAGAGAATTCAGCAACCTCTGGCAGAACAACAAAAAGAATCATCCCCTCGGGGGGACTGAGGAAAGAAATGAGTACAACAGGATCGCGGCTTTTCGCGGAGATTTGAGTGATTTTCTAATAGCATTTTCTTTCTCTACCCTCTCCACCTCCATATATTTTGAATATATGATGTTATCATAATGCTTGATGTGAAGGTTTTTTTCTCATTGGTCTCAGGTATCAGTTCATGAAACAACAATTTGTTATTGGCATTCACTAGCTGCCTTAAATCTCTCTCTCTCTCTCTCTCTCTCTCTCTCTCTCTCTCTCTCTCTCTCTCTCTCTCTCTCTCTCTCTCTCTCTCTCTCTCTCTCTCTCTCTCTCTCTCTCTCTCTCTCTCTCTCTCTCTCTCTCTCTCTCTCTCCTTCCTCTTAGAGGAATGCCTGCCATGTCTGTCTGGCCGCTATGACTTTATGGATGCGGGAGGATTTCAGCAATGTTCACGCCACACTGCATCTCATCTCTATCTTCTCTCTCTCTCTCTCTCTCTCTCTCTCTCTCTCTCTCTGTCTTTCATGTCCACCTGCACTACGCCGCACCACTCACACACAGCTCATCTTGCACATGCCATTTGCAGTTACCATTACGTGCACCCAGCCAGCCTCACCAGCATGAAACAATGATGATGAAGAAGAGGCTGCATTCTTCCGTCTCCCTGACTGTCTCACCCCTCTCTCTCTCTCTCTCTCTCTCTCTCTCTCTCTCTCTCTCTCTCTCTCTCTCTCTCTCTCTCTCTCTCTCTCTCTCTCTCTCTCTCTCTCTCTCTCTCTCTCTCTCTCTCTCTCTCTCCCTCTCTCTCTCTCTCTCCTCTTAGAGGAATGCCTGCCATGTCTGTCTGGCCGCTATGACTTTATGGATGCGGGAGGATTTCAGCAATGTTCACGCCACACTGCATCTCATCTCTATCTTCTCTCTCTCTCTCTCTCTCTCTCTCTCTCTCTCTCTCTCTCTTTCATGTCCACCTGCACTACGCCGCGCCACTCACACACAGCTCATCTTGCACATGCCATTTGCAGTTACCATTACGTGCACCCAGCCAGCCTCACCAGCATGAAACAATGATGATGAAGAAGAGGCTGCATTCTTCCGTCTCCCTGACTGTCTCACCCCTCTCTCTCTCTCTCTCTCTCTCTCTCTCTCTCTCTCTCTCTCTCTCTCTCTCTCTCTCTCTCTCTCTCTCTCTCTCTCTCTCTCTCTCTCTCTCTCTCTCTCTCTCTCTCTCTCTCCATCTATGACTCTCTCAGTCTCTGTCTGTCTGTCTGAGGCTGCATTCTTCCGTCTCCCTGACTGTCTCACCCCTCTCTCTCTTCATCTATGAGTCTCTCTATGTCTGTCTGTCTGTCTGTCTGTCTGTCTGTTTGTCTGTCTTTTCTGTCTGTGTGTCTGTCTCTCTCCACACAGCCCCCCTTGAAATTAATTATGTGACTGAGCGGCTCTGTCTCTCCTCTGGCTACCGGGGGCCACCTCTGCCGTCTGGCTTTGGAGACGATCAGCTCGGCTCGCCTCATCCGCTGGGCTCTATTCTCTGGCCGAAAACCAGCCCTCGGCCTCTCTCTCTATCTATCTTTCCCGCTCATTCCCTCCCTCTCTCCCTCTCTTGCTCTATCTGTCTCTCCCTCTCTCAGAAGGCTGTTACTATGGCAACAGGGCTCTTTCAGCGCTGGCAAAATAATGAAGACAATGTGTTTTCCATTTATATGAGTTTTTTGGCGCGCCGGAGATATAGAGTGTCCATCTTAACACGTCTTGTGCACTGCGGATACCTCACAATACCCGAGGAAAAAAAGAGGGAGAGAGAGAGCGGAAGACAGAAAAAAGGCTTTCCGCCACTCTCCCTGCCTGAAAGCTGGCTGACAAGAACAAAAAAAAAAACTGTCGGAAATGAAATAATAAAAAAACAAGCTGTGTGTATGTGTGTGTGTGTGTGTGTGTGTGTGTGTGTGTGTGTGTGTGTGTGTGTGTGTGTGTGTGTGTGTGTGTGTGTGTGTGTGTGTGTGTGTGTGTGTGTGTGTGTGTGTGTGTGTGTGTGTTTTTAAAGGGCCTATTTTCCCCTCGTATACTGGGGAACACTTTAATTATCAGGTGGGGCGAGCAGAAGGTGAGAGGCCAGTTGTGTGTTTAACAAAAGGAAGGCGGAACATCTGAACATCTTTCACACGGCCAAGGAAGCCGTAGGAAAACATAAAGCTTTTAAAGACCAATTAGCAATTACACAGGGCCACTCCAATGAAGATTAATGACATCACTTGATTATGTAAGGCGATATGACATAAGTAAACCGCCTAATACTTATATATAAATGCCATGCAGCCGGCAATCTGATAGACACGTTACGTCACCTCATTTTGTTTGAGAACTGTGATTAAGATGTCAAGATCGGTTTCATTTGACATGAGCAAATGGACGACATAATATTGACATTGAACATGTAATGTACATATGCTACACTTAGGCAAAGCCTGTACACAGGCTAACCCACACGAACACGCAGAGCAAACAATCCCAGAGGTAAGGTAAACTCAAACAAAAAAAAGTGACAAACTCAAACATTATTTAGCGTCTGTTAGCAAAAGCTAAACATGACTTTTTGACATTTACTCAAGAGAAGGAGTGATCAGAGAGCGAGGGAGAGAGAAACAGAGAGAGAGAGACAGAGACAGAGGCAG
>NC_085880.1:28355265-28357765 GCF_034702125.1 Engraulis encrasicolus
TATGTTTTATCTTAATGTTTTAAATGTTTTTTTGACTCTAATTCATTTCCCTGTTTTCCTTTCCTTTACATTTGTTAACTTTGTGAAGCACATTGAGTTGCACCTGTGTATGAAATGCGCTATATAAATAAACTTGCCTTGCCTTGCCTTGCCTTAGCACTACCAGGGCTCTTTCCTTTCCTTCTTTCCTTGCCTGCGCAGTGTGGTTGTGGAGGTGGAGGTATGGTTTTACAGACAGGAGGTGTGGTGGTGTACATTGTTGGTGTGGTTCAGTGTAATGGGGTGCAGTGCGCTGTGGTGGCGGTGTTGTGCACTGTGGTGCAGTCTGGTGTGGTGTGTGTATGTGTGTGTGTGTGTGTGTGTGTGTGTGTGTGGTGTGTGTATGTGTGTGTGTGTGTGTACATGGTGTGGTAATGTGGTGGGGTGTACTCTATGCTGTGTGTGTGAGATTGTGCGTACGTGCATGTGTACGTGTGTGTGTGTGTGTGCGTGTGTACTGTACGTGTGTACATGCGTGCCTGCGTGCGTCTGTATGTGCATGCATGCGTGCGTGTGACTGTGGCACTGCCCTGTTCTGGTCTGGTTGGAATGAGTGGCCAGACTGGGCCCTGCCTGCCTGACTGACTGCTTGACTGGTGAAAGAGCATCAGGGATCTTGCGCTGCGTTCCAAAGCAAACGTTGGGTGCCGAGCCAAGAGAGACTGATCCAGCTCCAGTACACAGCGCACAGTCATTAGAGCACTGCCCTTTTCCACACAGCCCGCACAGTCACAGTCTAACTGACCCCGGGTCAGTCGGTTCTCTCTCTCTCTCTCTCTCTCTCTCTCTCTCTCTCTCTCTCTCTCTCTCTCTCTCTCTCTCTCTCTCTCTCTCTCTCTCTCTCTCTCTCTCTCTCTCTCCTCCGTGTGCCACAGCACTGCCAAACACACTCGCTTTGGATGCTCATTCCACACACACACACACACACACACACACACACACACACACACACACACACACACACACACACACACACACACACACACACACACACACACACACACGCGCGGTAACTCAGTCTTAACGCACTACCACATAAACTGTCGATATTTAAGACACTTGTTCCACATATATACACTCTCTCTCTCTGACTCTCTGACCCTGGCAAACAAACAAATACACACACACACACACACACACACACACACACACACACACACACACACACACACACACACACACACACACACACACACACACACACACACACACACACACACACACACAGGTAACCCCCCTCCACAAACAATGCAACGCCTGTCTGTTCCATAGACACAAATGACTCACCAAGAGTCTACTCTGCTTGACATTTCAAAATCAGAACTCTTCCCCTTTGGGCAGCGGTGCAGAGATGTATTATATTTGCATTCGCTTTTCAGCACCTCCTGCCTCGTCTGCTCTCTCTCCCCTCCTCCCGTATAACGACGACAGCCACCCTCTCCTCTCCTCTCCTCCTGTTTTCTATTGTAATGGATTGCACCTTCCCTCATTTCTCACCTCTGTTTCATCCATTAGTCTAACAAGCATCGACAATCCCCTTTCAGAAGCAGCATCACTCGCAGATGAATTCAGCCACATTAATTGGTTTATTAAATCAATCCATCAATACATTTTTTTTTCTCGTCTCTCGTTCTCGTTTTTTTCCCCCTACAGCCAGTGATGGAAAAGAAGAAAAGAAAAGAAGAAAAAAAACAGACCAAAAAAAAAAAAACGGATTACTTCCCTCTCTCCACTGAGGCTTGCTACCAAAACCACTTAATTGCAACGCGATGGATGCAAAGGCAACGGGTGACTCTCGCGGGCTAACATGAAACGGTGCAGCGACTAGCGTGGCTAAATCGGCGGAACACAAGGTTTTGATTATTAAGAGAAGGCGAAAAAACGGTAGCCTGTAGTGTACGTGTGTGTGTGCGTGTGTGTATGCGTGTGTGTGTGTGTGTGTGTGTGTATGCGTGTGTGTGTGTGTGTGTGTCAGTCTGTCTGTGTATGCATATGCCCTGCCTGCCAGTCAAGGCTATCCAGTCTGGAAAACAAACTAACACACGCACGAACACACACACACACTCACACACACACACACACACACACACACACACACACACACACACACACACACACACACACACACACACACACACACACACACACACACACACACACACACACGCACACACACACAGTGTTTCCAAAGGCTGTGAAAAAGCTGTTGACTGCGGGCCAAGTCCCCACCGCACAAGAGCAGGAGGATTACCTAAATGAATTCTATGTCCTTACGGCAGACAGGCTGCACAGACAGAGGGGGCAGTATTAATCTTTGTTTTAATATAATCTGTATCAGAGAAAGGAATGAGAGAGAGAGAGAGAGAGAGAGAGAGAGAGAGAGAGAGAGAGAGAGAGAGAGAGAGAGAGAGAGAGAGAGAGAGAGAGAGAGAGAGAGAGAGAGAGAAGCGTCTGGGACGGG
>NC_085880.1:28370265-28377765 GCF_034702125.1 Engraulis encrasicolus
CCTAGTCGTGGCCGTGCCCTCCTAGTGACGCAATACCTTTGGCATTGCAACTAGTCAGGGCAAACCACCATAAGCAAACCAAGGGAGGCAGGTCAACCATGCCGTTTGGGAAATGTTAATTGTTATGCTCTTGGTCAGACCAAGTTTCGAAGAGATTTGAACGTCGATGATAATCAGGCTAGGTCATGACTGCCCTGGGCCTGATCAAATGATGGACTGGATTGGCGTGGACAGGACACTATCCTAAATAGGCACTTCCAGGTAAGGGCTGGACACTGGACTGAATGTGGGACACAACACATGTGAGAAATGAGAGAACACGCGTTGAGTACAGTACACAGCATGAGTGTTTCAGAGTGAGTGGGTGTATGTGTGAGACAGTATGTGTGAGACAGTGTGTGTGAGACAGTGTGTGTGTGTGTGTGTGTGTATGTGTGTGTGTGTGTGTGTGTGTGTGTGTGTGTGTGTGTGTGTGTGTGTGTGTGTGTGTGTGTGTGTGTGTGTGTGTGTGTGTGTGTGTGTGTGTGTGTGTGTGTGTCCTCTGGGCTGGGCGATGGGGATAAAGGACTCTTTAAAAGGGATTTGGCCCTATGGGGAGAGTCTATATTTGGACGCTGATACAGACCAGGGGTGGGTGAACGGGGTGGAGAGATCGCAGATCATTTTTCATGAACAAATCTGCTTTGGCCACGTCAGGCACTCAGGACAGGCTGCAGACCAGCAGAAGGTGTGTGTGCCTGTGTGTGTGCGTGTGTGTGTGAGAGAGAGGGGGGGGGGCATTCAGGACATGCAGCAGACCAGCAGAAGCCAGCGTGTGTGTGTGTGTGTGTGTGTGTGTGTGTGTGTGTGTGTGTGTGTGTGTGTGTGTGTGTGTGTGTGTGTGTGTGTGTGTGTGTGTGTGTGTGTGTGTGTGTGCCATGTGTTGGGGGTGGTGAGGGTTGGGGGCATGGGTGTGGTTAGTTAAGTGGCGAGGTGCCTGATACCAGAGACCCTCCCCTTGGCCCTCTGCCCTCTCTGCCTGCCTCTCTTCTCCTCCTCTCCTCGCTCCCTCCTTTCTATGCACCTTTCCTCCTCCTCCGCTCTCCTCCTCCTCTCCACTCCTCCTCCACTCCTCTCCTCTCCTACTGCTCTCAGCCTTCCTCTCCTCTCTTCTTCCTCCTCCTCTCGTCTTCTCTCCGCTCTTTTCCTCTCCTCTCCTGTCCTCTGCCCCTCTCCTCTCCTCTCCTCCTCTCCCAGTTGCTTGGCCAGCTGAGCAATCAGGTCACCTCGTCTTTTCCCCTGTCGCCTGGGCGCGATTGTTCACCCCTCTACCCCATCCAACAGTCATCTCCCCCCTTGTGTGTCGTGTGTGTGTGTCGTGTCGTGTGTGTGTGTGTGTGTGTGTGCGTGTGTGTGTGCGTGTGTGTGTGTGTGCGTGTGTGTGTGTGTGTGTGTGTGGTGTGTGTGTGTCGCAGCTGCTCCTCGTGATGTCAACAGATCTCTCCTGGCGGGGCTGGGCCTCTCTGTCTTTTGCGCACGCACACACACACACACACACACAGACACACACACAGACACACACACACACACACACACACACACACACACACACACACACACACACACACACACACACACACACACACACACACACACACACACACAGAAAGAGACACACGCACTATACACACGCAGAGTAGAATAGATATAATAGATACAAACTTGGATATTGTCTCACTAAAACACACAGTAAAAGACACACACAGCAGTAACACGGACACAGATATACGGCGTACAGATAGATAGACACATTAGCTGATATTCTTAGTCCACTAACATAGAGACGCACACACAGCAGCAGCAGCAGCAGCGGCCGCAGATCCATAGATCTCTGAGCCTCTTTTCAGAAAAACCCAGAGAGTTCCACACGTCTCGTCTGCGTTCATTGGAAGGGTGTCTGTTTTCTTTCTGTCTCCGTTTCTTTGCCTGCAATTTCCTGCCGACCACACAGCAGCACACACTGTTTTGATCCCTGCCGCCCGCCATAACCCTTTCTTCTTCTGTTTCTCCCCGAGAAGAGAAGAGAAGAGAAGAGAAGAGAAGAGAAGAGAAGAGAAGAGAAGAGAAGAGAAGAGAAGAGAAGAGAAGAGAAGAGAAGAGAAGAGAAGAGAAGAGAAGAGAAGAGAAGAGAAGAGAAGAGAAGAGAAGCCATTCCTTTCCACGGCCCAATCAATATGCTCCCTACTCCCCGAGGGCTCATCACGTCTTTTGCGCATAGCGTTCACCAATGGCAGTCATTCGCGCCGTGCCGCTGTGCTGTGCTGTGCTGTGATGACTGCGGCACTCAAAGCGATGGCGGCGGCACTCAGCGCATTAACACAGTCTTACAGAACGGCAATCACCACCACACACACGTGTTACAGATGTTCTGCAGCCAGAAAAAAAGAGCTAAAAGGAAAACAAAGAGAGTTTACTCGCCTCAAATACCAATCCACTATTCAAGAACTTGTTGGTAGTATACACAGGGATGCACACGATTCTCTGTGGTTTCAAAAATGATGACCACTTTGACAACCACTTTGATTACAAGCAAATTGCTTCCTAGCACATAGAGGCACACACACACACACACACACACACACACACACACACACACACACACACACACACACACACAAGTAGCAGATAAGTAACAGCAAGCTCAACACCAGCTCGTGCAAGAGCACAGATACTTTCTGGATGCAAAGTGACATGACAAACGGAAGTCCCCCGGCTTCCCATCTCCAACCTGGAATGATGGGATGGGGTTGGTAGAAAGAAAGAAAGAAAGAAAGAAAGAAAGAAAGAAAGAAAGATGAAGGGAAGTGTAAAGTAAAAGAGGAAAATTGCACACTGTATACTACATAGAGAGAGAAAGAAAGGGAGAGTTAGGTTGCATAATGAAGAAGAGAAAGGGAGAGAAAGAGCAGACTGAGAGAACAGAGAGAGAGAGAGAGAGAGAGAGAGAGAGAGAGAGAGAGAGAGAGAGAGAGAGAGAGAGAGAGAGAGAGAGAGAGAGAGGCTGTCTTAAGGAGCGGTGTAAAGGCAGAGAGGGAGAGGGCTGGTGAATGAATGGAGAGTGGGTGCCTTTCTGACACGCGGGCACAAACAAGGCACTGATTTGATTAAGTGTGTAATCACATGGGGGGCCGGGCTCCTGCCGCCTGCATGCCTGTGTTGACTCACTGTTCACACACACCATACACATGTGCACACACACACACGCACACGCGCACGCACACACACACACACACACACACACACACACACACACACACACACACACAAGACAGCCCACCCCCTTAACACACACACACAAAACGTACAGATGTACAAGACAGTGCACAGCCTCACAAACTACACACACACGTAGACACACACGCACACACGCCATTCTACCCCCATTTTACACAGACCTACACAAACAAAAACAGCAGAGAACAAGGCTCTCTCTCTCTCTCTCTCTCTCTCTCTCTCTCTCTCTCTCTCTCTCTCTCTCTCTCTCTCTCTCTCTCTCTCTCTCTCTCACACACACACACACACACCACAGAGTGCCTAATGAGTGTGTTGAGCACACAGGTCAGTGCGAGAGGCCAACCAGTCTCCTTGAGCGCTCTCTTCATCCCCCCCGACTGGCAGGCCAGAGTAATCCAGCGGGGTCGACTACGCTGCCCTCCTGCATCCATCCATCTCCCTCTCCCTCTGTCTCTCTCTTTTTATCTCTTCCTCTCACTCTCTCTCTCTCCCTTTCTCTCTTCCTCTCACTCCTTCTCTCTTTCTCGCTTTTTCAAATTGAGGATTAATTCTCGATGACTGCAGCGGTCAGTGGTGTGCTTTTTTTCCCCCTGTGAAGTATTTTTTTTTTCCAATCCATTTTTCAGGGGAAAAGAACTGTTATGTCAAGCATGTTGCCTAACCCTCTCGCTATAGCAGACGCTAACGGTCTGATTACATTATGTTTTTTTTTCTTCTTCTCCTCCCGTCTGCTCAATCCTGTTCTCTGAAAAAGAGGGAGCGTCAGATATCTCAGCGATGAAATCATTTTATCTCCTTGGTACGAGTGCGTGCAATCTGTATCACAACAAAAAGAGAGAAAAACGCGGAGGGGTGGGGGGTTTGAAAGCATTCACCCGGGCCTTTATCAGCATTAATGATTGACGGGAGGAACGTGTCTCTCAATATTTGTCTGAGGAGCGCGGCTTTAAACACCAAGCAGCTGTCAAACGCACAGAGCTATTATCAGAACAAACAAACGATTGGGCTATATCTTGTCGGCGGAGCGTGATGAGCGTGATGGATAATTTCAAATGATGTGTGTCACCTTATTTTACAAGTTTAAGTTCATCGTTTCCCTTTTTAGCAAACACGCCAATCAGCGTAGCCGTAGCCCCCCTGCTAAACACACAGAGCAGGTAGCTCAAATGGCTCACTGTGGCAGCTTATGGGTTAGTGATCTTAAGCAAAGTAAATAATCCTGCTATCACAAGCTGGTGTGAAATAGCAGGTCTTAATGTAGCAGCAGCAGCAACAGCAGCTGAAAAACAACACCGAGGTGTCAAATCTCACGACAGCAACATATACTACACAAGCAAAGGGAGTCCCCAACCAAATGGCTCGTTTGTCACATTCAAACGCAACTTCTGACAAAACGGCAACAGTGGTGACAGGGGTGTCACCGCTTTCTTTTAACCCCTGAAACATCTTTCGAATACCACAACCAGTCACACAAAAACGTCCATCAATTACTATACCTATACAGTCAATGGAGGGTGAATTATCTGCTTTGTGAAGCAGGGTGAGTGTGTAGCTCTATGTGGATAGCTGTAGGAGGGGAACCTCTATGGCCAGGCTAGGGCGATGAGAAACCACCCCTGCAGCAGCAGCCTACTTCCAGCTTTCAACCTGACGTCAGACACATTTAACGACCACGTCGCCCACTGAGCCGCCCCCGCCACACCAATCACTCACACACACACACACACACACACACACACACACACACACACACACACACACACACACACACACACACACACACACACACACACACACACACACACACACACACACACTCACACACACCTCCTCTCCTTTCCTCCCCATAATGCTGTTCTCTCCTCTCCTCTCCTCTCCTCCCCTCTCTTCTCTTCTCTTCTCTCTCCGCTCTCTCCATCCAGCCTTCCCTCCATCCCCAGTGGACCGCCGTGCTCGCTGCCTGAGCAGGGCAAGGTGAAAAGGACAAGGGCGCAAGGAAGGATGAAAAAAAGGAAAAGCGGGCAGGGCGAAGACACAGCCACCGTAGCGCCGGAGCGGAGCACAGAGGAGCGGGAGCAGGAGCTGCAGTAGGGGCTGGTGAAACTCATACGTGTTATTTATGATCCGGCCGAGCATTGATCATGTCCACTTAACCAGGGTGCAAGGCGGCCAGAGGGCTCGGAGGTGGGGAGAGCTGGGGAGAGAGAACGATATGGAGAGGGAGGGAAAGAGGGGGAGAGAGGCATGAGGAGAGAGAGGGGGATGGAGAAAGAGAGAGAGGGATGAGAGGGGATGGATGAAAAGGGGTAGAACGAGAGAGAAGAATAAGAGAGGGAGAGAGCAGAAAGTGAGAGGAAAGGAGTCGGGAAGGCAGGAGAGAGTGAGAGAGAGAAGTGATCATGCCAGTAGGCGGTGGAGGGGGGGGGGGGGAAATGAACGAGGGATGAGACTCCAGGGAGGGAGAGATGGATGGGGGGACGAAGCGCTTCGGCAGGCGGGCTGATGGCGTGATGGTTGAGTTAAGTGGCGGGCCGTTAATGCATCCGAGATGGGCTTTCCTCAGACCATTTACATCAGCCGCTGGCGCATTTTAAGAGCCTATTACCTCCACAGGTGAGGAGGTTGCCGGGGTCAGCGCTGGCTGTCACATCCCCACTGCAGACGACACATGTTCAGCCCAGAGGATAACAACGACCCTGGAGGTGGGGCGTGGGGGGTGGGTGGATGGGTGTGGGTGGATGGGTGGATGATGGGTGTGGCTGGTGGCGTGTAGAGGTGCTCCGATTGCTCGGCTGCCGATCATGACCGGCAGATAATGGCCAAAAATAGCCTGATCGGTGATCGGAAAAACATGCCGATCAAAAAACCGATCGAGAGATATTAAATTCCTCACGCAACCATTTGCCTTTACACCTGGCGCTGCATGTAGGCGCTGGCTCTGCACAGCTGCAACTGCACCAAAAGAAGGCATCTTTGCTTGTCTATAACTTTTCGCCATTCCCCCCTTCATTTCCACCATTCATAACCATATCTGCATCAACAATGATCTGATTTTCCGATCCATGCGCCGTTAACCTGGCAATGTAATTTGCGATTGAGTACTCGCCAGTGAACCATGTTACGTTATAACCTGTGTAGTTGCCTTGGTCAGCACGCGACAACTTCACGTTGTCAGCACAAACATGTCAATTATTGTTTTCAAAGTTGTAATTGGCAGTCAGTCGATTAGTTTGATAGTCGCTGAAACACCAAACGGCGACAGATGTGGTTAAAACTTGAGAGAGAGATTCAGAACGGTAGTGGAGCACTGCAACTGTGGACGGTGACAGAGAGGGGAGGGGCTCTCCTCACGAGGCTGCTCATTTAAAGCGACAGGTTGTTTTTTTCTCGTATGTGGAAGACTATTTGATGTAATGTTTCAGTTTCAATTCAATCTTAAATAGTTTAGTTATTCTATGCAATAACTTATACATTGATTAATACTGTAGACTGTATTACCAACACTAGTCTGAAAGATAATAATAATAATAATAATAATAATAATAATAATAATAATAATAATAATAATAATAATAGCCTAATAATAGACATGTGCAAATTAAGATTGATTGGTTTATGGGCAGAAATGGTATTCAATAAGGATAATTAATAGGCTATTAAAAAAATAGGAAATAATTTTTGTGATCGGCAATGATCGGTAATCGGCAGATAAAGATTTTTGGTGATCGGTATCGGTGATCGGACCCAAAAAATGGTGATCGGAGCACCTCTAGTGGCGTGGGTGTGGTGGACGGAATTCAATTTGCAACAGTTGCCGAGAATCAAAGCCACCACTTTCAAAGGATTTCTGCTCTTCATTTTTTTGAGCATCTATTATAAGCATCAGACAGACCTCTGGTTGTTTTTTTTTTTTAAAAAGAGAGAAGAAAAAAAGAGAAAGATTTGAAATATTAATCCTCTTACATTTGGTGGTTGGTGACTAATCTGATTTGTGCCAGTTGTTTTTTTTTTTTTACAGATGCTGCCCCTTCCTTTCCTGGGTGGGTGGGTTGGTGGGTTGTGCCACCCGGGATAGATCTTCCCTCTTGTTTTTTTTTCCTTTCTTTTTCTCCCCCCATCTGTACTCCTCGGTCTATAACCAACCCTCCCCCCTATATGCGACCCCTAACCCACACCACATGGCCCTGGCAGGCTGCAGCAGCGAGAAAGTCCAGTGCAACACCCCCA
>NC_085880.1:28382765-28397765 GCF_034702125.1 Engraulis encrasicolus
CACACACACACACACACACACACACACACACACACACACACACACACACACACACACACACACACACACACACACACACACACACACACACACCCCACTCCACCCCACTCTCCCCCTCCACCAGCGCGTCTAAGAAACAACAGGGCTTTCACAGCAAGTGTTCAAACTGTCAGCGAGAGTAAATGGCCGGAGTTCAGTTGAGTCAATAAGAGCAGTCCATTGCATATGCTGCTACCGCTACTGCTGCTGCTGCGACTGCTGCTGTTGCTAGCCCCTGCAGGACACGAATGACGAATGCAAAAGCGAGAGAGAGAGAGAGAGAGAGAGAGAGAGAGAGAGAGAGAGAGAGAGAGAGAGAGAAAGAACGAGCAGCATTAAAAGGGGAAGGAGAAAAACTACAATGATGCAGAGAAGCACTCCAGGAAGAGGTGGAGGGGTGTGTGTGGGGGGGGGTTCAGAGAGGGTGAGGAAAATGAAAGCAATTTATTGTTCTGAGGGCATTCGGAGAGAGGAGAGGGAGGAGACAGAGAGGGGAGAGGGGAAAGGGAGACAGAAAGAGAGAGCGAAAGAGAGTGAAAGAGAGAGAGGGGGAGAAAGAGAAAGACAGAGGGCGAGAGAGAGAGGGGAGAGAGAATGCGGTGGCAGGGTCCGTCGACGAGGCCCAGGCCTGAGCTGAGCTGGGCTGAGCTGGACTGAGCTGGGCTCAGATGTGACCACGCCGCCACTGCCGTGTGGCACCACATTGTCTGAGGCTGGCGCTCCGCGCTCATTAACCCAGTCAAGGAGCGACTTCGGCGGGCCGGGGCTCTGTAGCGAGTGGGTACAGGGTGGAGGGTGGAGGGTGGAGGCAGGGAGGGCCAGCAGCAAGACAAGAGCTGCCAGCTGGAGATCAGCCTTCCCTGCACACTACACACTACACACTACACACACACAAACACACACACACACACACACACACACACACACACACGCACCACAACTCAGCTGCATACACAATTAGTGCAGGTGCAGCCCAGAGGAGGACCCGACACACTAATACACACACTGGGCACTCTCTCATACACAGAGATGTATAAAGGCACACACACACACATACTCTCAAACGCGAAACACGCACACAGGCATGACACACTCACGCACACACGCATGCATGCACACACACCCACACACACACACACCAAACCATCTACCAAATACACCCAATGACTGATCTATTTATGACCTCCTGTTTGTAAATACAGTATGTCAAGTGATGTAAATGATGGAGTATAATTTGTACTTGGGATGTTATACTTTGGATGTAATATTGAAATGAAAAATGCTGATCCCTGCACTTTTGTTTTAACTGGAATGCTCCCAACTAAACAGCCACAGGCCTTGGCAGAAGCGTTCCCTCACAAAGCAAAAATACTTAGGTCTCAATAAAAGGAAACAAAGCACTAACAACAATTTACCAATATTTTGTAATAAAAAATGAGAATGTGTGTGTGTGTGTGTGTGTGTGTGTGTGTGTGTGTGTGTGTGTGTGTGTGTGTGTGTGTGTGTGTGTGTGTGTGTGTGTGTGTGTGTGTGTGTGTGTGTGTGTGTGTGCGTGGCGCAGTGCTTCCTGGAGAAAACCAATATTGATGCAAGGAGCAAAGGAGCTGCTTGCACTACATTATTACGCCGGCACAACAGCAAATTACATGACAAAAGGAAAGCCATTGATTTACCCGGTTGTTTATTTAGACGTCTCTGGAGGTAGAATATAAATTTCGCCCCGTCTTTTTTTTTTTCTTTCCAACGCCGGTCTTTGATTTTTGTGGCGCGCGGTGCGGCACACATAACACAGCAGGGGGCAAACCAGGAGGTGCGTTTCTCGAAAGCATAGTTGCTAGCCAGTTAGCAACTTGAGTAGTTGCCAATGGGAAATTACATTGCAAACAACAAAGTAGCCAACGTAGTTAGCAACTATGGCTTCGAGAAATGCAAACCAGGAGGTGCAGGCTTCCTCAGAGTGCTGCTTCTCTCATGCTGCGAACGACGTACGTGTACGTGTGGATTAATCTCCGGAGGATCTCGACACAGATGCCATTAAGAGAGAGCGGCAGCCACAAAAAAAAAGTGCAATGTGCGCACGACTGAATAATTCATTTGGGGGGGGTATAACACCCCTGAGAGCTTTTCTCCCCTCTCTCTCTCTCTCTCTCTCTCTCTCTCTCTCTCTCTCTCTCTCTCTCTCTCTCTCTCTCTCTCTTTCTCTCTCTCTCCATCCCTCTCCCTTTCTCTCTTTCTCTGTTCTCTTTTCTTTTGTTTCTTTTTTTCCTTTTCTTTTCGTTCCTCCTCCCACCCTCCTGTCAGTTTGTTGTTCCTCACATTTCTGCTCTCGACCCCAAGGCTTTTCACTGACTGAGAGAGAGTGGAGGGGTGGTGGGGGGTGGTGGCTGGCTGGGTTTTTTTTTTTTTTGTTGGTAGTTTCCAGGGAGACATCCTTTCCAAATGCGGTGCCGCCAATTAGCGAGCAGGTGTCTTACGTGTGGCGTCAACTTTTGTTTACATTCGCAGGGTCAGCGGAGCGCACGTCTCTCTCCCCCGCTCGCCTCCTCGCCCAAGGCCTCGGTCACATCACCGCAGCCAGAGACCTCAGTCCCCGCTTATTAGGCCCTCAGCCAAAGGCAACCAGGAGCCCCAGCATACCAGAGGCGGTGAGGGGGGGATTGGAGATAGACAGAGGGAGTGTGTGACAGAGACAGAAAGAGAGTAAGAGACAGAGAGTCTGTCTGTGTGTCTGTGAGGGAGCGAGACGGAAGAAGAGTGTGTGTGTGTGAGAGAGAGAAAGAGAGAGAGAGAGCAAGAGAGAGAGACAGAAAGAGAGAGAGAGAGATACAGAGACAGAGACAGAGATAATCAGAGACAGAGACAGAGACAGAGACAGAGACAGAGACAGAGACAGACAGAGACAGAGACAGGAGAGATGGAGGAAGAGAGTAACAATGAGTCATATGACAAGTGATGTAAGAGTGCTGAGAGAAAGGGGGCTTTCACTAGGCAGTCCACCGCCTCCCTGCACTGCCCGCCCGGGGCTCAATAATTGAGGGGGAGCGGCATGAAGCCGCGCCGGTCAATGGTGAGGAGAGAAATATTACACTGCTATCTCCAACATGACGTGTGGAAGTGCAGGAGACGAAACAAATCTGCTTTTAATTTTTGAAAACAACAAATTGCAACCAAACACAACTGGTGAACTCACGCACAGTATGTATTAGGGGGAGAGAGAGAGAGAGAGAGAGAGAGAGAGAGAGAGAGAGAGAGAGAGAGAGAGAGAGAGAGAGAGAGAGAGAGAGAGAGAGAGAGAGAGAGAGAGATAATAAGTCTGGTTTCACAGCAGTAGTGTGCCGCAGATTAAAAGAACTGTTTACAGTCGTCTGCATGCGAGAGCGACAGGAGGACACAAGCGTATCGCTGAGCCAAGATTGTCTTTTTTCCCCCTCTCCCTCTGAAAATAGACTCAACTTTTGGCTCCTTTTGTTTATTACAAAGTGTCTTCATCTGCACAAAATCCACACTGGGAGGTGCATAGAGAGAGAAAGAGTATCAAAGGATTTTCTTTTGATTTGCAGCAAGGAGTGCCAAAAAAATGGCTGTAACTTTTATGGCTGTTATAGTCGCTCATTTTCAATTACTGTCAACTTATTTCACCGTGCTTTGTACGAACTGAATGACTGGGTGTTACATGCCGGGATCTCGCTTTTAAATTGACTTAACCCTGGCAAACCATTAGAACAAGTTCAAAAGGTTTCCTTTTACATACAAATTGCAGAATAACTTCCCAAAAGGCCAGCCAAGTGGACCAGGCAACTAGTCTAGTAAACTAGACTGAGATACCGTGCATTTTCCTCCCTCACGTAACGGCAAAATTTGAGGGTGAAGTGCTGGTCCAAATCACGTTCTGTCTGATAAACTTAACGGAAATTACTGTTGTCGTGTGCCATCAGGGTTTACCAACCGCAAATATAGAATTCAACACGGAAGACACTGTTCGTTACGTTGACATTTTTGCTTTAGCTACGCCTGCCTCTTATACACATTGCAATTGTTTTCGGAATCAAAACTATGCTGTTATAACGGAGAGTCGGCAGTTTGACAGATCTGACATTCAACTATGTAACATGGCCATTGAGTGCGAAAAGTGTGCAGTAACTTCACACTTCAAAAAATGGCCGGTTTGAGGGTGTTATCCAGGTAATTCACAGTACAATTCACCGCCGCGATTAGAAATGGAACGCCCCGCATACCCAAACACAGTGCGGAAATGGCGGTAAGTAGGGATGGCACAAACCGCACCGAAAACCGAAACCGTACAATTCACACACATACCGAACCGAACCCTGCAATCCATCGCAAACCGCAATTCATGTACTGCCCAGAAAAATATGTAAAACATATTCTAGACAGATCTAGAACAGATTCTAGGAGTATCTTATCCAGTCTCTCTGATTAAAACATTAGCGTATAAGACCAAATCAGAGGATGACACAATTAAAATCACACCATTTTCACATTATAAGCCTATACAAACCATATGTAGGATATTTAGTGATAAGTCCGATTCTATTAGCCAGTGCACCATTTATCATGAACTAAAAAAAAAGAACCATAGAGAACCGAAAACCGTGACCTTGACACCGTGATATGAACCGAACCGTGAATTTTGTGAACCGTACCACCCCTAGCGGTAAGTATGGAATTTGGTACAGGGCAGTAGTCTGTCTTGCCAGGCTAGCAGTGCTGTTGTAGCCTCTGCCTCGGTCATGCAAAAAGAAGGCGGCCGGGGAAGTCGCAAATCAACAGCCGTGACGCAGGGAAGACCAAGAATGCAGCGGCGCGGATGCTGTTGTGCTCCTCTCTCGTATGCATGCGTGCGAAGGCAAAGACCACCTAACAATTACCAGCGCTGTTTTTGTCTGCCGAGTCAAATCCCCCTGTTTATTGGCATCCATTCGTCAGAGACCCTTAGTTGTCGATCCCAATAGAAACCAGCAGTGCGAGATGGAAAAGAAGTACGGCTAGTCAATTGAGAGAGAGAGAGAGAGAGAGAGAGAGAGAGAGAGAGAGAGAGAGAGAGAGAGAGAGAGAGAGAGAGAGAGAGAAAGAAGTGAACTAAACCAAAAAAAACATGACATAGATTCCTTTCCAGGAGACAGGCATTCCTTGGGACTTTACTCGTTTAACAACAGGAAAAATGCTTTAAAAGGGAGGTATTAAAGGCGCTACACCACAACCTAGAGTGGTACAACGCACTCGCTTCAAGATGGTGACCTGAGCTGCCGCAAGCTGTGGCATATGAGTTTTCCAAAAAGCCCCGCCAAGAATAATTCCCACTCAGACAGTGCGCTGGCTTCACACCAGTGAAAATTGGAAGCAGGGTTTAAAAACATATGCTCAGTGCATCACACATACACGCATACACACACACAAACACACACTCACACGTTCACTGCAAAACACACTTGGTAAATTTTTTGGCAAATACCCATCAGACTGTGAGTCTGAACTTAATGAACACACACACACACACACACACACACACACACACACACACACACACACACACACACACACACACACACACACACACACACACACACACACACACACAAACACACCAAAAAAAGAAACAAAGGATCTTTGCTTTTTATCAACGCTCATTTCTGTAGCTTTCAGACTTTTTGACATGGAAGCACAGGGAAACGAGGAGCCGTGCGTCTGTTCTACAATCACAAGATAAATTGGATTGGAGAGAAAACATGGCTTGTCGTCGTAAAAAATAAAATAAAAAATAGAGGGGTGGTGGCGGGGTGCATGTTGGTGGCAAACGGCTCCTATTGGCTAGGGTCAGGAGTGCACTCGCAACCAAATCATTGGATGCTTTTTAGAAGAAGAAAAAAATGGCTTGCTTCCTGCGCGGGTTTCATCACCTCGCCTCTGCCTTTGTTAACGCTCGGAAATGCCTGAGGAGGAGGAGAACGAAAATATTGGCGTGTCCTTGCAACTCGCCTTGCGGGAGCCCAACACACACACACACTCACACACACACACACACACACACACACACACACACACACACACACACACACACACACACACCCTCTCTCTCTCTCTCTGCCTCCCTCTCGCTATCTCTCTCTCACACACGCATTCTCTCACCCCCACATACATCCAGATGCTCTCTCTCTCTCTCTCTCTCTCTCTCTCTCTCTCTCTCTCTCTCTCTCTCTCTCTCTCTCTCTCTCTCTCTCACACACACACACACACACACACATTATCTCTCTCTCTTGCTCTCTCTCTCTCTCCTTGCAGCTGTGTTGTAAGCCCAGCCTAGCCCAGCTCTCACCAGCCCTTACTGACTGGGAGTGAGTGAGTGAGGTCAGGTTTCACCTCTGCGATAGCAACTGAGGCGAGCGGGTTAACCAAAAGAGCACCCACATCGTAACAAAAAAAGCCCACCCCCATCCCAGACCGCCACAAAAGTCACGGCCCGGTGGCTTCGAAGCTAGTGAACAGGAAACAGGGGGGAAAAAATCATTGCACATGAAGTCGCAGTGATTTTCAAAAAGCTTTTGGAGATTGATATCACTTCACAGAGAGGTGTATGCAACGTTTAAAATCCACACGCTGAAATATTATGTTTGTGACACCGAGAAAAAGAAAATCCTATAGCCTAGGAAACCGCTACAGCAAATATGTTTGCAGAGAGAACAACTCACGAAAAGCATGTCTGGTTTCAAGGATTTCAAAAGAACTGCAGCCAGATCCAAGCCGTGTGGTTTTCTCGAGGAGTTGTTTAAATGTCAAGTATTCTGTTCTTTTTTTTTTTTTTAGGGTTATTTTTTTCCATCCTTCTGCATAGCAACATAGTATTTTATCATTAGAGCAGAGCCTGAAAGTAGCCAGACTAAGAGCAGTAAAAAGGCTCTGATAATCAAATAACACAGTCCATCATCGGCAGAGGCACTCTGTGATATGACAACCCTTATTGCTATTCCACTCTGTTTTCCCATTAAAGGGGGCCAGGGCCTCGGGAGTGAAATCAGGAGAGTGAACTCAGCCATTAGCCTTTAAAGGTGTGGGGCTTTTTGAAACATTTTATTCTTCTAAGAAACCATTCTGCAACGATGAAAGACTGTAGTATTTCAAATGTAGTTCCAACATTCTTTGTGTGTGTGGCTGTTGAGTGTGTGGGTCATTTATTGTGACCGTACACAATGCTGTGACTGTACACACTAAAAGTGTTGACGGGAAATGTATATTCACTCTAACAACACATTATTATTTTTTTCAAGTGACTTTGAGTAGCATGCATATGTGAGTGCACTGCATGTATGGATACAGTGGCGGTTCAAATAGTAATACAGTATGGTGGATTTCAGCAATGTGTATTATGTGCTGACACCTGAATTTACTTTGGGATTAATTAAGTAAGTCTACTCTACTCGTGGAGTTGCAAAACCACCACCACCACTCTGGTGCCAATGGCTGTGCCTTGTGTTAACAGTGGTGTTATGGTGGTGGTGTTTGTGTGGGTCACACTGGGAGGAGGTTACTCGCGAGCCCAACCAGCCTATGGGCCCCACAGAAATATCTCCCTCTGACAGACAGGAGGTTAGATGACGCCACACGCGCAGCTGTCTAAATGTTTCTCCATGCCTCCATGCCTTAACCCCCTCTCCCCCCCCCAACCCCCATCCCTGGGTCTTTCTCGCTCACCCCCAAGGTTTCTTTCCCCCCTTTCTCTCTCTCTCTCTCTCTTTTGCTCTCTCTCTCTCTCTCTCTCCACCTTTTGGTCTGTCAGTCTCCCACCCCCCTCTCTTTCGTTCTTTCTTTCCTAGTCTCTCCCTCCCTCCTCTCTCTCTCTCTCTCTCACTTCCCCCACCCCTTCCACATAAATACTTTGACTTTCCTTTGTAGAGCAGGGACGGGGTCAGTTTTCCGAGGCCAGCAGCCGGGGGAGTGGGGAGCATTAGCAGAATGGATGGGGTTGGCGGCCACCGCGTACCACGACGTAACCCAGAGACAACCTCAGCCGGTCCCAATTAGGAGGGTCAGAGTACTGCAAATAATTCACTCGATGGTATCTGGCTTGTTCAGACCAGGCAGCCCAAGTGCAGCGCAGCGCAACACAGCACAGCACAGCGAGCAAACCAAGCCTCCTCCTGAGTGGAACATACTAACGTACTTACTCTCTGCTTCCACAGCTCCCTTTACCTCCCTCAGAAAAACAGGGTGTGGGTCGTTGTGTGCTTTGCGTCTGCGAGAGAGAGATTCTCTCTGAAGTTTGTGGCAGCAGGGCCTTTTTTTCTTTATAGGCTGACTGCGAGGGGGCGTGTTGCTCGGTGGAACTCCAAGATGTTAGCCAGTTATCTGCCGCTTCATCGACTGGGAACATTTATCACTCGCTGTGCCTCTGTCACAACTGTTGAAGAATGTTACCAGCAACAAATACTTAAAATAAATATGCCCCTCTCTGCCTCAAACTCGCGATACATACTGCTTCGTGTCATCCACAACTCCAACCATGTCATCACAACTTTTTTTTTGTTTGTTTGTTTTAAACGAGGAGTTTGGGATGTCTTGCTGTTAATTGCACACAAAACTTCAGGACACCCCCGACTCCCCCTTGCTCCGCTGCCTGAGTTCATTAAAGAGAACACGCAGACCTAAATCCAACCCTCCTCACATTCCTGCAGTACCCCCCCCCACCCCCTCCTCCCTTCCCTCCACAGCCACCCTCTCCTCTACTCTCTGCCCCCCCCTCTCCTCTCCGCCTCCCCCTCTCCTCCTTCCTCTTCATCTCTCCACCCTTCTGGAGGGTGTAGACTACTAGAGGCTCTTGGACCAGCTCGCTTTTTGCTTCTGATGAAATCATTTCCATTCAGATTCCAGCCTCCCCCCGCTGCTTTTTTTTTTTTTTTTAAACACTCACCACATTCCGTTCTCTCTTTTGCGTACACTCACGCACACACGACTACGCACGCACACACATTAACGCAGCACACAACACACACATCAATATACACATACATATAATTCTGACATGCATACACCCACCCACACGTCCTTAACGGATTCTATAAAATATCTCCCGTAGCAGACGCTACTTAATTGCTTTGTTTCCAGGATGCCGCCAGGGGCTGGCAAAGGAGCCGCTGCAGATCTGAGGTTTTTCTTTTTTTTTACATGTAACATCTGCAGGTGTGAAGCCTCATGTGTGTAGACACACACACACACACACACACACACACACACACACACACACACACACACACACACACACACACACACACACACACACACACACACACACACACACACACACACGCACACACACACATACACTCACACACATACACACACACACACACACACACACACACACACACAAACACACACACACACACACACTCACACGCTCACACGCTCACACAAAGTCAGACATCACCAGCAAGCACCCACGAGAGAGAGAGGGGGAAAAAACACATTAACAAAAAACACCCAATCTGAAGGAGAGTGAAACGGAAAAAAAAACAGAACATCTGTACGCCTTTATAGGATTCAGAAAAGCTGAGTTTTCAATGGCGCAAATGAGAATTTATGATTGGCAAGGTTGTGAGCGGACGTGGATGTAATGCATCAGGATGACTACTGTCGAATGGGAGTAAGATGGAAGTTCGTCAACATAAGAGCTGTCCAAGCTGGGCAAGCCTCACCTGCAATCCATCACACATAAAAAAAACGAAGAAGCCGTAAATAAGGATTTTTAAAAGCTGGTCTGGCCTGTTATATTTTTTATGCGGCGGCACAGAGTGCCTTTATAAATGAGCTGCATATTTTCCTGTTGGAAAGGAGAAGTGCTTTGGACGAGAACAATTCACGTCACAAATGAAAGGTGACATGCGTTGCATTTCATGTTTTTCTATCAGCCCTGAGCTTTAAAAAAAAGCCTTGTAACATATATTTCATGATGTTAAACCGTATGTCCGCTCTCTTGTTTACGTGTAGCATAACAAGTGAAGACCTTTCAAACAGACCAAAATATCTTTACTTAAAGACTACATTTTAAAACCCCAAGGCCTTAAAAAAATATTCAACACAAAAAGCACTTCTTATGAAACTACACTCGCCTAACACTTTAAAAACAAAAGCTACCCTTTAGCACAAAACAGACAAGGTTTGAGACGACACTATAACCAATTTCGCAGCTAAATTGCAACACCAGAGGTATCAGAGGTATGTATTAAAAATGATAAATTATTAACTTTAAATACAATAAACCTTTAAGTGTGGAGTGTGGTGAGTCGCTACAATCTCATCTAAACTTAGCTGGTGTCTCTGGCCTTCTTCGCCAAGCTGCTCTTTCAGTTTTAACTGCCCTTGAGGGTGACTTTGTAGAGCTAAAATAAAATCAAGAGAGAAAATAGAAGGAGAGGCACTCCACTCAGCGGAAGACTTTTTGGTTACCCTCATTTGAGGAAGAAATTACTATCGCTGTGCACCCTCCTGCCGTCAAAGGCTTTGTTCCAATCCTGTGTTTGATACCTGTCTCCATTCGAACAATGTGTGTCTATTGCAGCCGCTCACTGAGTGAGAAGGCTCTAATTAGCAACAAGACAATTACTCGGCCAGGTAGAAGATTTAATTAGTCAACGAGCCACCTGTCTTACGGTCACAGGTAGAACCAGATGATTTAGATTTGTCGTCTTTGCTTGTTAAGTCTGGACAAAAGTAGTGACATTCTGGAGATGTTGACAACTTTTTTTAGGTTAGATTAGGTTGTGCCCAATCACATCCTGTGATGCTGCACAAAATTCAAGTCAGTCTGGTCCAGCTGTCCATCACTGCTATTTCAGGGTTCCCCAAATTATGGGAATTCAATCAAAGCAAAACCATTGGATAACACAATAACACAGGTGAGCCAGTTCCAATCGGTGGCCTTTTCAGTGAAAATCAAAGCGCATGTGCATTGTCGTGGGAATGAGTGGTGTTATTTCTTGTATTGGTAAGCATAGGCTTTTGATAAACATACCAGTACACCCTTGAGAAATCGGCTCGCACATAAGCCTGGCCAGACAAAGCACGTATGAGCTTTACAATCGTGATAGCCAGCCAAGGGTTAAGTGTGCCCTTGTTGTGTTTTGTGCAGATCCAGAATATGTGACTATGCCCACTAAAAAGCCAGACAGTTTCAAACAAACCGAGTAGGTGGCACAAGAGTGTAATTCCAGCTCGCAATCGCTGAAAATTACAAATTACCCTCAAGTAGAATATCGAATTCAAAGACTAACGCATAAGCGGGGGAAAACTATGTTTCAATATATTCATAGGGCTTATATCAGGTAGGAGAGCAAGGTATTGTATGCCTTTGAAGTGCTCTGTGACATTTAAAGTGGCTGCATTTTTCTCTGCAGCCTCTCTCACAAAAGCGCTTTGAACCCAGGCAGTCTGTACAGCATGAGGTTTGACATGGTTACCGAGCATGATATGACAACCGAAATAGGCCAGTGTGACAAGGACACACACAGACACACACTAGTGACAGCAAAACCAGTGTTTCCGTGTGCTCTCCGTGTGAGCTGCCAGGCTTTTTCATGCTCAAAAGCCCGGTGGCTGCCTGTGTAGCCAGCCACACCGCCATTTGTTGGTATTATTCAAATGAGCACATTGTTTGGCTGTTTGCTGACATGAATAGGCACAACACGACGAGAGGCTAGATTAGATCATTCAAAGACAATCAGCTTCTGTGCGGCGCCAAAGCGTTCGTGAAGTGCGTCGTTCAAATTATGGATGCCCATTAATGAACGTGTCGGGCTCCTGATGCGGACTATATTACATCCATTCATCAGGCCGAGCTGACAGGCCGAGGCAAAACATCTTCTGTAATCATATAGCGTCGTGTCAGCAGCAGAGCCGGGCACTTGTGTTCATTTCAAGGTTCAAATGTTGTTGTTTTCCTAGCGATGATGGGCTCGAGGAAGGTGTCCCTTCTGTTAACAGCTAGTGATGGGAAGAGTGCTTCCGGGCATCCCGAGCAGGCTTGAATGTGGTCACCAGACAGACCCAAACAAGCACGTTCAGAGAAGCCTTGGTCATTGAATGCTCCTCAAAGGACCTGCTATTACACAGAATAACACCAAACAACATTTCACTGTGATGTGCAACCGGCTTGCAGTCCAGTATGATATTATTTCCTGTTCCTGTTAATTCACTAGCTGATTCCCATAGTGGTGTCAACAACAATCGATTTGGCAATGCATTGCAACATGGGGCAAGACAATTGAGCAATCGATTCGCCAAATGCCATAATCGATGCAGTCTATTTTTTCAAGTTTCAATTACTTCCAAGGGCATTTCCATAGCAAATTAACTTTACATTAAATTAAAGCCCTTCAAAGCATTGAAAACTGCAGGACTGTTACACACAAAAGCCAATACAATTTTGTTGAGTATCTGACTGCTTGTATTGCCTCATGACTGATGAAAAAATGTTGTTGCGTTCAGTAGAAATGCAATGTATTGCAATGCATCGTAGAATCGGACTAAATTGATTTGAATAGAATCGTTACCTCCCGAATCGTAATCGAATCGAATCGTAAGGGCAGTGCCAATGCACACCAGTAGATTCCCATCAGCACAACCTTCAAGCCAGGTAGAGGATGTATTTCCTGAAATATTGTATCAAGAGCATACATAAAAACAAGTGGCTTGGAATGTGTGCTTCAAGATCGTAGCTTCTCAGTCTAGGCTGATGATCACTGCCATGTTGTAACACGTACTGTAACAGTGGGTAAAACACTATTGTATTAATGCTTTGGCAGTTCCTCATAGCCCCCTATTTCACTCTTATCCTAGTCCTAGTAGCTCTGAAATGTTTGGGAGTAGAAAGAAAAGCATTCCGAGGCAGCTAATAGCCAACTAAGGGCATCGGCGGCGGCAGCACTGTGGCTGCTAGGGAGAGAGAGAGCCGCCACGCTGTCTGCCAAGCTGGCCGAGTGAAAGGGGGTGGGGGTGGGGGAGCTGGACTGGGCAGGCCTCTGGGGCACGATGCCATGCTGTTTTGTAAGTGGTCATCAGGGCAGGCCAGGCCAGAGTCCCCAACTGGACAACTGGGCTTCACACTCCGACCCCTCTAAACATACTCCTCCGTGTAACACACACACACACACACACACACACACAGTGGGTGGCACTGCACTGGACTGCACTGCACTACACTCTCGCCTGCCTGCACAAAAAGGGAACATACTAGAACCCAACTGCCAGAGGGACAGAAGGAGATGGGGGCGGGGGGTGGTTACACGGGGGGATAAGGACATCCTGAGGAAAAGCAAAGAGCCGACTGTCACTTGAGTGCACTCTTCTTTTCATGCCCCAGAAAAAGAAATGACAGCATCTGTCCTGCAGTGAAACGTGCAAGCTGACCACAGTAGTGTGTGTACTGTAGTGTATCTACTAATTTAGCACAAGACAGAAAATAGAGCAAGGTATACAATACAGCACAACGCTGCAACCAAAGAAAAGATTTCTCTGTTGTCAAGACAATAACAAAAAAAAGACGATTTGCTGGAGGGAAGGATCTCTCCTAGGCCTCAAAAACACACAACAAAACAGTAAGAAAAAAAGCTGCTTTGTACCCAATATCTTCCCTGCTTCTGGGAAATGTGTTTTGGTAGAAGGTGACACTGCGAGGGGACATATATCAAATCGTCTGCAAATCCACTGGGGGAAAGAGAGGAGGGGAACCATGAATGTTATGCTAATTCTTGTGGCATGAGCTAATCCAATGAAAGGGATGACAACTTTCCCTCTATATCGTGTGCACGATGCAACAACACAACATCCGCCAAGAGAAAGAGAACTTTCCAGACGCTCTCCCCCGTCAAATTCATTTTCAACTCCACACCCTGCGCTCCCTGGCACATGTATGCATTGGCAACAAACACGTAAATATGTCAAGTCAAGCCGTGATAGCAGCACTTGTGTGCATATGCTGAAAATGCTAAGAAGTCCATTTTCGCATTTGGAATTTGTTAGCTGCGGTGGTGGTTTGGCCGCTGCTGTTATGATGCAATAGTACTATGCTGTATATTCTTGTTAGTCTTGTGCTGAGTTAATTTTGAGTTTTCAAGTCCAACTGATGGAAGGCATCTCATGAAGTGTCTATTCTCATACACATTCCTAACGCTTCATCAGCTCATTTTAACCCCAAGTCTAATATTAGCCTTGTATTGAGACCACTAAGTTTAGGTAAGGGCGAGGAGGAATGTGTTAAGACCTCAACTACTGCTGCAAGGCCCTTGGGGAACCGTACGGGAGATTTTCATACAAGTTTAAAATGAGACCGGCGAGCATTTGATGGCGGTGACTCCAAGAGGCTGGAGCGGCGTGAAGGTCGCTAGGCAAATGGGACGGCCTCGCGGAGAGAGGAGAGGCGCTGAGGCACTGCTGGTCCGATCAGCGGGCTAGTGTCGGACACGTCAGCCCGGGTACAGCACGGCTGAGCGGCTGACCTCCCGCACCCTGGGCTTGTGCACTGCTGAGAAACAACTGTAAGACTATAGGGAGTAGTTGGGCGTAAAATGGCTTACAGATCAGGGGATAGTGACGGAGAGAATCAGGGAGAGAGACAGAGACAGAGACAGAGAGAGAGAGAGAGAGAGAGAGAGAGAGAGAGAGAGAGAGAGAGAGAGAGAGAGAGAGAGAGAGAGAGAGAGAAAGAGGTGATATCCTGCCTCTGTGTCCTTTATTGACACAGGAATATACTCTTTCTAGTGTAACTACAACAGCACAGGAGCTCCTTCCTCTTCTATAGCATCTGCGTGTTGGCAGAGGTAATATTTAGAACTCCACTTACATACTTATTGGTGTTCCAATATATAGTGCTAGTAGGTGTCTAATAACGTGCTGCACTTACTCAAAATAACACTGCGGTCCTGATTAGCTTCGACTGCTGCAACAGCTTGACAA
>NC_085880.1:28402765-28407765 GCF_034702125.1 Engraulis encrasicolus
TCCAAAGCATGGTAGATCCACACACCCACCCCACCCCACCCCACCCCCACAACACACACACACACACACACACACACACACATCCCCAGATCCACAACCCCACCCACCCCACCCCCACAACACACACACACACACACACACACACACACACACAGACACACACACACACACACACACACACACACACACACACACACACACACACACACACACACACACACACACACACACACCCACACCCCCACCCCCATCTCCAAACACACACACACACACACAGCCACACATCTCCAGATCCGTACCCCACCAACCCGCATCAACCCCCCTCCCTCCTCGCTTCCTCCCTGCCTCCCTGCCTCCCTGCCTGCCTCCCTGCCTGCCTCCCTGCCTGCCTCCCTGCCTGCCTCCCTGCCTCCCTGCCTGCCTCCCTCCCTGCCTCCCTGCCTCCCTGCCTGCCTCCCTGCCTGCCTCCCTGCCTCCCTGCCTGCCTGCCTGCCTGCCTGCCTCCCTGCCTGCCTCCCTGCCTGCCTGCCTGCCTCCCTGCCTGCCTGCCTGCCTGCCTCCCTGCCTGCCTGCCTGCCTCCCTGCCTGCCTGCCTGCCTCCCTGCCTGCCTGCCTCCCTGCCTCCCTGCCTCCCTGCCTGCCTGCCTCCCTGCCTGCCTGCCTGCCTGCCTCCCTGCCTCCCTGCCTGCCTCCCTGCCTGCCTGCCTCCCTGCCTGCCTGGCTGCCGCTGCTGCTCCTCCGACAGTGTCCTTCCCTCCACAGAGGTTATCACACTGTGTCGCTTCTGCTCCAGAACTCATTACCCACAGCAGTTTAATATGATACAATTCCTCAACGCCTCGCCAAGCACCTTCACACTCCACTGCCAGGTAACGGTGAGGGCGCAGACAAGAAAGAGGGATAACAGAGAAGAGAAAAAAGGGCAAGAAAGAAAAACGAGTGGTTCATGGTGTAGCGTGGCGGCATGGTGGTGTGGCGTGGTGTGGCGTGGTGTGGGTAACACTTGATGTAATTGTTGCTAGTGACATAAACATGTATGGGTCCTCATGTCACACAGCACAAATCTGATTTATGAGTTCACAACTCATGGCACATTGACAGGTAAGCCTATTAGGCAGGCTATTATTAACCCTAGTCTATGAGGAAGACTCTTCAGATGGTGGTGTGTGTATGTGTGTGTGCGTGCGCGTGTGTGCGTGTGCAGGGTCGTGAAAGGTGGGAGACAGTTGGCCTTACTTGAAGCTCCTCTGGCCCCCTGAGAGAGGAAGAGAGGCACGGTGCACGTGGCACAGAAGGTCAGCTATTAATGCATTGGGAGAAGCTGCAGGTGATAATGACGGGCCTTCAGCAGTGAGAGCCGTTCCAATGGCCGTTAACGGGATTGAATGGCCAACCGACTCCTTGGGAAGGAAATGAATCTGGAATGAGGTTGGAGATGGTGTGGGGCGCAAGACTGTCACGGTGCACGGCGTGGGGGGTCATGTCAAACATCGGAGCCCCCCATGTCACTGCACAACATGATCTGACAGAATTCTGTGAGATGATCACAGAACCCTGGGATTCAAAATCTGTGGCAGTTGGACAGATTTTGCCAGAATTCTGAGACAGGGGTTTTGGACGTGCTTTCTGTGATGGGCCCACGGAAGTGCTTTCTCTATCTTCCCACAGCTTAATGTCCCCACAGTCTTATGGTCCAACCTATGTTTTCTCAAGTTTAAAAAAAAAAAAAAACATTTCTTTACAGAGAGATACTTATCCTAGTGCTGTGGGAACATATAGAAAGCACATCCCAGAAAGCACGTCTGTGACACGGAATTTTGGCAAAATCTGTGAAACGGCCATTTTGTGTCCCAAGAGGCATCATTTCACAGAATTCCGTGAGATCAGGTTGCACTGGATGGACTGAGGGTGGTAAAGCAGATGGTTGGCAATACAGACCATTCAGATGAATTGTAAGGAGGAGCCAAAAACAAGGCAATACAAGGGAAGTGCCATGGTAGTTTATAATCATATTAAGGAATAAGTTAAGTCCAACACTATAACAACTGTACACATTTAAAGGTGCTAATTGCCGTAGTGTGGCCAAAACTGTTGCCTCAATTAAATCTACAATGCAGTTGTGTGCCAGCCAGGCTGAGGGTGTGTTGTGGATGGCTGCCTAGTGGGAAAAGACAACTGTGGAAGTGAATAGTCCAACTACAAATATTATAAAAATGGAAAAGTGGCAATTGTAATAGCGTAGCCAAAAAAGGTTCCAAAATTAATACACCGTTGGAGCACAGTAAAATGCAGCGTTGATGCACCGTTGGAGCGCTGTAAAACTACAGTATTACTTCAGAGAATATATGGTCCCAATCGATTGAACTCTTTGAGTTAACACTCTTATAGACCATACGTGGCTTTGCAGTGTTAATTCAACACTGAAAGAGGTGCATTTAGCACTAAAATCAGATGGGACCACCATACTATATTCTCAGAATAGTGTTGAATTGACGACTGAATTGATGAATTGGCTACATATTTCACTGTGAGCCGTAGCCCAAACCCCAGCGCCCGCCTGGCACACCGCCAGCTGCCTCACATGACGCAAGAATGTCAGAGACCACGAGATGCCACGCTCCTGGGATCGCTCGCATTTTATTTGCTTTACTAAATTTCCTCCCTGACCGAATTAAGACATGTCCAAGAGAGACTGAGAGCCCCAGCTCAAATGCGACGAACAGCAGACACTCGCAACTTTCCCCTTCATCAGATTTCCATGCCTACACTGTGGGTTTACAGAGTGCAGACACACACTGCATACTGTAAGTGCTCTCATAAGGAATTCTGTTCAAATGAGCAAATTAATATTTCTAGACGGCTACTAAATGGGATTTAATTAAACAACTGCATTCACACATCCGATGAGTTAGTCGGGATGTCTTGCATTGGAATATTTCAGTGAAGCAATTTGTATTCTTTGTGCGAGTGGAAACGTTGAGCGTTTCGATGGGGTGGGGGGAATATTTATAAAAATGTAAAATAGGGTCACTTCATTTTGGGGAGAAGAGGGAGGGTGATAGCATCCATTTCTGCATATTTGAACCTGCTAGAAAGCAATCACTGAAATATCCAAACAGTCATGGGGTAATAAATGTACTGGAAAATTCTGAGCAGATCTGTAATCGAGTTTTGCGAGGAAATCTGGAGGAGAAAAAGAACAAAGGCACCACTACCACCAGAGCTTGGCAGCCACTGAAGAGCGAGCAGTTCCCAGTAAAGTAAACAGTGCTTCTCTTTTTTTCCACCCCACAAGGTGCTTTGATGGGTGAAAGTGGGGACATCTACAATATTCTCTCTCCCTTCACCGAGGGAGAAAAAAAAGAACTGAAGGGAACAGAACAGCCGTGACTTGAAAAGCAGTGGGGGAAAAAAAGACTGAACTGACTGAACTGAAAGAAAATCCTCCCAAGAAATTAATCGTGTTAAACAAGGCTAATTTTCTTTTCATCCGTGACGGTGTGTGCAGATAGTCGACTACGTGTGGCGGGCTGCTGTAGAGTTGAATATGTCTAGTGGAGTACAGTCTCCTCCACAGTCTGTGCCTGTCTCTCACACACCAAGGATTCATTTTCAAGACACTAGCTCTCTCTCGCTCTCTCTCTCTCTCTCTCTCTCTCTCTCTCTCTCTCTCAGACGACTCATCTAAAGACAGACAGACAGGCTCAAGACAGACGACTCATCTAAATTTCTGACGCCATGTTCATCCATAACTTAACTACTTAGCACACACAATAATTTCAAGCTCTGACCCACCCTTGGCCAGTAAGGAAGCACTGTTCCTTTCCCCAGCTAAACAAACCATGGATGAGTTCATCCTGTAACCTACTACACTAGTGGCAAACGCACACACGCACGCACACACACACACAGAACCTTCCGGTGGTGTTCCGGTTTCCGGAACCCTCTTGACATTTTGTCACTGTTGACATCTGTAAAGAGGCATGGGTCTTCCGCAGGGTTCAGCGGTGGTTCGCTCACCTCAGCGCCCCCCTTGTGGCTCCTGTGGTGGTGGTGGATGATATCATTAGAGCATGGAGTTACTCCTTAGTAAACCAGACAAACAAATACAGTGCGCCGTATAATCGCTGCATCTCTCTGCTGCTTCCTCGTCTCTCTGATGCCTCATCGCAGCTTTGTCTTGCCTTGATCAGCTTGCTCAGCAGAGCTTATCAAAAGCCTGCTCACCACACCACAACAAACCCGGCTCAGCAGCACAGCAGAGCAGTCAGGTGCAGCGTGTGAAGTTAGGAGTCATTAGGGAAGGCGGGGAAATGATCACAACGGGTCCATCTCATTATCTAACCTCCCGTCCTCTCCTTGTGCTTGTGGCCTACTGCTTCGCTGTTGCCCTCAAAGATTCTTTTAATTCTCTACTTTTAGATCGTCTCTGACGCCCTCACCTCTGTGGAGTAAACAATGAAGTTTCCCTGCTGTTAGCCTAGGCGCAACAACTTTTGATGGACTTTTACCCCATTCAACAGCCCGATTGCAAATGAGAAAATGACATTTAAATTGTGACATATCGAATAAAACTTCTGTAATCAATGCCATTGCATCACAAGGCCACAGGCACAAGGACGGGACGGGAGATTAGACACTGAGATAGACCCATCCTGTACTTTGTACTATATGTGCAAATGCTCACCTAAGATTTGATTCAATGTCTAAATAGGGTTCCTTTGAAATAGTGTTTTTTTGCAATTATTTTCTGCTGGGTCAGGGGGATCAATCGTACACAGCAAACTGGCGCCATTTCCCAACGCTCACAGATAAAGAACCTCACAGTCACACAGCCACACAGTGTACATCAGATGCTTATCGAGAGGAAATTAGAGGCAGCTATCTGATTTCATAAACAAAAGGGGTCAAGTGCTAATCAACAGATGTGCTGCGGTTGTACAACAATCAGATCAGTAAAAAATCTGTACAATCAGTAAAAAAAAAAATAATAATAATAG
>NC_085880.1:28415265-28457765 GCF_034702125.1 Engraulis encrasicolus
TCCTCCTCTGCCCTCCACACTTGTGCCATGCAATAAGCAAACCGTGCTTATCGCCGCCCAGCACTGCTCCTTTTAATAGTGTCAGTGAAGGCAGTGCTTTTTTCACGCAGATCTGTGCCCTCCCTGCATTTAAAAGACTGTTTTGTGTGTGTGTGTGTGTGTGTGCGTGTGTGTGTGTGTGTGTGTGTGTGTGTGTGTGTGTGTGTGTGTGTGTGTGTGTGTGTGTGTGTGTGTGTGTGTAATGTGTGCATGGGTGTGTGTGTGTGTGCTCATGCACTGTGTGCTGTGGAGCGTGCTAAACATTTGTGTTGCTGTTGTGTTCATGCTCTTGTAGCTGTGTATAGGTGCACAAAGTGTGGACAGGAGGAGCGGAGACGTTTATTTTGTGAGAGGAACAGCCCCTAGCTGACATATATTGTAACCTGTGTGGCTAACTGCATTGTCGTAACAGCAGGCCTGTGTTATATGACGGCTGTCTGGAAAAACGAGAGGTCACACAGATGGAAAACCGAGATGCGATCACTCAACATTAACTAAATTTTGACCGGGAACACACTCCGCTCGCTCGCTCACTCCGTTCGTGTGCTGTGTCCAACTCAAACAGATTAAAGACGCTCTCTCGTTCACTCACACACACACTCTCTCTCTCTCTCTCTCTCTCTCTCTCTCTCTCTCTCTCTCTCTCTCTGCGTCCAGACGGCTGGAACAGTCGAGTAACTGAGGTGAGCGTGGAGGAGGTAAAATGGGCCCGCTGTGCTGTGCACCAGTTTGTTTTGGGAGGCCACTCTTGGCATCTTCAATTCTGTCAACTAAATCATACCGCAAGTCCTGACTGCTCGCTTCGGTGTGTGTGTGTGTGTGTGTGTGTGTGTGTGTGTGTGTGTGTGTGTGTGTGTGTGTGTGTGTGTGTGTGTGTGCAGCAGAAGGTAGACAGAGGACAGAGGCAGCCACTATTTCCTGTATATAGATATAGCTCTTACCCCTTCCCTTCTTTAATAGTAGCATATGGCACAATGTGCTTTTAACAGTGCGCGTCATTCCAAAGGTCAGCCTCGCCAACGCCAGATCTACTTAATGGCAAAATGCTCTGGTGCCATTATCCACGTCGACCGGCCTCTAATCTAAGCCACAAGGCACGGACGGGGGGGATGCCCGCGTTATGAAAGCAGCAAAAGGCCGAGGGAAAGGGATTATGTAAATATTAGTTGTTGACACAAGAGAGTGACATGCCATATTTCAAGCTCGCCGGTAAGCTTGGCTGATCTGCAGTGACGATAATGGACAAAGCGCAACAAACCAGGAAGTCACCACAAACAACTATTCGCGCACAATCACCTGCAAGTGGACACAGTGGAGCAATAAAAAGGGTTTTATACTTAAAGTTGATAAAAGGCAGCCAAAGCTTTTGGCTTGATGTAAGCTTATAGCGTTCACCTCTTTGTCTCTCTAATAGTGGGAAGACACAGAGACTCACTTCATGACAGTTTTCTCTGTGAAAAAACACTGCATATTTAATTTTACATCATTTCACATTTACTTACATAATTCTGCTACTGTGCAAAAAAAAATTGCCAAATCAAAAACTAACTATTTTCCACCAAAAAAGTGAATAAACGCCAATAATAGAAAACCATGAAGCCCTACAAAACTGAATAAACCATGGGAAAAGTGGCATATTAAAACTCTAGAAAAAAAGACATAGAACAGACAAAAAGGGGGGAAATCCCCTCCATCATCAGAGTGTAAATCAGATGGCTGCTAAGGTTGTTCCTGTCATGTCAGCCGCTCCCCATGACTGAGCCGTCTGCGCACCGCTAGTCAAGGCAAAATGCACACTTGAATTTTCCAGAGTGTTAACAGCGACTTGGACACTGTCAGAAATGTCATGTATGTGTGGTGTGGTTTGGTGCCTTTAGCTACCTTTCTGCACTTAACACGGAACCAGCAGCCTGCTGAAAATGCCCTTGCACTAATGCAGCACAGAGAGGTGTAATCAGGACTGCAGTTGGGGGTTTCGGACAGAGAGAGAACAAGAGAAAGAGAAAGTTAATAAAGGCGAAAAAGCCCCCCCAAAAAAATAAAAAGAAAGAGAGAGAGAGAGAGAGAGAGAGCAAGAGAGAGAGAGAAAGAGAGATAGTGTGAAGATAGTGAGATGGAGTGACAGAGTCAGAGAAGAGAGATGGCAGTGAGGAGTCTTGTGTGACTGCACTGCGCTGCACCTTCTGTGGGTAGGATGGCAGGCAGGCTGGTCCCCCTAGGCTTCCTCAGAGCCGCCACAGCATAACCATGCGTGCCAGAATGCCTGAGCTTTACTCTCCCACTGACAGGCAAGAGACACGCACAACATATTCCCCCCGCAGACTTCACATGAAAATCCAGGCTGTTAGTGCAACACTAAGTCGGAGGTGTGTGTGTGTGTGTGTGTGTGTGTGTGTGTGTGTGTGTGTGTGTGTGTGTGTGTGTGTGTGTGTGTGTGTGTGTGTGTGTGTGTGTGTGTGTGTGTGTGTGTGTGCAAGTATCTCGTCTTAGACCCAAAGCCTATACTGGAGTCTCACTCCCTCTCACTGAGAAAGGCCTGGAGTGACCGACCGGTCTCCTCCACAAACGTGCTGAGGACACAGAGGCGGGAACGGACACTCTCATGAAAAACACTCTGCCAGATATTTCCTGTGTTCTTTTTTTTTGCTGGTGTTTCCCTGTTGACTAGTGTGAGCTGCTTTCCGCGACCAGTCTGGACTGCAAGATTTGAAGGCGAGCGAAATGAGACGCAGAGGTGAAGATTACAGCTTCCAACAAAGCTGTATTAAGTAGAAGTAAAAGTACTCTTACATATGTAATGACAAAACTAGTGGTATGATATTACATGGTTTCAACTTTGTAATAACATACTACTTGTGTTGAAGTTACATCTGTAAGAGTACTTCTACTTGCGCTTCACTAGGGGTGTAAAATCACAGTCTGCATGACAATACGATTAATATCAATTACTTAAAGCAGGAACTTGATTATTTCCGATACTTAAGAATTCTCAACGATGCGTTATGATTCGATTCAACTTTTTCCAATTACTTTTGTACTTCTATTATGTCATGAAGCTAGGGCATAGGACAGGGGCCAGCGATTTGATTATTTTCGATATGATGCCCCACGATATGATACGATACGACAGTATGGACATAGACAGTGCTCATACAGACATTTGCAGTGCAAGACTGGACAACAGAAGACTTGTAGAGGACATACATTAAGAGGTATTGTTGTGCTTTTGTGCTTTTCCTAAAAAGGACTTTTTTAGGAAAAGCACAAAAGCACAACAATACCTCTTAATGTATGTCCTCTACAAGTCTTCTGTTGTCCAGTCTTGCACTTTAAATGTCTGTATGAGCACTGTCTATGTCCATACTGTCTTAAGTGCATGTATAAGTACTGTCTATGTCTATACTGTCTATGTCCTTACCTAGATTAGTCTATGTCTGTATGGGAAAGCAAGAAATGTAATTTCAAATTCTTTGTATGACCAGTGCATGTAAAGAAATTGACAATAAAACCTACTTGACTTGACTTGACTTGATACGATTGAATCGTTGGCTGTAGGACCGACGCATCGATACATTTTGATTATTATTTACACCCCTACACTTCACACAACTTTGGTTTCCAAAAGTAAAAATATGATCCATTATTAGACTGTGCTGCTTTCCTAATGTTAAACATGCTGGGGGAGGGTCGTCAGTCAGGGGGGCACATTTCTTCAAAGTTGAGAACTGATCTAGCACAAGCCATCTAACAGAGAGCCTCATCATTCAACCATCCGCAGACTTGAGAATGAAAAAATGTAGTAACCTCACAAAATGTTGCAGAGTGACTCTTTAACACAGGAAACTTAATTAATAGTCAGCTGAAACACACTGGTGGTTTGTATTCCTAAAAGCTGGTTCAATAAATGGTTGTATGTACGCAGAATGGATTTTACTTCCTGAGATTGACACCTGTCTATTTCACATGCCTGGTGTGCGGCCAGATTTTATGGGGCGGAAAACAAGTTTGACCTTTGTGAGGCTGAGATCTTCACGTCTGGAGAGAATCTGTGAAACAACGGAGGTCTAAATGCCCCTCTCCATCTCTGTCTCTGTCTCTCTTTCTCTCTCTCTCGACCTGGAATACATAAACGGCCAGACGTGAGAATGACTAACCCGTCTGTCGGTCGGTCGTCCATTTCTGCTAAAAAAGCAACACAGCTGTCTGGTCACAACGCGTCCAGGGCAGGCTGTCTGGCCACCAGAGCCTCAGCCGACCAAACAAACACATTGATCACACAACTGGGAGCCGCCATGGACCCTTGCTAGTCTCTTGTCTAGAGGCCGCAGTGCAAAAAAGAGGTGCAACTGTTGTGATGTTGCCCTAGGTCAAAACTGTCACTGGGGACATACTAAAGTGATAGATCTTTTGTCATTCAGACAACCCCATGTGGTAATATTCTGTGTCACTTTCTGTCTGTGGCGGCTTTTTACGCAGTTCATCCGTGGTAATAATTATAGTGTTGCACATAGACAGCTGCAGTTTGCTTCATGCCAAGATCGCATTCCCTTCTTCTTCTTGGTCCCGTCTTCTTTAATTAATGCTTTTCTTTTCACCGTGGAAAAAAAAGGATAGCGTCTTGAAGCTTTTCATAAAACTAATATCTCCTGCCAAGGGCAAATTCAAGTCCTTTTTAATGGGGCAAACTATCATTACAAACCACTCATCCCCTCTGACAGATATTATCAACTAGAGATTTGGGAAATTGTGACTGATATTTCATGTGCCACCAAAAATATAGGAGATGCTTTGAATAATTGATAACCTTTGGAGCAGGATGATTTTGAACAGCTCTGCTCCTTTTATCAATCATTCATGTCGTTTCTATCGAAAACGCTTCCTTCCCTCAAGTATCGAATCACACTTCAAGGGGGAAAAAAGGGCCCAAATCCACTGACACATCTTGCTTAATTTGAGGGGACCAAAACACACTCAGGCAATTAGGATATTGTAACCCTGACATGACTGTTGATAAGTGTGGTGTCACGTGTCTTATCTCAGACTACACTGTAAAAGAACCCTCTATTCTTTGCAAACAAACTAACAGCAAAACAGTGAGGGGAAACAAAACACTTTATTAATTTAAATTTGACAGAATGCCCTCACTCCAGTTGGGCTGATGCTTTCATTACACTTGTGAGACAATGCTTTCATGCAGAGCTAATCACGTTTGCCGATTGCACATGATGAACACAGTCCGCAACACACAAGTGAATTTTTTGCCGGGTGACAGAAAAAAATTGGGGTAATAAGTAAAAGGGAGAAAAAAGCTTCCAAATGATAGTACATTTTGGAATAGCTTGCGACTTGGGTCAGCAGGCGTGATCACACATAACGCTGTCTCCTCCCTCCCCATTTCCCTCACAGTAAAAACAGGGTGTTCAAATTCCAGAGTAAACTTATATACTCCAGATAGAGTATTAACAACACTTTAGAAAGTCAAATTACTCTAACAGTGGAGTCAAAAGGCACAGTATCATTTCAACTCTACAGCAAGACGATTAGCAGCCCACTTTGCTCCAGGTGCCACCAGTGTTCTTTTTTTTTCAGATTACACTGACCAAAGAGTAAAATACTTTTTTTGAGTGGGACCAACTGGAGTTAATTTCAGTTCTCTAAGAGTTAAAATAACACTTTATTTCACTTTTTAAATACACTGTATTTTTACTGTGTCCATCCCAGAGGAATGGCTCACAGAGAGGTTCCGTGCTACCACGCTGGTGCCAATCTTCCAATTAGCCTCGCGTCCGCATGCAAGCACTTCTTCTGCCGCCTTCCCCCGCATCCCCCCTATATCTCATGGCATGAGAGCCGGCTAGACCACGGCTGACAGTGTGTGAGACCCTGGTTGCTTCTTTCTGACTTCACAAGGGACAAGTAAACAGAGCTGAAATGAAAGCAGAGCACACCAGCCCTATTTGCATTGATGTCACTGAAAGAGGTTCACTTCCAATAGAATTACCCTATTTTATGCTATTTTGAGGTACAAAGGAATAGCTAATTGTGATTAGTGCCTTACCGCATATGAAAAAGTGGTCTAATTATGTCAAAAAATATGTTACATAAAAGACTAGCTTTATGATACTCCTTCATGAAGTTCTCATGTGTTAGAATGACCATTTGCAGGACATGGATTGATTCTAACAAAAACTGTGATAAACCTTATGCTGACCATTTTGTCAAAATCACATCATGCTGTTGCCAAATGGTGAGAAACATTATCTAGCTACTAGTCTGTTTGTCAATCATGGTGAGGTAGACATTACAATGGTCCGTTTCTATCCAGTTTATGAAGTAGGCCAATAGAAAAGACTCAGAGAAATGACCGTCCCCAGAGAACTGAGTATTTATTAGAAACCCAGATGGACAGATCAAAAGGCCAGTATGGACAAAAGGGACCATTTGTCAATGTTTTTTACCTTTGTTTATGGCTGTACTGAAAAATATTCATTCTGACTCCCTTGTCTTTCCTCGTGGTCATCAAGAATTTGATTATTTCCGTCAAATCTATACTACAGACCAATCCAAATAAATCCCAATACAGTAGTAACCTTTTCCATACAATTTGGCACATTCAACTGAAAGAAGAAATATCCTCTGCAATCATTTTCATATTGCGCCTTCATATCTCTATCACAGCAGTGTAGCTTGGAAAGGTTATGGCTGCTTCAATGAAACCCAAGGATGAAATACCTCAGAAGGTCAAGGATTTCCCTCTGTGCCAGTGCAGCAGTCTTTCATACTGACATACTGCCGAGTGATCTTGGACAACTTGTGTGGTGCGTGAACAATGATCCATCACTCTGTGCTTGTCTTGGCTGTGAGCAAGTCGACCTCAATGCGGAATTACCTCTAATTCATCCACTAGCTCGCCTGTCTGCAGTGGCTCCTGACTGTAGAGCGGCCACTCAAGAAGAGTGAGCTATGACAGGTATTTGTGCATTGCTGTGCGATGCCTGGCATACTTCGCTTCACAGAGACCAGTCCACAGGAAAGGAAAGAACGGGGCTATTCAAATGTGTTATCAAGCAAGAGCAGCGGCGGCTGCAACACCCGAACAGTGTTCCACTCTGCTAAATGTTCCAAACAAACTGACTGACATAAAAGACGGCGTTCAAGCTTTGACTGACAAAATCTGACCGAAGCTATAGCATTTGCTGGCTGATGTTTTAACAAGGTGTTGGGCTTTTTGCAGTCCCTACTACCACTAAGTGCTCTTTGCGAGCTTCTTGACTCTAAGGCCCGCGTTTCCATTTTGATTAAATTAGTGTCTGATTTACAATCTCCAAATTAAATGTTTTGCTAACTTACTGTCATGCGTGTGTAACGGAGTTAAAATATACTCTTTTTGTATTAAGTGAATCCTCACAAAATCTGTTTTTTTTGTTTTCACAATGTTATTTGTTTGGAATTATTTTACATGTTGTACCGCATTCATCTTAGTTGACCATGGGCCTTCACGACTGCTTTTCGCGTTCGTGCCTTTTGGGTGCTTGCGCCCTCCGTACCTCCAGCTAGATCGCCCCACGCTGGAGGTAAGCAGTGTTAAGTAGCGCTCCGGGTAAAACATTCTATTTTATTGAATGGATGCGCTGTGACTACGAGTCCTTTCCTGAATATGAATGTAGATAAGCAGTATTAAATGATTCTCTGAAAAAGTAATGTTTCAACTCGATGTAAACTTGTTATAAATCGAGCTGTCGTGTTTTTCTGTGTTCACATGCTTTGTACCCTGCTATGATGTGCAGCATGGTGTGAAACCAAGGTCCTGATTCCGTATTTCTTCTTTTAATCATATTGCAGTAGTTGCAGTCGAGTGACGGATGCCCTGGTCATGTATATATTTGTTTTCATGAATGCAGGTACGTTGTTGTAAATTGTGTAAGACTTATGATTGTTCTCTTAACTTAAATGAAACTTCAGTATGCTCGCTGTATGTCTGCCATTTTGTTACTCTAAATTGTAGCCAGCTAGATCGCCCCACGCTGGAGTAGTTGCAGTCGAGTGACGGATGCCCTGGTCATGTATATATTTGTTTTCATGAATGCAGACAATAAACCGAGCAGCTGAACCCCTGGTCTCCTTCTGGTCTTTGGACGGGTCTGTTACATTGGTGCCGTGACTATTCTGGATCGCCTGGATCGCTCAAGCAGATCGCCGAGAGTGCTGCGTGTTCTTCTGGTGATTCCGTATTATGTCCACAAGGGGGTACTGTTGCACTGCATTCGTGATATGGTTTATTGACACATGTGCACTACATTCGTGATATGGTTTATTGACACATGGGTTTACAGTACTGTGCATTGCTCTGTCATTACTACCAGTGTTTTTGGTGCTGCAATCTGAAATAATTCTTAAATTACATTGCAGTCTGATTCATTTGGGTCGAATTACTGTAGTATTGTATTTTTTTCCTTTATTTTATTTCTTATGTTTTACTGAAAATATCATGGCTGAGAAACAGAGCAGTCAGGATAATGAGTTTAAAGGCTTTCCTATGGGCAGGGGCAGGGGTGTTCATTTTGGTGGTCTGAATGCTAACACATTTACTAGTGAGTGTGGGAGTGATAGCGCAGGTGGTCTCCAAGGATATGTTAGTGATGGTAGGGGCAGAGGGCATAGTGTGAGCCCGAGCTGGTCTCCTAGTGAACAGTTCTTGAGGGACGATGCACACACTTCTACTCCAATGAGTGATAGCATTGCCATGCAACACCTGACGAATATGATGAGCCGATTAGGAGAGCAGATAGGTAACTCCATCGTAGCTCAGCTTTATTCTTCTGGATTTACTGATCGCACTCATGCACCTGACACACCCATGGCTGACAAACCAACGAGTGTAGACACTACACAACAAAACACTACAGACCCTATACAACAAAACACAACGCCAGTAGTAGTACATGTCAAAACTGAACGTGAACCTGTGACCTTTAGGGGTAATAGTTCAGACAAATACTCAGTTCAAGAATGGATAGCCATGACCAAAGCTAACCTCAGGAAGCAGCCCTACACCACTGCTGAGAAAGCGGATGAGATACAGGGAAGGCTTTTGGGAAAGGCGAGAGATGTCGTCAAAGTGGCTCTGAGGAGTGATGACACACTTGACGCGAAGCAGAACCCAGACATCATATATGACATTCTAATGCGATACTTCAGCCAGTCCTCATCATCGCTCCCTTTACAAGATTTTTACACCACACTACCCAAGCCAAAGGAAAACCCAGTTGACTACTGGATCAGACTGAACAAAGCAGCAGATACTGCAGATGAAGGCTTGCGTCGCCTTGGTAGGAGGATGGAAAACATAAGTGGAGAAGTGGCACAAATGTTTGCAAAGCACTGCCCTGATCCACAGCTCTCTTCCATTTTTAAATGCAAGCCTGTCAGTGAGTGGTCGTCTAAGGACATTCAGCTCAGGATAGATGAGTATCAAAGGGAATCAAGAGTGTCTCCTATGTCTTACAGCGTCCCTCAGTTGAAAACTTACCCGACTGCTGTGCTTGATAGTGACTCTTACATTTGTCCACACTCTGATTCTGACGAGACGAATCCCCAGTCAGCTTGCCCACCATATGCTGCCCCTGACCTGTGTACGGGGTTCACTTGTGTCAAACAGCATGTCCAGCGCCCGCAGCGTAACCCGCCACAGCATGTCCAGCGCCCTCTGCAGCTCCCGCCACAGCATGTCCAGCGCCCGCAGCGTAACCCGCCACAGCCTGTCCAGCGCCCACAGCCTGTCTCACCACCACAGAATGCTCAGCAAACTGACAGTGATGTCCTGGGCCGAATGATGAACATGCTTGAGAGAGTGTTGGCCAGGGTGGAGCCACGCAGTCCTGCGCGTACCCAGAGGCGCTCCAGCCCCTTCAGCTCTCCGCCATGTAATGTTTGCGGTGCCCCTGATCATTCCACCCTGTCTCACTGCAAATCTGATCATCTCTGTTTCAAGTGTCTGGCCCCTGATCACTTAAAGCAGCACTGCCCGAACAATGCTCCTCCCCACCTCAGCCCAGCTACGGGAAACTAGTTGACCTGTATTCAGAGGGGGGCAGTACAGGTCAAAACAAAACCTCCCACCCACTTGACATTCATTTTGATTTTGACACTCTTTCACAATCCCAGTCGAACAACATTGTTTATCAAAACACTCATACTGTAGGGGGCAGTGACAGTCTGTTTTATGTACCCGTGAAAGTGGGGGACATTATGACTCTGGGGGGGATGCTGGATAGTGGTTCAATGGCGTGTACAGTCAGTGATGCTGCTATGCATAACCTGCTTGCTGCAGGGGCAGTGTGTGAAACTGACAGATTCCCCACTGACGTGACTCTCATTGGTGTTGGGGGCCGAAGAGTGCGCCCTAAGTCAGCATTCAACATCCTCATGGAAATTAACGACTGCAAAATGACAGTCCCAACAATTGTCGTGGAGGGGCAACATGATGACTTAATCATTGGGACCAATGTGATCAAACACTTACTGCGTGAGTCAAAGAAGTGTAGTGCGTACTGGACAGCCATTTCTGCCCCGCCATCCTCTGACACTGAAACGGAACACTTTCTTTCGATGCTCGCTGGCTTACATAGATGGGGTGACGGTGAGATGCTCGACAAGATAGGGACTGTGCGTTGCAATTCGGCCACATGTCTTGAACCCGGCCGTGAATACCTCTTGTGGGGAAAGCTGCCGAAACCCGTACGAGTGTCTCCTGGCAGTGCAGCGATGACAGAACCTACATCGGCACGGTCTGCCCCCAAAGGTCTCATGGTTGCTAGAGTTGTCACACCCTTATGGGCGGATGGATGGGTCCCACTGAAGGTGATGAACGTCTCCGAAAAGCCCCTGTTTTTGAGACGTAATGCAAAGCTCGCTGACTTAGTGCCCTGTGTCGCTTTGGAAGATTTGGACCTGGTCAGTGCTCATCAGAGTATTTGCGATGTGCCCGCCCCCCCTGTCTGTCCTGATGTGAGAAGTGCTGAGGGGAGGCTGCAGTCCATTGGCCTGGGTGAATTGGACATAAGCGAGTGTCATGCGTCATCTGCATGTAAAGACAAGTTGTCTGAACTTATTGCTCGCTACCAGGATATCTTTTCACGCAATCACCTTGACTGTGGAAAGGCAAAGGACTTTGTTCACAGAATTCACTTGATCGATCAAAAGCCCTTCAGACTCCCTTTCAGACGTGTGCCACCAAGTCAATACCAGAAATTACGCCAAGTCTTGAGTGAAATGGAAGAGAAAGAGTTAATTCGAAAGTCAACAAGTGAATATGCCTCACCTTTGGTCCTTATCTGGAAAAAAAATGGTGATTTGCGTGTGTGCACTGACTTCCGGTGGCTGAACAAGAGAACTCTGAAAGATGCTCACCCACTGCCACACCAAGCCGATTGTTTGGCAGCACTTGGTGGCAATTCTCTCTTCAGCACAATGGACTTAACGTCAGGTTTTTATAACATGCCTTTACATGAGGATGACAGGAAATACTCAGCATTCACTACACCTATGGGGCTCTATGAGTACAATAGGTTGCCACAGGGGCTCTGTAACAGCCCAGGGAGTTTTATGAGGATGATGACGTCCATTTTTGGCGATCAAAATTACTTGAGTCTGCTGTGTTATTTGGACGACATTTTGGTTTTTGCCCCTGATGAAAGCTCTGCACTGGAGCGTCTTGAGTTGGTGTTCAGCAGACTCCGTGCCCACAACTTGAAACTGGCCCCTAGAAAATGCCACTTTTTGAGAAAATCTGTCAAATTTTTAGGCCATATTGTTGATGAGCATGGGGTCTCGACTGACCCAGGCAAAGTTGAGTGCATAAATAACATGACTGTGGCTGATTTGATGGATGCAGATGGTGTGACACCTTCAGAAAAACGTGTGCGTTCCTTCATGGGCATGTTGAATTTTTATCAACACTTCATCCCAGGATACTCAAGTCTTGCAAAGCCGTTGTTCTCTCTGTTGGCAGGCCAGAAACAGAAGAAAGGCAGAAAGCCTAAATGTGCTGCAGTGGGTCGCAAGCTGAGGTCAGATGACTGGACTGTTGACCATGATCATGCTTTTGCAGAACTCAAAAGTGCCCTGGTGGATTCTGTTGTTTTGGCCCACCCAGACTTTAGCCGACCATTTTTGCTTTCTACTGACGCCTCATTGGATGGCCTTGGAGCCGTTTTGTCTCAAGTGCTTGAAGGTGACACAGTGGCTAGACCGATTGCGTTTGCTAGCAAGTCCTTGACTCGGTCACAGAAGAACTACCCGGCACACCGATTGGAATTTCTTGCATTAAAATGGGCAGTGTGTGAAAAGTTCAGCCACTGGTTGAAGGGCCATGACTTTACCGTGTGGACCGATAATAACCCACTGACCCACATGATGACAAAGCCCAAACTGGACTGTTGCGAGCAGAGATGGGTGTCAAAGCTGGCCAGTTACAATTTCGACATCAAATATGTGCCGGGTCCGAGAAACACTGTTGCTGATGTCCTCAGCCGTGTCCCTTTTTGTAAAACTGTTGGCTACCGACTGGTCAGTGAACCTCTTCAGGATCTCATTGCAGAAGCTGCTGTTTTGTCTGATACAGCTGTCCAGCAGACTCTCAGGGAGTCCACCGACCAATCCGCCATGGCAGAGAAAGTAGCCCATTTTGTATCCACAAACGCCCAGTCCCTGCAACTGTCTTCACAGTCCTTGTCCGAGCAGGAAGTCGCTGCTGTGATTCAGTCACACACTGAATGGGCCTCTGGCACAAGGAGTCGTGCAGCAGCGTTTGTAAGTCACCTCCCTCAGCTCATTCCTGACACATTGCCCAGCCTGCCTGCTTTTTCTGTTGATAACCTGAGACATGCTCAGTCTAATGACAAGTCATTATCTCGCATTCGTTTTTATGTGGAGAGATCTCGGAGGCCTTCCAGACGTGAGAGGGCGCATGAATCGAGCCAAGTCCTGAGATTGCTGAAACACTGGGAGAAGTTCGTTCTGAGTGATGACATCTTATACAGAGTGTCCCGTGATCAGATTTCAAAAACAAAGCGCTATCAGTTTGTGGTTCCTGACTCTCTGAAGGCCGACGTCTTGACAGGAGTGCATGAGAGTGCGGGGCACCAAGGTCAGTTCAGAACTCTGAGCATTGCCAGACAAAGATTTTTTTGGCTGCACATGGACCGAGATGTGAGAACGCATGTTCGCCACTGTCAGCGTTGCATTGTCAGCAAGGTAACTGAGCCTGCAGGAAGAGCTCCCCTTGAGAGTATTGTCACCTCCCGGCCCCTACAGCTAGTCTGTATTGATTTTTGGTCAGCCGAAGATTCACACAACAAGTCGGTTGATGTTTTAGTCATTACTGACCATTTCACCAGACTAGCACAAGCTTTTAAATGTAGAGATCAATCAGCCAAACAGGTAGCCAAAGTCCTATGGGAGGAGTATTTCTGTGTCTATGGATTCCCCGAAAGAATCCACAGCGACCAAGGCCCAAGCTTTGAAAGCCAATTGATCGCAGAACTTCTACAGTTATCTGGGGTACGTAAATCTCATACTACCCCATACCACCCAATGGGAAATGGCTGTGTTGAGCGATTCAATCGAACCTTGGGCTGCATGATCAGAGCTCTCCCTCCTGAGTCAAAACTGGACTGGCCAAGACGCTTACAAACCCTCACGTTCATGTACAATTGCACTGCCCATGAAACTACTGGATATGCGCCATTCTACTTGATGTTTGGGAGAGTCCCCCGTCTTCCAGTAGATATGCTGTTTGGAAACATCCTGTCTGACCCTGATGTGACCAGCTTTGGCAAGTACGTCACGAAACTGTCTGAGGACCTTAGGGAGGCCATGCAGATTGCTCAGGAGCATGCTAAAAAGGAGCAGGGCAAACAGACTAGACTGTATAACAGGACAGCAAAAGGGCCAGAAATTGGAGTTGGAGACAGAGTCCTTGTGGCTAACAAGAAGGAGAGAGGGAAGCGAAAAGTAGCCGACAGATGGGAGTCTACCATTTACACCGTGACTGAGCTGAACCCACAAACTCATACATACAAAATACAAGACACTGTCACAGGACGTGAGCGGATTGTCCATCGTAATCTACTGATGTTAGTTAACTTCCTTCCAGTGCGGGATATGCAACATTCCACTCAGTCCGATCTCTCAATGTCCTCTTCTACCTCTGTCTCTTCAATACCGTCTGGTCATGCTGCATCCGAACATTCTCAGGATCAAGTGTCTTCGCAACCAATTGAGCCCCATTCTGCAACGGATGATCCGCATGGCCTTGTAGGCATCTCTGGACTTGAAAGTCACTCAGACATCTTGCCTACATCTGGGCAGAGAACTAGGGAGTGGGTCCATCACCTGAACTCTGAGCGCTCAGAACAATCTGAAGAGTCTGACACCTCCCATACTGATAACACTGTTAGGGATGACATTTCAGATGTTAGTGATCATGACACTGCTCAGTCAGTAGTGACTAATGTCTCTGTAGTTGACACTGAACGCACTGATCATCCTGCACCACACCGCGCCACACGGCTGGGTCGTGTTGTTCGACCGGTCAACCGGCTACTTCACACTATGGCTAGACAGGATGTTACTAGGCATCTACGCCGTAATGTTCAGACAATGTGCAGCTCGGTAGTTCAGGCTCTTCGGGCATAATTTTTTAAAGTGTTTGCTCTTGTGCAGCGTCTTTTTAATGTTTTATAAGGTGTCTTTATAGGAAAGGCTACCGTTTTAGACAGTCCAGGGAAAGTGTGGGGTGTGTAAGGCACCCCATAGCCGGTGGTTGGTTCAGAGGGTTTGGATGCTCTGTCCACTACATCCTTAAGGGATACTTTTTGAGTCGGTCTTACTGTATGTAATCCCGTGACAACTGATGAGTAATAGGTGTATTTTTGAACCACTTGTGAGATTTTGTCCAGAATTCAGTGGGGGTGGGTGTAACGGAGTTAAAATATACTCTTTTTGTATTAAGTGAATCCTCACAAAATCTGCTTTTTTTGTTTTCACAATGTTATTTGTTTGGAATTATTTTACATGTTGTACCGCATTCATCTTAGTTGACCATGGGCCTTCACGACTGCTTTTCGCGTTCGTGCCTTTTGGGTGCTTGCGCCCTCCGTACCTCCAGCTAGATCGCCCCACGCTGGAGGTAAGCAGTGTTAAGTAGCGCTCCGGGTAAAACATTCTATTTTATTGAATGGATGCGCTGTGACTACGAGTCCTTTCCTGAATATGAATGTAGATAAGCAGTATTAAATGATTCTCTGAAAAAGTAATGTTTCAACTCGATGTAAACTTGTTATAAATCGAGCTGTCGTGTTTTTCTGTGTTCACATGCTTTGTACCCTGCTATGATGTGCAGCATGGTGTGAAACCAAGGTCCTGATTCCGTATTTCTTCTTTTAATCATATTGCAGTAGTTGCAGTCGAGTGACGGATGCCCTGGTCATGTATATATTTGTTTTCATGAATGCAGGTACGTTGTTGTAAATTTAAAATTGTGTAAGACTTATGATTGTTCTCTTAACTTAAATGAAACTTCAGTATGCTCGCTGTATGTCTGCCATTTTGTTACTCTAAATTGTAAGCCAGCTAGATCGCCCCACGCTGGAGTAGTTGCAGTCGAGTGACGGATGCCCTGGTCATGTATATATTTGTTTTCATGAATGCAGACAATAAACCGAGCAGCTGAACCCCTGGTCTCCTTCTGGTCTTTGGACGGGTCTGTTACACGTGGCCACACAGTATCTGCCATAGCTACACGAAGCAGAGGACTGACACACATTTTTTTCTTTAATAGCAGCCTCTCTCTCTCTCCTATTCTCTCCTCCTCCCTCTTTCCCTGTGGACGCGTTGATGGCAGACGGTTGTGAGCAGAAGGCAGACTGGCCACCGCACCACACTTGCCTTTGTGATGCTCTCTGCCTTTTCTGTCTGCCTGTGCCTGTGTGCGCGCCGTGACTATCAATCAGTGTAGCTGGTGGAGATCCGCGGGCTTTCGGGGGCTGCTCCCCAAGTCGCGCTCTGACTCGTCTCCCAGCGCTGCCAGCCCGGCTGTCACATTCCTCAGTGTCGCCCATTACAGAGAAGCCTCCGCAAGGAGGGACCCATGCAGCCTGCCCTGTTCAACTAGCCACCATTAAAACTGGCAGGTCTTGAGCTTGTCCTTGTCCCTTTCCCAACACAAGGCACTGCTGTAATTAGTAATGATTTGATACCACGTACAATTAATTCATAAGATCACACTTCAGTATAATACATTTAGAGTCACATGACCGTTTGAGTTTGCCATCAGGGCCTACAAGTGTAGCCTGCACCGTTCCACCAGTGGACCTTCCACCAGTGGACCACAGTAAATTAGTCATTGAAAAGACTTTACTACAATAGTACTCGTTACTACAACATTACACAGAACCCTTAGTAGCACATCATTACAACTTGTTCATTGTCATTCTGGTCACGGCACATGTATAACAAGGGTCATGAGTTTAAAACATGTATTCTTAAACTGCTTACTTCTCTGTTCTGTTTGACCCAAGAGTCAAAACAACTGCATCAAACTAACATTTCATCTATCTCCCTGAAATTGTATAAGTGCAATTCAAAATCTGCCGGTTACTGGTTATTAAAATCTGCCATTACCGACACACTGACAGGGACAAGGCATTACTTGGATATCAACTGAGACGGATCCCTGAGCAAAAGAGTTGCTCAATCTGTGCAACGAATGAAATGCGTAACTATTGGATCAATGTTACAGTACTAGCTCAAGTGTCATAGTGCAACCATTGGGCTCTGGTTTCAAGTTCCCTGTTGGCATCTGCGTGTGTGTGTGTGTGTGTGTGTGTGTGTGTGTGTGTGTGTGTGTGTGTGTGTGTGTGTGTGTGTGTGTGTGTGTGTGTGTGTGTTTAAACAAATGATCAGACATTGCATAAACTCTGCACAGGCTACATTAAATACATTAGGTCACAGCAAGCACTACAGAGGCCTACAGAGCCTGGTAAAGAGTGGAATATATGCAGTTATAAAAACGCCACTAATTATCTGGCAAGGTGCTTCTGACAGCAGTCTGTGTGCCACTAATCTCCATCGTTGGCATGTTGCCAGCTCGCTTTCTTTTATTTATTTCATTCTCACCGGAGTCAAGAGCAGGTAAGGGCCTTGTTGAATACGAGGAGAAAGGGTGGAGGAGTGGAGAGCGGAAATAGGAGAGGAAGAGGAGACAAACGGAAGGACGACAGCAGCTCTCTCTCTGTCTCAGTCTCTCTCTCACACACACACACACAACACGCCGTCAATCCTGCAAATCAGTACATCAAAACTCATTTCCAAAAATGTGGTAGGGGAAAAACAATTACCAGCGAAATATGGTTTTGGGGTGGGATATACACTAACAATTGAGCTTTTGAATTCTTAAACTAGAAACAAGTACTACTAAAGGCTTTACGTCAGGGGTCGGCAATTAAGTTTGGACGCTGGCCAATTCTTTTTCAGACAATGGCATCACGGGCCATAGTCCTTTTTTTGGGGGGGTTCCTGCTATTTAAATAATTAATTATTTATCGATGCAAAATGTCGTTGTTGAAAGCCTTGAAAAGAAAAAATGATTCAGAATGCAGGACCTACAAAGAAGAATGGAAGCAGAGCGTTTATCCTGCCTGCATCCTGTAGGCCTTTTAAGGAAGTGATGGCTGTTTTGGAGGAGCTGGTTGATAAGTCAATGGATGGAGTGATGGCCTCAGTGAAACAAATGCCGCTCTCAACTTTCAGTTTTGCACCATTGGGCTGCGGGACCGCTAGTTATCAAATAAACTAATAATGTGCGTCTTTTCCCTCAAACGCAACTCTGTCATAACGCAATGATCACACCTCGTGTTTTAGTTGTTGGGAGGAGATTCATTAAGAACAAGACAGTAACACAGCCTGTGATGGTAACACCCTTTGCAGTGGGCTATTTGAAAAGAGAGAAATTACCAACCAGTTACGGTTCCCAGCTGAGTTGGCGACGTCTTCTGTGTCCTAATATCCTCACGTTTTAGTAGTAAGAAATAGGTGTTCAGAGGTTGGACTACTCAAAATAGTTCTAGTTACTGAATCTCTATCCCTTGTACTTGTCCAAGTGTCCCCAACATGACAGTCCTTTCACAAATTTTGCGTGATACTGGAAAGCTTTCTGTCCGTCTCTGGAATTTCTGTTGTTCCCACGCTGTGTTTCCACATGTATAGAAAAGCGTCTTGAATTTAAGAACAGCAGATTCATTACAAAGCGCAAGTCAAGAGCTGCCACGCAAAATTTGAGCTGTCAGAGAGGACAGTGCAATGAACGGCCTTTTGACTTTCTGACGCTTCGTGGAATTAACAGAATCGAAAGTGTCTCGCCGCGGTGTGGGTTAGCCTATTTGGGCTTTCACTTCTTTCTTTATGATTTATTTTAATTGGGCCACATTTGAGCAGACATTGTTATGTTGTTAATTTAACGAAACCTAGACTATTTTTTACCTTGCCCACTGGAGGAGGGAGACAGGACACTTATTTTGCACAAGATTACGCGCACTGGCGTGCCAATACCGTTCCGACCTGTGCGTCATGGATAAGTGCAGGGATGTTCCACCTGTTATTTTGTCACTTTAGGACTATCATCTATACCTCAATAAATGTTTCGAAATGTATGAATGTATGGGATTGCTGTATGTATTCCCTCTTTATTTTTTTATTTTCTTTAAATACATCAAATTAATGTCATCTCACAGGCCAGGCAGAATAGATGGGCTCCTATTTGCCGACCACTGCCTAACGTTATTTATTTACACAGGTAAAACAAACAAACTGTTCTTTAATCTTGACAAATTATGCTAGTTCCATTTTGAAATTGTCTTCTCTGCACTAAAACAACGTTCATTCATTTACATAAGTCTTCACTTCATGGATGCATAAAAAGTATTTGATTTGTGAAATGTTTCCATTTTTATCTTCACAATCAACAAACAAATAACACATGTGCAATCCACTCTTATGTACACACCGTCAACTTAAGTGTAACTAAAAAGCTTATAGAGCCACTATGCAAACTAGAGACCACAGAAGATCATAAACAATAACAAAGCTTCCGTATTCCCGAGGGATTTCCTCAGGTGCTGGAAACCACAGATATCGAACTACAGTAGGAAACGACACTGAGCTGGTTGATGACAAGTCTCTGTAAACATGAAAAGAACTCATATTTTCTGAAATACACAACAGTGCATATCCCTGTGCATATGCCACACACTTATGCAAATGCATTTATAGGCTTAATATTTTTTCTTATGTGGTGTTTGAACTATCCAACTGGGAAACAGCTGGTTGGTGATAGGTTACACGAAACATAGAAGACTCACATTTTCTGAAACCAACTGCAAGTCTCATGCAAGTGCATTTGCAGTCATACCAATCTTTCCTTTGTGACAGCAGTAATAAAGCTTATTAGGTGGACCAATGGGCAAGACCAGGACTAAAAAGACAGCCAGGTGCACTGCTTATCGTGTTCTTATCTCCAGCCAGATAGGGAACATGGCTTATGGCACACTGCACAGTGGGCTATAGGGAAAATCTCAGAGTGGGCTTGAGAACACTGAATTATACAGGGGACATGAAGCAAAGCATTTCAGCTACTTAGAAATTAAATCAGGCAACCATAAAATATTGATCTCCCATTTTCATATTCTGAACGATACGATAGGGCCCCTGACCAAATGGGCTCAACAGCTTAATCACTTGTCAGTGGGTAGAGGAACATTGCACTTGTGGCTACTTTGACCCTTGTGTCTTGACTTAACATTTGGTTAGACAGTAATATAAAATTGAGAGAAAAATATTGTGTATGTGTGACTATTATTTCTATGTTTTTATTTAATTTGAAATACATTAGTGTGATTCATACTGACATAACTATGTGGCCTAAGCAATGCATTCAACGTTGAGACATGTAGGCCTACATAATAAATTAACCGTAGAAATGAATTCGTATACTTGAGTAAATCTGCAAAACTGAAACTCATCAACTGTTCATTGTCACAAATCTCTTCACGGAGACACACAATTTGTAGCAACAACTTGGTGGCTTCAGTTCAAGACAGTAATATCAGACAGAAATATCAAACTCTCTGCTTTGAATAACAGGTGTTCCACACGCTGAACAACTGTCTTTGTACACAAAAAGCTCCAACGACCCAAAGAAAAAACACCTCAACAACAGGTTCCTGGACAAAAACACTTTAACCTCTGTAATCAGAGTTAAGTGTTCCTTTGTGTGTGGCATTACGGCGCAAATCCATTACGGATGTCAGACGTGGCACATTGTTTTTATTCACACGTAGTGTGTCCTTGCCTTTGGATGGGTAGGTATTTCCAATATACAGTATAGCCTACGTGTACGTGCATGTTTTGGGATGGTGAAGGCTGGATACCTTTCTAGCTACCCATCTATCCATAACAACAAATGACGGTGCTGTTACCAAATGTCATTTTTTATCAGTCCATGCGCATAAAATTTATCTGTGACATGAACAGTGTCTGCAACTCCTTCCCCAGTCTCATCCCCAAGGTCACTGTCCTTGTGGGCACAGACGAATAATTCATACATAGCGCTTGGGAGCCAAACGTTGCCCTTGCAAACATTGCAAAACTGTCATCTCATGTATCCATTACTGCATAGAACATTGTCTTTCTGTGTTTTTTTGACGCAACATGTGAAAATGATTTTGCATGAGAATTGAGTGTATCATGGGGATTACCCTCTGTTATACTTCAATTGGACAATGACATTGCTTTCCATTGATTATACATCTGTTTAGGAGAGCCTCTTCAACTTCTCAGATGTGATGCAACGGGTTGGTCAAACAGATGGGTCGCCTTCCCAACATCCTTTTTGCAAAAAAAAGGTGGCAAACAAAAATATGTCAGTCTCCACTCACAAAAGCAACTGTTGGTTTTCTCTCGTCACTTCTCTTGACTGTTGTCACCTGAGTGTAGTGGCATTTGCAGCACTGTCTGAGCAGTCAGCACTCTGCTGCTGGTGCAGCCGCCACAGAAGAAGTACGACGTTCAAACTACGCTCATCCTGAGGAGAACATGAGCCGCACTCAAGGCTGGAGGTGACAGCAGAGCAGGGCTGTTTTTTTATGGCCGTGTCCCCACAATACTTCACATTGCTCTCGTTATTCCCATGACTTGCGGCGACAGCATCAACACGGGGTGACAAATGGGGGGACCCGTTGCCCAGGCAAAGAGTGGCAGCCGCAGCAGCACAGGCACAAGAGGAGAGAGAGAGAGAGAGAGAGAGAAAGAGAGATAGAGAGAGAGGGAGAGGGGGGGGGGACCAAGCGACTTTGTGATGTTTATCAGACAACAAACAAAGGCTATCTTGAGGACATAACGTACGTACTTTGTCATGTTTCTGTTGGCCTGGGAACCGGTTGGACCAGTGAGTGACACTAAGGGTTAGGCATTCCTCAAACATTGATAGTCACCCTACACGACCTGGTAACATGAACAGCTGAGGTTTTTCTCCCTCCAGGGAAATGACAGCATTCCACACAAAAATGATGCCACAATATATGTCGGACACGCAAGATTTGAGAATTTGTGACTATGATAATATCTGTCTTTAGTCATCTAAGCAGCCGAAACAATTTGGAAATAATCACAACCTGTGGACTAACAACAAATACAATGGAAAAAAAACTTTAAACTTAAAAAAAATATCTCAAAACCTAAGTAAACATTTAATCAAAATACAAAGTAACGAGTAGATTAATTGACAGATAATAAGTTTTGTTTCTTAACGGGAGAAGAAAAAAAACCTCTAACCAAGCTTCTTGCAAAGGTCAAACAAATACAATGCACGGCTGTGAGCAAGAACAACTGCAGTTCCCCTCTGTGTTGTTAAATCCAATAGAAAGGCTTTTAGCCATCATAATGATTTACAAAGTGACGAGTCAAACAGATTTACTGTGACAGCCTGAGAGGCACCCAACACAAATACAATTAGTGCTCACATGACCAAAACACCACACGCTCCCTCAAACACACACAAGACACAGCCACACAGACACACACAGACACACACACACTTACCTCAGACCTGACGGAGCAACACAGATCTACCACTGGGGGGACAGGACGCCTTATTCTTGTTTCCTAAGCTGTCACCACCACAGTCGCCACAGTGGCCACAGTGGACAGACACCTCCATTGTGGCGGTTACTTCAACGGCAGGTTGTCCTACACAATGCTTTCATGTGGCGGTACAGGCTAGTGGCCGTGCCTGGGCCTGGGCCTGGGCCTGCACCGTGCACACAGCTCCCCCGAAAAATGTGCAGCTAGCACCATCACTCAATATCAAATGAACTGCTGAACCGTGGCCAGCAGCCAATGATGTGTGGTAATTTTTTAGACACAAGGCTGCAGCTGACATTACAAACAGGGAGCTGGTGCCCATTACAAGGGTCAGTTCTCAACGATAGGGATGTTATTACTTCGACTATGTAAACAATTTTCATCTTAATAAAGACACAGCAAAGCCTGAGTCTGACCTCGCCTGCTCGCCTCGAGTCCCCAAAACAACCATCAAGGAACGCGCTTTAAGCCACAATTGAAGCCGTTATGTACACAAATCTGTGCGCATCCTTTCAGTTTAACAGCTCCTCGGGCAAATGGACAGAACTAGAAAAGCATCATTGAAGACTGGGGTCCTGGGTCAATTGTTTACAAATTGAAGGCAATTCTAACCCCCCACCCCAATATGCTTGTTTTGGCAGATAAGTGTTTGGTATTGCTGACCACAGGATGCACGACACACAAATTCTTCCACACGTAGGCAAACAATAATGACGACTGCCTGCTGGCTTCAATCGTGCTTTGTTTTCTTATTCCTTTGCTGGAGTGTGGTGTGTTCAACTGGCGATAGCAGACACTGGCCCGTGTTGTGTGCACACACTCACACACTATCTGGACAAAGGTCCTTCCCCCAGTTCCCTGGGCAGCTCGAGAGAGAACCTCCCCTGCTGGACTTGTCAATGGCAGCTTAGTGAGCCAGGTCTTAAGGTTAGCTGCCTTCCCTGAAAAACAGCCGTGCACACCAAAGGCCTGTGTGTGTGTGTGTGTCTGTATGTGTGTGTTTGTGTGTGTGTGTGTGTGTGTGTGTGTGTGTGTGTGTGTGTGTGTGTGTGTGTGTGTGTGTGTGTGTGTGTGTGTGCTGGTGGGGGTGCAGGGGTACTGGCTGCCAGACGGGCGGGAATTCGAAGAGAATGAAAGCCTCGGGGCACTTCAGATAGAGTTTCTCTCATATGGGCTTTCCAAAACTCCAAAAGCTTTCCAAGCAAATAAACGCCCCGCATCTACAGTTTTTCACCAGCCCCTCTCCCTTCCAAGAGTCAGCACACAACTATATCCACAGAACTGTAACAGCCTTGGTCATATTCAATTGAACTGACTGAAAAAGTTTTTTCTTTCTTTGTTACTTTTTTTTCTGAGGGTCTGAAACAAAGCAGAAAAGAACCGTAGGACTTAAACTAGCAGAGGGAGTCCACTCTTTTCTAGCAATGAAGAAAATGATTAGTCATATTTCAGACCAGACAAAAAGACCCTGCACTCAGTCACACATGCAGTAAGTTACAACTAGATACACTAATATGATAATAGATGTCAAGCGCCAAAACAAACAAAATATGCACCCTATGCAATAACTTGCGATGACTAAGTTATGCACGCGCAATACTAATAGCACAGGAAACATGGGAACTACGTTGGTATGGTACCACTGAGCTGTGCAGTGGTATTGCTGATTATTGTGATGGTGATAACTTAACCCCTTAAGACGCGGCTTTATAAATTTGTTGTTACCAGTATGGTAATGACCAAGTCGTGGTGCATTACTAAAGGGCCTGTGTTGTGTCACAGTATTGTAGTGCTATGGTAGTTACATTTCAATGTATATTACAGCGTGCCACTGGAGGTACGGCGCGCATTAAGGGGCTACAGGCATGACGGTAGAGTAGGGCTGCACAATTAATCGAAAATAATCGAAAATCGTGATAAAAGCGTGAAATCGAAGTCGTGATTTCAATCGTGATTTAATCGTGGCAATAGTGACCTACCTTTGAGAGCGTCCTTGAAGCCAGAACATACTGACAGGCTGGTGTTTCTGGCCAGAAATCTGTCCACCTAAGTTTCATGCTATTGCCTTTACATAATTATTACAATTTACATGTATTTCATTTTGCTCATCCTGTATAAAATTCATTCTTGGTTATATTTCATCTTGTTATAATTTTCAAAAAAATCAGCAACAAATCAATAATCGTGATTAATAATCGTGATTACGATTTTGACCAAAATAATCGTGATTATGATTATTTCCATAATGGTGCAGCCCTACAGTAGAGTATGATACATAAACAAATACTAAACGTGTTTTATGTTTGTTTCCTCTGTCATACCCCTATACGGTAAATAGTCTGGGATTCTGGGTTATAAAAGGGCAAAATGGGCATACCTGATAGAAACGTTACATCTGCTTTTGCTAAGCCATGTCCCACAATATGCATACAGCTGTATTGTATGCTCTGCAGAAGTGACGGAAACACACACACACACACACACACACACACACACACACACACACACACACACACGCACACGCACACGCACACACAGCAAATCTGGTACTTTTTGCCTCACACATCAGATACAAAACATCTCCCAGATGAGACTATGTCTATTTGTGCAGGGAGGGAGTGAGATTTAAACTCTGAAATCATGACAGTGAATATTTCACTGAACAAACAGTCACACACAGAGCAAATGAAGACTTCAACCAAACATGTGCTCATCATTACCCCCCATTGTAACTGGGACGAGTCAACGACACACTTTTGACAAAGATTAGAACTGAACATCCCTTTGAATCATAAAAAACGTTTAAAAAAAAAGCTCTGGTGTTGTTTGTCAACAGTGAAATTAAAAAGCAGGAAGAAAAGACAATGACAAATATTGTTTGGAGACAAAGCACCGCGGCGCAGTGTGTCTCAGCCTGTCTCTGGAACACACTTGATTAGTTTAATCTCATTACGGGCCGTGATAAATGATCAGTGGAACGACAGCTTCTGGTTTTTGCTTCCTGAAAAGATGCACTCTAGTGTGAGAAAATGAAAATGCCGAAATTAAAAAATCAATCCGTCATTATATGCAGGAATTGGCGCGAGATACAATTGGTCAACTTTGCCCTGTAGTACTTGGAAATCACTACATGGCAATGAACTAGGCCTATCCAGCTCAAACAAGGCCTTCTGATTTACTGTGAGCAAAATGTGAGAATATTACAGAAGGTTTTCAATATAAATACAGCGCAATGAATACACACAGTGCTGAACAACTAGAACATGATAGTTACACAAGTTACAGTCTAGTTTTACACATTTCAATCTGTGCTGTTTCACCCAGAAATGTTGGGAGGGCAAACACTTGGTAGCCATTTTGAGGTATTTTAGAATAGTCAATTGTCAAACATACATTCTTCAAAATCCCACTTCCTTAAAGGTTAATAAACAACAGAGGGACAGGGAGTTTGACAGACACTCTATTTCTGCCATGAGAGAGAGAAAGAGAGCGAGCGAGCGAGCGAGCGAGAGAGAGAGAGAGAGAGAGAGAGAGAGAGAGAGAGAGAGAGATGCGCATGAGCCTGCCGTGCATCAGCCTAACAGAGCAAAAAACTGCCATCGCAGACCTGCTCACTCGCTGACAATATTTTCACACTGAGGCTTAAAATATGCCTCTTTTTATCTGAGGAGTGCAGGCTGAGCAATGAAAAGACATGAGCCCATAACCCATGGATATAGTCTGGCTGTGGCTGGACTGGTGGGGGTGGGGTGGGTGTGGGGATGGGGGAGACAGCAAAGGGGATTGGAAGGCGCTGCTATGCAGACACACCGGGATAGGATGTTTGTGACAGAGAGAGTGTGTGACAGAGGTTGGAGGAGGGGGAGGGAGAGAGATGCCAAGAGTAAAGAAGCAGCAAGAGAAAGCAAGAAAGACAGAGAGAGAGAGAGAGAGAGAGAGAGAGACATAGAACGGGGGAGAGAGAAGGATGAGGCGAGGAGGGGAGAGAAGGGGGGAGGGAAGAGAAAGCGCAGATCCTTCGCTTAGGGAGCACTTATTAAGAGCTGAGGAAACAGCACTTACCTGGGAAGTGCTTCTCGCAGTCGCATGCCAACTCGCTCTTGGACACAAACGCACAGAGACACGCACTGTATTTATCGCAAGGCCTATCTTAACGCTGACTTCCTTTAGCTTGGCTGTCACTTCACCCCTGAGTCCCAGTGCATGGAACACATGTAGAGCCAGAGGGGGTGTCAAAACAGGGAAAGACACCTACTGGATAGGCAAGAGGCAGTACTGCTGCACTGGCATCTGTTCATTAAAAACAGTGTGTGTTCTTAAGGCCAATAATATTTCTAGAGCGTGAGAAAGGGCCCTTTCTCTACCTTTTCTCAGGGTGTCTTTTTGTTTTAGCATGGCTCTTAGGAGGCTATGACTGTTGCTCTCCCCCCCAGCCATGGCCTCAGGAGTGAGAGTGTGTTTAAGTGTGTGAGTGTTTGAGCGCCTATATAATTGAAAGTATAATTGAGTTGGAGTATGTGTGCCTACCTGTATATACACCGATGCGGGTGTGTGTCTGTGTTGGTTTGCATGTGTGTGCATGTGTGTGTCTTACTGGTTTGTATGTGTGAGTTTGCAAGTTTTAGTTTTGTGTGAGTGTTTGTGTGGTTGTGTATTTGAGCGCTGTGTGTGCATTTGTGTGTCTAGCTACTGCTCGCCTTATGCCCCCGTAAGTGCTGTTCCCTTCTGATGGGGACTTCCAGACACACGCTATCACCGGCTCATGCATGTTTGATTCGACGTGCCTTGAAAAATGAACGCCGAAGATGTCACAATGGCTGTATCCCATGTCTGTCTGCCGGAGCGTGGACCTTGAATCATAAATGACACCAAGCCACTCAGACACAATATGAGTTTGATTCTTTTTTTTCCCTCCGTGCACTATACAGAACAAAATGTTCCTGCTTGCGCTCAAGATCTCTCCAGATCACAAGCAATTACCGTCACCCGCTGCGCCTGATGAAATCTTCCTGGGATTCGAGACCTGCTTACTTTGTGCTTTCAAAATGACTCTCAGGCAGAGATAGTCTCTGAGTCTTTCTCTCTCTGAAATGTTTTGCTATTAATTGAAGCGAATTAATCCTGCTGGTGGATGGTGGGGAGGAGGCACACGTTCCTACATCAGCTTTTATATCTATCTCTTTGCTATAGTGTTATTACACTCGCAGAGGTGGAGGTACATAGATGCACTTGACATAAGGGATTTCACTAATTACCTGATCGACCTGACTGATGATCTACGTGCTTATGAGGATCAGCTGGTTCACAAAATTGTCAGTTCAGAAAACAGTTTATCTTGATCTCTCTCAACCTTTGTCAAGGCAAAAAGTGACGTACGCTATTAAAATGTATTTCATCACCGAACGTGCATGGATGTTTCACCACTGTGGTTTCCAATGTATCATTAGGTGTACATTTCTTTTTTTTATGTGGAGAAGGAGGCCTATTGAAGCCATGCAACACGATGCTAGACATCATGTCTCTTATACCGGTCTCATAGCTCCACGGCGATATATTAAAATGTTGTAGTGCTCTCCATCATGCGAATACCTTGGGACTTGTCATCTTGTCTGGGCTGCGTATCTGCATCTCTCAGTTCTGTGTGGGTGACTTGCACTGGCAGGGAGACGGATGGCAGACATTGTGTGAAGGCGGTAAAATTGCATTCAACACAGCCTTGAGGAATTCATATTTCCTTGTTCTGTGACAACGCAAATTAACTAAAGGCTCAAGCCAAGGCCGCCAAAAAATTATCTGATATTTGTTTTTTTTGGGGGGGGGGGGGGCGCATTCATTTATCTTCATCATTTCACATATATTTAACTGTATCCATAACTTTTCAGGGGATGGGTTTTCCCAAGATTCCATTAAAAATTATGGAAGGTTCTTGAGTTCCGCACTACTATTCTGTGGCCCCCAAGATTTTTCAACTTTCATCCTCCTAACCCTGAGTGTAGCACTACTACAACATTCAATCAACACCTGCAGTCTGACCACATTATTAGAACTACATTTAGAATTCTCAGCTTGCTACCGCTCTTTGCAGATTCAGATTCTCAAGGGGAAGCTTGATTCAAACACATTAACAATAACTGGGTCAAGACGCCTTTTCTTCTGACGAGAAAAAAACAAGGTGGTGTAAAAATAAAATAAAAAATAAAATAAAAAAACAACAATGAATGACTTTTATCAGTAACGTCTAAACGCCGGTGTGACTCAAACACACTTATTAGTTTGTTAACAACTACTTACTTCCCTGTCGCTCTCACTTGAGAAACTGAATCTGCATTGAGCTGTAGCAGGCTGAGAATTCTAAATGTATTTCTAGTATTGTGGTGCAGCTGATTAACAGCGCGCGCTGGGCTCAAGCGCTCAACAATGCCCAAATCTCACCGAAAGAGTGGGCGTCTGCGTGCGTGGAGAAATGACTGACAAGAGAAGACCACGATGAATGAATTTCAGCCAACTATTTCACAACTTTCCACAATAGTGTATTAACAGCTAAATGTCAGGCCTGTCAAAACACTGATTAGTGGTCCGTGGTGGACATCAAAGGCTAACAGGTTCCTCACAGAGAAGACGCACAACATGAAGAGAATGAGTCCATGTACACACAGTATTATGTGCAACAGGAATGTTGACTCAAGATCAAGGGGAACAGATAAGTAATGCGGTAATAGCTCAAAAGAAACATGGCATCACTATGTCTTCGTGTTTAACTCGAGAGCGAGCTGGATTACAAGCTGTCTGCAGAATACTTGGAAGTGGAGATGAAACTTATTTCAAGAGGCAAATGTTGAAATGATAGCATAAATCCACGTCGAGCTATTCCAATGAATACAGCTAATGCCCTCCTGTGAAAACTGAAGCGTGAAATTATGTGGTCTTGTAAATGACATTATGCTAAATGAGTGGTGTAAATCATTTCACAACATTCGGAGACAGTGAAAGTCCAGTCTCTGGAGACTCATGTTTATAATACCGATGCACTTTGTTGCCCACAAGGTTTGTTGTCAGACACATTTTGCGTTCAATGGCTGCTGGGAATTCAGTGTCTCTAACTAACATGAACAGTGGAAGACAAGTAAAGCTGACTGCTGCTACTGTCTCCTGGCGGGCTCATTCAAGTCCCTCAAACAGGGCCCCACAAGCAGGGGAATACCGTAGGCTACAACCAATCTCCCTGTCATACAAGGCTCCAGTCCTGTGTCGCGCTTAAGACATTACGCGGGTAAAGAAAATCCATGGTCTCCACGAGCCTTTATGGTATGTTGCTCTAACCGAACAAAACAATGTGCAGTGTATGTCACTATCGGTTGTTAGAGCAACAGCCCACGTCTCTCACTCGTGTCCATCTACACTTGTCTTAATAAATCTGTGGCTACATTTCGACATACATAACACCAGTCGCTGGAGTGGGCCAGCCTGTGGTCATTTCGGGGCTCCGCTGCCCACAACATGCCCGTACTGGAATATCATATTAATTACAATATAAATCACGAGAACAGAAATCTGGAAATGTTTCGTGGTAGCTAACTTGGTGACTGCGTTATCCAGAGATTATCAGGCATGCAAAAATAGCGCGTGGCGCATGACCCATTCCATTGCTAAAACAGACTACTGAATTAATGCGAAACGAATGTTGCCTCGTCAGGTTCACATCATAGGCTATTTTAACGTGGCTCGCTCCTTTCCTGCCGGGACACGGTCGCTTTTCTCAAAGCTGAAGAGAAGGGGCGTTACTGAATTTCTTCTCTGTCGAACCTCTCCTTCTGCGCGCGGTTCTCTCTCTCACCCATCTTTTCCTAACTGCACATGGTATTGCCTTGGCGAACAGAGAAAAGTGGCTGTGATCCACACCTGCAAGAGACTAGTCAGCTCCTTGTCAGCCCCTAACTAGCCCGCCCGCCAAAGACACCGCGACTTTGTGCGAGCAGTCACGGTAAGATCTGCTCAGCAGCACCATGCAACTATGAACAACTTGCAAGTGCTTCCGAAACCATTTTTTTCTAAAGCTGGTTTCTATATCAAGCAACTGTCGTTCAGTTTTTCCACACTTGACGCTACCAAATCAGCATGGTACCAATAACTGTATCTTAGAAAGCTATCGAGTTGTCTGCTCAATTATGGCTCACATTTTTGAAGTGCTTAGCCTATATGCGATTATACTAAGTCAAGATAATGATCCGTCAGAAAAGCATATCAAATGCAACCAAGACCATTTTACAACGCAATGAATCAATTACTTTACATGTCCTCACAAACCACTGTAGCCTACTACAAAATCACACGGCACCCACGCTCGCACAGCATGAAACAGTCTGCAACATAACGAAGCATCACATTTTGGAACACTCAGTAGACTGTCAAAATAATTCCGAAGACCAAATCACAACCTCAATTCAAACGAGACTGCTTGGGAAATACATCATGCTATTTACATACAACTCTAAACAACAACCTACTATTGCCAACTATTAAATGCGTTCTTGAAGATTTAGTTGAACTACTCATACAAAAGAGCATGACCCGCAGTAATTCAAATCTTTACTCACATTTCTTGGTGTCACTCTTCAAGAGACTACCCATTGTTAGCTATCGGAGGTCGGTGCTAGCACCAGTGCAAAGAGCACATCCACGGCATTGCACAAAACATATTCCCGGTCAAACCAGCGAGGTGTGAGAAACATTAAGAAATAAACAAAGAACTTACTTTCCGATGTGGATAAAACTCAACGCCGGACCCCAAATCCGCTTTATTTTCAAATGTTGCTCTGTTGTTGCTCTTCACACTTCACAACCACTGGAAAGCGCTCAACGTATCAGCGGTGTGTGAGTGCCTGAATCAACTAACATAGAGCACGGCAAGTTGAAGTGTCAAATTACATCGGCTATTCTATTACCACAGAGCCGTGCTTCGCGGTTGCTAGCAAAATGTGTCCCAGAGTCAAGTCGAGTGATCATAGCATTGGATTAGGTAACTGCGTCCAAACAGGATGTAGGGTTAAAGAGGCTCGTCTACACAATACAATACGAGGGTACAAATATGTTTGACTCTTATCTGGATCTTTTGATAGGGAAGAAACATTGCCTTTAAGTAGCCTATGCTACATAGCCTAAATTAAACATGCATTCCTCCTAAACTTTTAATAAATATTCTTAGCGCATGGCCTGTCGATAATTGTATGAACATCAGACGAAGTTTAGCTATTATTGTTATTGCTATTCTAATGTTATTATTATTATTTATTTATTTATTTTTTAAATTATTATTATTATTATTATTATTATTATTATTATTATTATTATTATTATTATTATTATTATTATTATGCTGTTGTTCGTCTATTATTAGGTTTAGCGTTATCGCGGTTGTTATTACTAGGCTATTAGCCTATCAGTGTTGTCATTGTGTAGGCCTGGTCTACCAGTGAGGGAATACCTTCTCCGTATTTTGCGATTCACCGTCTCCAATAGAATAGAAAGCTGAATAACAAAGACATGTTTGAGAGCAGCAGCGGCAGCGGCAGGCTTGGCTGAGTGGTGACGTCAAGGAACAATGACTCCACCAACAGCACTGATACACAAGCATTCACACAGGCAGCTTCTCTCGCGCTCGCACGACTGGGTTGCCCAGAGGAGACGGTCACGGCGCGGCTCGGTTCCCAGTCTTCAGTGGTGCATTGGAGAAAACAAGTCTTGTTCCACTAAGACAGTGGTCGTATTTGTTGTTGTGTGTGTGTGGGGGGGGGGGGGTGTACTGGGCGGAGGAGATTCCGTGTGATTTGTCTTGCACACACCCACATGACTGGTAGCATCCATGTGAAATCAGTCTTTGGTGCGCGCGTTGTGAACGTGGTCTGGGCCCAGGGTTTTCAAAGTGGGGGCCGGGGACCCCTGGGGGGCCGTGAGGGGATGCCAGGGGGGCGCGGCAGGTTGGCAGGAAAATATAGTTGAAGAAAATTAATTATTTAATAAATTGATTAACTCAAGTAGCCAAAATAAACCAAAAATAGACTTACGAATCCCCGTGAAATCATTTTCTTCTGTAGGCCTACAATGTTTAGCCTATTATGCTCTCTGTAGTACTTGAATGGGTTTAGGAATGCACAAACTTCATCAAGTTGTGTTGGGTGCAAAGAAAAAAATGTGTGACATGGCCCATGTCAGGGGGGCCTTGGCTGGAATCTACCGGTATGTGGGGGAGCTTGTCATGGTAATTTTTGGGAACCCCTGGTCTAGGCTGTAGGCTATATGACTTAAAGGAGCACTTCTGCCAATTTCAATATGCTGTTGTATTGCTCACGCTACCCTTGACTTGTCATTACCCGGTGATGCTGCATTTTTCGGCTCAACTCTTTCCGAGATCTGAGCTATTCTAATGGGGGCAGCCTTTGTTTACATTAAAAACCTTCTTAACATGCCTACTCCAAATATTATCCCAAAAGGTATCAGTGATTGCTAGTTGTCAACTGATGTTGCATAACCTTTTGGATGTTATTGTTTTTCATATACATTTTTCAATTTATTTATTTTTAATGGAAACAAACTCTGCCCCCATTTACAATTACCAGGATCTCAGAAAAGGCTGAAGAAAAAAATTACTCTCAGGTACTGACAAGTCCAGGGACAGGGTAGTGTGAGCATTACAACTGCATGTCGAAATTGGCTGAAGTTATCCTTTAACCAACTCCGGCTATTCAGATGGCTACGTAGGCTACAGTTACCGTGATTAGCCTAAGCTTTGAAAGTGAACTCCTCTCTTCATAAAAAATAGTCTGTTTGTAGATTCTAGGCTTTGCTTATGTAATAATCACAACAGGCCTCAACAAAAGATTTAAATGCACACACAGGCTGACCTCTGAAGACTGGCCAAGTTGCTTTATGCGATGTTATCACAGGAAAGCATTCATTGGATTGTGAAGACTGTGTTAGTGTTGCAGAAGGCCAAGTCATGATACACCCATACATTCTCTCAAATATGCAATCATGCCTCACTGCCGGTTCATAAAGTAATCATAAGCTTTTAAAACAAGTCATAGGATTTTGCATGCCCTCGCCATAATACTATTTCCGAACAACAAATGGCACTCAGTAGACATGTCAGCAGTGGAGGCTTGGCTGTGACATCCAGAGGTTTTCAAGTGCATGGTTTTTGACACTAATGCACCGCGTCTATTCCCAGAACACCGACTCAAGGACAACTTGCTCCTCTACAGTTATCTAAGTTGGCAGGGATAAATCTGGCAATTGCATCGGGGGTCAAAGCAGCCATTCACTTAATTTCTGGGCCTCTTTTCTAGAAGGAGATTTCGTTACGTTCGACAGCAGCCACACAGTAGTGTCAGTCCAGTGTATCCTACAGCAAGTTCTCTCTTTTTGACAATTCGTAATTGGTAAACATTGGTAACTGAGATGTACTATGTTTTAAGCCGTAAACATGTCCAATGACGAAATAAATTATAGTAGGCCGCTATCGTGTATACATTATAGTGTTACAGACCTTCCTCATATCTCATATCCAAGGTTGAGGCTAGATCTCTCTAAGCTATCATCATGAACCACCAAATGGTTTTGGTTGACTGTTTTCTGTCTTCCACAAAACTGACTGACTTTATACTTAATACCAGCTCTATTTCATCAGTCAGGTAGAAAACTGGCTGTTGAAAAGTTTGTTACTGTGTCGAGTCAACATTCAGTAGAGAAACTCTTTAAATGACTGTCACGAAAATGGAGCTGCTGGATAGACCTAATTTTGAGCATTACAATACAGTTCTCCCATTTCCATATAGGCCTATTCCAAATAATGCCTTGTCGCAGAATACCATCGTATAATGATGTAGTGCCACCTCCACAGCCTGCTGTAAACAATTGCAAAACATTTCTATTTTGTGTTCCATTTATTTGACTCCATATTCGATGAAAGTATACCATTGTATAATGATAGTGCCACCTCCACGGCCTGTTGTTAACATACAGGCTTCCTGCCTTCACGATTCCTGCCACTTCTTCCGCTTCCTTTCCTCGCCATTTTTGCCACAACTTTCCCCATACTCTGCAGCAGCTCTCCATTCACTTCTGGCTCCTTCCAAATCGTGAAATCCCAATGAAAGACAACTCCCATTGTCATTTTGACACAGCACTCCACAGCACACAAGTGCTCACTGCACACAACGAAATTGCATTTATGCCTCACCCATGCAAGGAGGCACCCCCCAATGGTATCCAAAAGGCAGCAGTGTGGCGGGACGGTACCATGCTCAGGGTACCTCATAGATTAGGATGGGGGAGAACACTGGTTAATAGCTCCCCCAACCTAGCGGGTCGTAAGTCGAACCAACAACCTTTGGGCTAGAAGTCTGAAGTCCTAACCGTTTACCTATGACTGCCCGCTTGCCAAATTTCAATGAAAACTTTACTTTCTGAATCTCTCGGTACTGTCATAGCAATGTTATGATAGTTCAGTATTTTCAGCAAATAGTGAATAGGCCCGCCGGCGACTCCATCTGAAGTAAGAGGCTACAGGCACTACCCTAGATGTGGTACAAACCCCAACTCCGATGAAGTTGGGACGTTTGGTAAACAGTGAATAAAATCAAAATGCTATCATTTTCAAAACATTCAATCTATTCATTAGATGGAGAATAGTGAAAAGACAACATATTAAGTGTTAAAACCGACAAAAAATATTGTGTTGGGGGACATATGTACTCATTTCTAATTTGATAAATCCAACACGTCTCAAAAGAGTTGGGACGGGGATCAGTGAAATTTAGTAAACATCCAAATAAGATAAAACAACAAAGAAGAACATTTCAAAATGAATTGTACTGACGGACAATATAGGTGTCCAGGTATAAGATCATCACAGAGAGGCTGAGTCACTCAGAATTAAAGATGCAAAGGGAATAATTACCATAGTTATTACATACATTTTTGAATTCCCTTTGATTTACCACGATTGAGTGTATATAAGACATATTTTTGTTAATAAAATCATTGTATAGGTTCATGACATCATGAAATACATATTGGCTGTAGTCTCACTCTAATTCCTGGAGTGCTAGAGCTATTGAAAATTGACCATATTAAGAATGCTTAATGCATGAAAATGACACAGGGGTTTAACATTCTCCTAAGCATCTGAGCTCACTTGAAATAGACCCAGAAGACATGGGAAACTGTCCTTTGCTTACAGAAGTCAGCAGAAGTTGTAGAAGTCCATTCTTTTTGACAATAATAGAGCATTGCACATCCTGTGCTACAGTGAAAATGGACCATCCAACTTGTGTTAGTGCTAGCTTCAAAAGTCAGCCTCCATGATGGCATGCGGATGCAGTAGTGCATTGGTTAAGATGTTCTCACTCATCTGTAGAGTTAAATACAGTGCTGAATGGTATAAATGGGTTTTAAACAGCATGAAAAGCCACTCATGCATTATATTTTGAAGGGAGATCTTCGATTACTGCCACATAGTAAGGTCAAATTGCATTCTCTACTATGTTTTTACAGTTTGACTCCATCATAAGGACCAGCATGTGATAAAATGGTGGGTTTTTGGTCAAGACCTGTCACACTGTAAGCACTACAGAAAGGAAAACATTGCAAAACATGACAAGGAATACACCCACCATTTAAGCTGGTGAAGTCATGTCCAAGATAGGAATTAACACTGTTTTTTATATAAAATCATCTCATCGGTTAATGTATTTAACTGTTAAGTGTTGTCTTTTGTTTTGTTGTTAGTCTTCCTCGACATTTGCTGCCATTTATTGTCCCCGTCCCAACTCTTTTGAGACGTGTTGGATTTCTCAAATTAGAAATGAGTACATATGTCCCCCAAAACAATATTTTTTCTCGGTTTTAACACTTAATATGTTGTCTTTTCACTATTCTCCATCTAATGAATAGATTGAGTGTTTTGAAAATGATAGCATTTTGATTTTATTCACTGTTTACCAAACGTCCCAACTTCATCGGAGTTGGGGTTAGTAAATGTGATTAAAAATGATTTTGATCAGTGGATTTTGACCACATAATACTTGTTAATGTATAGTTGTTTTTTTGTATGCACGACACTTCAAAATGACACATATTTGATGCATACAGGGCCTTTAAATGCATGCTTTGGTACGTTTAGTTCTCCTTTTACAAGAGACAAGATTCTGTGGCGAGTTAGACTAAAACATTGAACAAATTGCTGGTAGAGTGTGTGTGTGTGTGTGTGTGTGTGTGTGTGTGTGTGTGTGTGTGTGTGTGTGTGTGTGTGTGTGTGTGTGTGTGTGTGTGTGTGTGTGTACGTGTGTACGTGTGTGTATGTGTACGTGTGTGTGTGTTTGGTGGAGCTCTACATCTCCTTTCAGAAGTATTCCCTTGCTCAAAAGGTCTTTGCCGGTACAATGACATTTTACAAATGTGTCGAGGGTTTAGCAGTAGCAACAAAGAACACTGTTCAGCCAGCTCTCTATCAAGCAGGAGTCGGCGGGCACTACCAAGGCTTTGTAGTCGCATGTTAGAAGGTTGGAGTTTCACTCGAGCTGACACAGGCTTTCACATGCCGTGTTATTTACCGCCTCGGCCTAATAGTACACAGCAAGATGGAGAGCTTTTCTCCCCTCTCTATTCAGACCTCAACAGAGGAAATACTCACCGCTGAGGAAAGAAAAAAAAACATCTTTAACTACCAAACACATTAAATAAACAGGCAAACAAATGAAATGCAGATTAAAGCCCACTGTGGGGACACAGGGAAGCAGGACTGCAAGGGGCATACATCACTTCCCACTGAGACGGCTCCGACACCCTATTTGACAGCGCGGCACAACAGAACTGTACTCAAGTGTACTATTGATTCGTCTGTAGCACACTGTGAGACTAAGCACAGGGGGAGAAAGACAGAGGGAAAGGGAAAGGGAGGGAAGGAGAGAAGTCGAAAAAGAGAGGAAAAATGACAGAAAGGCATCTGGCTTTTACCACTGCCCCGTCTTCCCCTCTCCCCCCTCTCTCTCTCCCTCCCTCTCCCTCTCCCCCTCTCTCTCTCTCTCTCTCTCTCTCTCTCTCTCTCTCTCTCTCTCTCTCTCTCTCTCTCTCTCTCTCTCTCTCTCTCTGAGAGGGAACAGAGGAAAAGCAGTCGGCATGTACCCCATGCTGGCGGACTGGACTTGCTTTGTAGAGGGTCGAGTCAATCAGTATGTACTCACAATAGAGTCAGGACATTCAGAAAGCTAACAGCCCCCTCAGGCCATTGACAGAGAGGCAGGGAGAGGGGGGAGACAAGAATCCGGGAAAGAGCCTGTAAGCTTTAAGGGGGGTTGTAGCACTTCCTAATGCGAAGAGGAGCAAGGGGTTGTTGAATTGTTTCCTCTCTTGATAAAATCTTTGCAGACAAACGGTCTGTCTTTGAAGCTGAAATGCTAACACTCCATATGTAGCCTATACCAAAAAGAATGTGGTGAAGAAGTGTGCATTTATATTTTTGACTGATGTTAACTTAAGGAGTGAAATTCAAATCAATGTTACTGTGTTAATGGTTTGTTTAATGGCATGTTGTGTGTTTGCCTGGTGAATAGGCTCCTCGCATTGTGGAAGACCTCACAAAGGCATATTTGAAATTATTATGCAATGCGGTACCTGACCTTGGGGACAACACAACAAGGACTAAGAGGGAGAGAGAGAGAGAATTAAATAAGTGTCCCGTTCACCCGCAGTCCCATTCCTCATCCTCCTGACTAACAGGACCCTGCCATCTCAGGACAGATCAAAGGCACTCAAAGCTTCAGCTCCAATTATATGACATGTAGGCCTATGCAGTTATCATTAAAAATGGCCGTCCGTTAACAGCAGTGTGAGATGCAGGTACTGCAGTAGTAGGCTAGAAGTTTTGCATTGTAATACATGAATTATATGTGTATAACCCACAAAGTCAGGTCCAGGAAGGCAGATTACTGTATATATGAAGAGTTCAGATGCAAAACCCTCTAACTCCATTTCTGAAGACCTGCACTTCTATATTTTTAGGGAACCCTGTTGTTGGTTTGGTTTATATTCATGTACTTGATAATACATATAAATAGTTATATTACATAAATAAAATAAAAAAAATATGCAATTTTGATAGCTTTGTATTAAATAAAAATGAATTAAGATTATTTTCTGAAAAGGCACTTAGGGGGTTTTGCATCTGAACTCTTCATATGTAACTCAGAAGTAACTCGGAACTCAGATTTTAAAAATGTACACATGTCTGTGACCACACATATGTGTGGCTTCAAATGTCCTTATAAGAATCTCATTCACTGAAAACGAAGAAGAAGGAAGAAAGAAAGAAAGAAAGAAAGAAAGAAAGAAAGAAAGAAAGATATCTCCTCTCCAACTGAGCCATCTCCACAGAAATAATCAGCTCTCCAGAATGTCTCACGTATTCCATAAAGTCGAGGACAGTCCACAGAGCAGGAAAATTGAGTCTTTTCCAGGGAACATAAATAAGGGCCGTGTCTTTGGAGTAGAGTGGAGTGGCCAGACTTCTCTTGCAGCCTCTCAATGCGGCTCATATTACCAAACGCCCTGGCAGGAGCAGACAGGTCGCGACTGAATACCTTCCTGCATATGACATCATGTTGTTAGGAAAACTTCAGAGGACAAGCGGGACTCGGGTTTATCCTCCGGATCCGTGTAACTATGTGATTCACATGGCCCAGGGCGACATATAGGCACTTTACAATAGCTTTTTATGTGTACTTACTCTTGCAGTGATAAGTGTTCCCTCCGTTATGGTGTGCCTCTGACCATGCACAGAGTTTAAGCGCTAATGTTTTACAGCAAAGTAGTCGGCCTACACCTTTTGGTCTAACCAATGGAGTATGAAGTTAACACACCTTAAGTTTTAAGATCCAGTGGAAAAAATGTACAGCAATCCAATAAATGAAATGGACAAACGAAACGGGCCACTAACAGGTCACTGCCAAGACATGATGTATAACAGCCAATTTGTTGCTGTAGTCTGTTGCATGGTGCTCTTGCTGTACAATACAAGACCCTTCAGGACAAAAATATATTTGGGGGCGTGGGTGGGAGGTGTGGAGCCTTGTGAGACTGGGCATGTTTCACCAGTACAACAAGTGGGTGCTCCAGAGGGGCAATTACAGCAGGAGAGGCATGAAAACATGCTAATCAAGTTAATCCTTCAAAGGAGTGATGGCTCTCGTGCACTGATGATTCAATGTCACCGATGCTAATGCCTCCCTCCTCTAAAGCAGAGAGAAAGAGAGACAGAGAAACAGAGAGAGAGAGAGAAGGATATAAAGTGACAGAGAGAGAGAGAGAAAGAAAGAGCAAGAGCACAATGGCCTTGTAACGTGGTGTCTGAGATCATGTTATTGTGTCGGATGAAATTAACTTGCACCCAGCTATACCAGTGAGGGTGGTCCCTTTCTCTCTCTCTCTCTCTCTCTCTCTCTCTCTCTCTCTCTCTCTCTCTCTCTCTCTCTCTTAGGAGGAGGAGGCAGTGAAAATCTATTATGAAAAAGGGGGAGGCCACCAAGATGACTTCAGACTATTACACAAGATAAGTTCTGTGAGGCGAGGCGAAGGAAAGACGACATGCGCTTTATAGTAAAACGCTTGTCAGCTATTGTTCCAATCAGATTTCACCCATGCAGTGTGCCCCAGGAGCTGTGTGAAACCTGATTCATTTGTGCCCACATCTGAGGCAAATTTGCTGATTGACAATGAATGTATTGAGTCATCTTATGCCGTGAGACAACCGTGGTCTTGTCATTATTCTCACACTAAAATCAAAGTAGTGTAATAAAAAATACAAAAGGCATTTGCCTCTGTGGATATCTTAAGCATGTGAAGGATCATGAAAGATTAGCGCACAGCTATTTATATCTGTGTCATTGTCCACAGTTATTATAACAGTAGTGCTGAAGCACCTTACACTCTCATTTGCACTCCCCGTGGGTACCTTTAGTGTCAACTCCATGAAGAAAAGGGTCAAACACGGTGAGGGAGGAGGAATGAACTTTTGGCTTCATTGCGAGTATATCTTTCAAGGGACTGTTCATTTTTTACATTTCCTGAGGAAAGCCATTGAACCAGTTTGTGGCTGCCTGCCTTTTGTCCCCTCCTCTCCCCAAAGACTGGAGAGGAGCGTGTATGGAGGCCTATGTATAGGGTCCATTTCCACTGATAGCAGAGAGAAGACTGACACCTGCTGGTTGAAGCCTTGGCAGCCAGGCCAGAGGGACACAGCCTCTGCAGCAACCCCTGGGGCTATAGACATGCCTGGACAAGACAAGGACAAGACCCACATGTCCACACGTTGCATGGTACCTCCCAAACGTTTAAGCACTCTGGCTCTGGCGTCTGTTGAGCTATAACTGAGGAGACATGAAAGGGGATGTTGATGTTGGTTAAAGAATTCATCATCATCATGAACTCTTTATTCAGTGAGAATTGACTTCATCAAGCTCACTTACCTCATTTCCCCGAGCCTTTATCAATAAAAACAAGAACATTACACTCAACTCAAACTGAATCTATTGTAGGCCTATTAAATCCTTACAGACGCAAATAGTCTAATTTCAAACACAAGTTGTTATCTTTTAATTGGTGCATAAGGGAAAGGACTTACCAACCTTAGATTTTATCACAAGTGTTTCTAGGTTTATACAAGTATAGCTGTGCATTCTGAGAATTGTGTGCACTTCATATCATCACACATCACAGTTCAATTTCAAGAGATGAAGCCTTGGCTTGTAAACTAAAGAAGAGACCAAGAAATTATCTCCTGTGATGCAGGTGTAGATGAGTGTACAGCAAAGAAACTCGACACAGAAGAACAATCTCTCGGGGGGGAAATGCATTGGCCACGGTGTAGTACGGGGGCGTTGCCTGAGGACACGAGTGGATGGAAAATTAACTCCCTTGCACATGGTCATTGGTCAGTGGGTGCGATGGATACAATTTCCGTACTCCCTTGCGCATGGTCAGTGGGGGCGACACCATGATGGATAATTTGTGGCCAAATTAACTGCAGCTGTTGGTCAGCAGTAATTGCTGGGGGTAATTAAGGATAGCTGACAAACATTCACGCTGTCCTATGACCTGTTCCACACTCCGACCCTCTCGGAAGTGGCATTGCATGCTTCCCTGATGCTTCCAATACTGACCGTAGAAGAAGAATACAATTTCCGTACTCCCCTCGCCATCATTTCATAATACGCTGTTATGACGTGAGTAAGCCCTCCTATCTATCTATCTCTCCTTGGTGTACAGACTGTACAAAGATGGGACTGAGCTTGAGTGTCAGGCCTGTCTCACCATCACATCCACTGTAGCTAGTTAGGTGTGAAGAATAAGCAGTGATGAACTAGCTCTTTGAAGTGAGCAAGGCCAGCTGGGGTGGAGCACTAGCCAGGCTGTGCCCTCCTAGTGACGCAACACAGAGATTTGAAAGTCGATGATAATCAGGCTAGAGGAGCACTGGGCTCGTCATAGGCTCAAAGTAGAAACTTGGTGTAAAATGATTTACTATATTTTATCACTTTATCATAGAGGGCATAGAGAAAGCTTGAAGAGATATTGTTAAACTTAATCACAACCAATAGCTTTCACAGCTAAAACCGCTTAATTAGCTGTTATATTGATAATATAACAAGGGCACTGACATTTAAAATAAAGTATTGAAAATGGTGTTGTTTAAAATGTTTCGGTGATTTTTAAAATGTTCTCCTTCAAGACAGAATGACAGGACCGAACCTATCAAAGTCACAAAGTGGTAATGGGAGATTCTTGAAAAGTATCATGCTAATATAGGCCTAATGCATACAATATAAGCAGACAAGGCATTATTTGGTCTGACATTGTACCCATTGAAAAGTTAGAGGAGGAAATTGCTGAAATATTTTCTGACTATTAGTCCTGGAACAGAGAGTGTGTGTGTGTGGGGGGGGGGGGGGGAGGGGGGGGGGGGGACGGTGGAGCTGGTGGAGTTGGTGCTTCAGGGAGGGCCCACATCACCCCCATCCCACCGGCACTGCGGTAGAACCCTACAACCACAGCACTGTTTGGAATGTGTCACCTAGCAACGGCCTGAGCAAACACCACACCTGCCATTCCCTACAGGAAACCACAGCTCTCAGGAAAGACAGCTAGAGTGACTCGCTCGCTAATGTGAACAGGCGCATGCGTGCACACACACACACACACACACTTTTTCTCTC
>NC_085880.1:28462765-28672765 GCF_034702125.1 Engraulis encrasicolus
GTGCTTTACATTCCAGTGGAGCGGTGGATGGCGGGGTCCCCTGTGGCGCATACTGAACAGCTTGACTCAGACACAGCACAGCACAGCACAGCACAGCACAGCACAGCACAGCACAGCACAGCACAGCACAGCACAGCACAGCACAGCACAGCACAGCACAGCACAGCACAGCACAGCACAGCACAGCACAGCACCCCTCCTCTTCAGGGAGCATGCAGCCAGGCCTAATGACAAGGGAAAAGCACAAAGCAAATGCATTCTTCAAGAGGGAGTACATCTTTGTTTCATAACTAGTTAGCCTTATTGAAGATATGCGATTGAACATGTAAAATCGAGTCCCTTTACCATGCCAAAACCTCACTAGTTGTCCATAGCAAATGCTTTCGTATCACATTGAGCTTAGCGCTAGACTGGGACCAACAAATGGCCAGTCCCTCACAGTTTTTTATGATATGATTGGCTGGGTCCATCGTCTTAAAGATGGACTGGCCACCCCAGATAGGTAAATGGTGGGCCTGCTTTTAAGGGAACAAAAAAAAGAAACAGCATCGGCCTCTGAGGACTGTCAGCCCATTGCAAACATGTTTATTTCTTGTATTCACGTATCCTTTATTTAGCCAGGATTGTCACATTGAGATGAGTGTCCTGTTCAAAATGGCAGCCAATAAAAAGTTCTAGACACAAACACATTACCACATGATAAGGCAAAATACCCTGTATGCCACATCACTCTGGCAATGCCATCTATTGGTGGATGGATATAGGGTGCGGGTTCGAGAGGTGTCACTGGGAGCCAATTGGAAGGGGGAGAGCTAAAGGGGGTGTGTCAGTCAGGGCCTCAGGTGACAAGGTGATGTGGGGTGCATGTTGCTGCAGCCTGGAGAAAAAACTAATCTTACTGTAGGCTACTTAATTTATCACTTAAGACGCAACTAACAGTGATGATATTTAGCTTGCATAATAGCTTACATTAAAGCCAATTTAGGCCTGGCCTACAGTAAAAAAAAGTATATTTGACGTTGTAGAAGTTGGTTCTTAGCAGCCCTTTAAATACTACAGTACAAAACTGCAGACATGTCTGCTATTTTACATACCTCAATAATTTAGCCCTTGTATTTTACACCGGCCTAATCCACACGGGACACAAGTCAGCATTTCATAAGCCCCATCGCAGCAGCACTAGCACCGGCACCACTACATATTTTGCAAACGATTATTTTTCAGAGTTTCCAGATGTGGCCGTGTTCAGACGACGCATCTCATAATTGGAGTGAAGCAGGGGGTGCCTTCGGTGAGGCACTGGCGTTGCGATCATAAATTACACACGTGCTGCAGTTGCATTATTGTAATAACACACAGCGCAGATGAATATAGCAGTCAGCAGCAGAGCCATTTATATGCACCTTGCTAATGGGATTTATTTAGTTGAGGTCTGCCTTCGCTAACCATTTAGGGGAAATTGAAATAAGGCGACATATTTCATGGGGAAAATGACTGTTTAATGCACTGGTGCCTGCAGTTGTAGCGCATAAAGTCTTTGGAACATGGGGGGACTGGAGATCAGTGCATGTTTTCAGTCATAGACGAAATGATGCCTTATTTCCTGACACCTATTTACTCATAATCAGAACCCTTCACAACAGGCACACTGGTTTGCCAAATCTGTACCAAATATTGTGGAAAGTTAACACAGTTATCAGGAAAGACTTATGAGCCACTTGTCTCATAAACATTATGATACGTGATGATATTTTGGCCTCATTCCATCACACAAAACTTCTGGCTCTGTATTTTTACCTGCTGCTCCCCCTGGGTTGTTATCTGACATACCCTGGTGGTGTTGCACACAATTACATCAGTCTAATCATCTCCAGCAAAATGATAGTCAGATCTTTTTAATAAGTAGTTTCATGAAAGAAAGTTAATGGCCACGGCTCCACCAATTTCTGTGATGGTGCGAAATGCATAACAATGTTGTTTCCGTGGCCTTCAACATGACCTGAAATACAGCCTTGCATGTTAAACCACTCTTTTTAATTCTGAGGTCAAAGATGCCGGTGAGCCATTAACATTGCCGTGTGAGTATTTTAAACTCAGCACTTCTCCCTGATGTTTGATGTCTTCCAGAAGGGAGGAACACAGGGATATAGAGAGAAAGAGAGATAGAGTGAGGGACAGAGAGAAAACAGAGGGAGAGCGGGTAATGTGAGAGACAAAAAGAGAGACGGAGGGGAGAAAGGAATAGAGTCCTGATAAGAAAAACATGTCACTTCAGCCTCCCCAGCCCTGATGGTTTGTGAAGCCTGTGCCAACATGTGCCTGCAGGCTGATTACTGCCCTGTGTTTCTTTCTTTCTTCTTCTTCTTCTTCGTCTTCTTCTTCTTCTTCTTCTTCTTCTTCTTCTTCTTCTTCTTCTTCTTCTTCTTCACTCCTTTCCTTTCATAATACAAATTAGCCCAAAGTCAGCTCTTTTCTGCTGACTGATCCAGTGCACTGGGATCATGAGCAGCCGTAAATGCTCTCTCTCTCTCTCTCTCTCTCTCTCTCTCTCTCTCTCTCTCTCTCTCTCTCTGTCTCTCTCTCTCTCTCTCTCTCTCTCTCTCTCTCTCTCTCTCTCTCTCTCTCTCTCTCTCTCCTCTACTGGCAAGAGCAGAGAGATCAGGGAGAGGTTCCCATAAAGTAGTGCTTGGCCACACCACACTTGTTTTGTGGTTTTAATGAAAAGCCCTATAAAATTGGAAAAAAAAACCTGTTTCCTTGGTGAGTTGACAACCCCACCACAGGCATAGGGCCTACCTTACAGTACATAAATAACAGTGTTATTATCTGGCAGCTTTCTGCAGGAGTTTGGTAATACAACAGGTAAGCACCAAACATCTAGCCTGAGTATCATCCTCCGTAGTGACCGCGCTGGCTCAATACTTGGTCAGCAAGCGAAAGTATTGAGCCAGCGCGGTCACTACGGAGGATGATACTCAGGCTACCAAACATCAGGATGTAGAGAGATTGATTATTCGGTTCTTCAACCAAGCTGCAACCAAACAACCCATCCCAAAGCAACCCAAGAACCCATCTTGGGCTAATGGACATGAGTGTGTCAAAACACATCTCACACCGATCAGACATTTTAATATCTTTACATTATTACAGCAAACTTTTACAACTTACAACAGAAGACATCATTGGCTAAACAACAACATACAATGTGTGGGGAGAATATAGCCTGACAAGCCAGACTGCCATGTACAGTCTGGGCTTGCACCATAGAAAAAGTGGTAACACTTTGCTTGACGCCGGTGTCATAAGCATGTCATTACAGTGTCATAATAGTGTCATGACACAGTCAGATAAGTCATAAACATTATGTCCATGTCATGAACATTTTATACTGTTGGCCTTAAAGGGACACTGTGTGAGATTTTTAGCTGTTTATTTCCAGAATTCATGTTACCCATTCAATAATGTTACCTTTTTCATGAATACTTACCACCACCATCAAATTCTAAGTATTCATTATGACTGGAAAAACTGCATTTTTCATACATGAAAAGGGGGATCTTCTCCATGGTCTGCCATTTTGAATTTCCAGAAATAGCCATTTTTAGCTGCAAAAATGACTGTACTTGGGCCATACTAGAAAATATTAGTTTATTACTTAGTAAACTTTCATGAAAAGATCAAATTTGGCAATAGGCAACACAGTTTCAATGAGCAGCATAGTTGCAGTACCTTTTTTGACCATTTCCTGCACAGTGTACCTTTAAGTGACATTCGGTTATGGCAAAGTTGTCTTTCCAAATGTCACTTAAGGCCAACAGTCATAAACTGTTTATGACACGTGCATAACACTGTTATGCAGGCACTGTTATGACACTATTATGACACTGTACTGACATGCTTATGACACCAAAGTCAAGTAAAGTGTTCGCCTACCAAAAAAGCTGTGGGAACCAACGGTTGGTATTCAAACCATTCTCACTGGGAAAAAGCGCATCCTAATGATTCGTTGCAGATTCAAAGCTAGACAGAGCGTGCTAATTAGACGACAGAGTGAGGCCAGATTCATGGCCCAGCTATGATTATTCCCCTATGGTGCAAGGCTAGACCAACCCACCAGGCAAAAAACCCATATTCTTCCCATAGAGTTGGACTTGTTTACTTGGTGAGTTTGCACAGGCGTGTATTAGTTTGTTAATATCTTCTTTACATTATACATTTTTTATACTGGAAAACATGAAAAAAACATTGCCAAAAAAAAATAATGTTTTTAACACCAAGAGAGAAATGCATCCAAATATCTTATAAGGGAGAAGAGAGTCAGGCGTTTATTCAACACTTAGAGAGTAGTGTGGTACCAAATACACTCTAAAAAGATGTTAAATTGCTTCTAAGTGTTAAATAAACACTGCATTTCTTTACTGCGTGGTTCGGCAATGAGCAGCGTGCAGCTGAGAGCTGCGTAGCAAGCTTTTGCGAGCAAGCGGCTGCCGAGTGTAATCCCATAGCAGTGATAAACCCTGGCAGGTAGATCAGGAACAAGAGTCTAATGGATTCCAACTAATTAAAACGCGCCGGCAGGGAACTCCAGCAAGCCCCGCTATTAAAACAGATACTTTTTAAATGCGGCACAATTAAATTTCCCATTGGCACATAACGTTATAGCGTATAGTACACACCACACCACACAAAACCATCTGCACACAAGCCAGAGGAGTGTGCGTATGTGTGTGTTTGCTTTTTTTTCTCATGGAGTCATTTCAAGTTGTGCCATCAGGAACAAAGCAACCTCCTCCTCCTCCTCACTGCTGCCACGGCTTCCACTGCAGTCACGAGGGACGCTGAAGCCATGTGCTGGCCTAATTACTTTGTGACACACACATACAATGTTTGAAGAAATGTATGCATGGGTTTTCCTGATTGTGTTGGAACAAAAATCCTCCCTCTGAACACAAAATTTAACACATAGTCGTTTAATGAAGCTCTGAAGACGCGGGGAGTCACATGGATATGAGACTATAGCCTACCTGAGCTAGAATGTTTTTGTTTTTAAAAGTCCGCAGAGGTTTCTGTGACTGTCTCACCAAGTAGGCTGTGCAAAGCTGTGACACTGTTCGATGAACAAACCACTTCAACAAGCAGTGTTGAACAACAGTGTTGTGCTTGACATTTGCTTTTAGTCATGTTGAGTGTGCAGTGACATAGCGCAGTGATGTCTAGGGCCTTCTACAACCCTTTACTGATTGTTTCCAGTGAAACAACTTCCTTTCAGCAAGTCAAAAGAGAGCATAAAAAGGCCGATCGGGTGAATGAAAGACTTACATCAAGTAAATCCTGATGGTGTTCTTACGTACACAGCCGTTTGTTTTGGTGTTAGCTGAGATGATGGTGGGGACACTTTAAGCCGTGCGTGCTGCATGCAGGAGAGTGATAAGAGCTACGTGTGGTTTATGAAAAGTTCCTTCTCTGGTGTGTATGTCAGCATGAGGCCTTTTTGCATGAGAAAATGCAAATAATGGATTAAGGTTTGTCACAACTCTGGGGTGCATTTCTCAAAAGAGAAGTTGTTAGCCTGTCAGCAACTTTGGTAGTTGCAAATGGGAAAATGCATTGAAAACAAAGTAGCTAATGTAGTAAGCAACTTTGGTTTTGAGAAATGCACCCCTGACTAGGCCTAAAGAAGCACTGTAAGCTCAACATGTATACGACACAGTGCAAACACAACTCATACATTGCAGTTTTATATATTTACAATTGATAAAATATTATTGGTAAATGATCATTAAATAGAGGTCATAGGTCAAGGTATCATCAACTCATTTCAAACAATGTTTCGACAAGAATGGCAGAGAAGAACACTCACATTTGGAAATGCAAATCACATCCAAACGATGTTGCATGCTCTGATCTTGTGTGGTCTTCTCTCCCCCTGTTGTTGAATGATGCATTCGGTATACTTTAGGCTACCTAACATTTGAATTGGAGGCCACTGATTGAGGCCCAATTCGAAACGGGAGGTAGTGACTCGATGACTCTCCTCCTACATAAAGAGGTTTCAGGTTTCCGGTTGAGAGGGAGGTGGCGCACAGCATGTTGGGTACCAAGGCAGCGAAGTCAGCATCTGATGTATCCTCGAAATATCCTCGTTACGCCCACAAATGCAGTCAACTGCCGAGAGAGGAAATAAAGCAATTTTTCGAATCGATCCACACTTCATGACTCGATGTCCAGTTAGCTCACTGGAAGGACAGCTGCCTTCCCTGTTTCGAATTGGGCCTGAGTCTAAGGCGAGATAAACACATAGATGTGACCAGGAAACCAGGTGGCCTCTACATACCGTATACACGAAAACAGTGGTTCACTAGCCTATCAAAATAAAAGTTGTAAATTGTTGCAGGAAAAGTTGGATTTTTTTTTTTTTTAGAATTGCGTTTTTTTAACACCAAGGCTCCGCGACCCACCCATGAGCCCTCCGCGACCCACTTTGAGAAACACTGCACTAAAACATTGCAGTTTATTCAACTCTATCCTGAGAATATATGGCATATATGATTTTAGTGCTAAATTAAACTCTTTGAGTGTTGAATTAATACTGTGAAGTCACATGCTTTCGCAGTTCAACTGTCTCTATACTATAGTGTTAATTCAATATAGTAAAATAATTGAATTAATACCAGAGATTCTTTCTTCTCTCTTAATACGAAATCTATTGGTACTATAATTCCCAGTGTTGCATTAAGGCTGCATTCATACTGGGTACTACACCACACATGTAGGATTTTTTGTGTGTACTATAGTGGTATGTGTGCTCAGTTTAAAACAAACACAAGGTAGCACACTAGCAGATTGTCTGTGGCGTGCCACCTACCACACATCTGTATAGTCTATTTGTGTCACAGTTGTAGCTCTGCATGTTTGCATTGTGCCTTTCACCTTCTGCTCCCTCACAGTGTGTCTCTTCCATTCACACCTCCAGTCGGAAATGCAGGGAAGATTTCCCGGTGAGCAGGCAAAAAAAGTATACCAAAATAGATCTGGTGCGAGAAGCAAGGTTAATGACCTGCACATGCCATCTTGGTCCGCCTGCTGAGACCATGTGGTGACGGACAAGATGGCGGTGATGGCTGATTCATAATTTCTCTCTGGAATTTTTTTCCTCAGCTGGAGGCTGCAGCCAAATTTGGTTAATAATATCCATCTACTGAGCCACTGAGGCACTGGGCCACAGGCCGTGAACAAGCTGTTTCACAACAACATTTTGTTTTGCGTCTCGCACAGATGGCACTTCTACCTGTCACTTGCTCATTTTAACATGACATTTAATTGGGATTTATATTTGTCATCCACTACTTCCTCAATATGTATCTTCATTAATTAAAATCAAAATATCATTTCATCTTAAAGTAGACAGTTGATAAAATGTTGTCGACAGGTAGACTACGTCACAAGCAACCTGACCATAAGACTGACCATAACCGGCTGTAGTAAAATTACACAATAGGCAAGAGTCACAGAAAGAAAGATGAGTGGCTATTTCCATACTTTATAGATTATTTGAGCCAACAGCAAGATGTAGCCTGATAATATCTCTTTTTTCTTAGAGTACAGCCTCATACATCTTTGTTCTCATGTTGACATAAACCTACCAAAGAGGATACACCAGAAAAGTCTTTCTCCCTCTACAAACTTCCTGCATGGTAATTTGTTGTTATTTCAGCACTTGGAGAGTACAACCAGCACTATGGGTGTTAAATTCAAGTGTTGAATGAACACAACCAAATGTACTGTGTGTGTTCTGGAGAAGGTGACTGACTGATTGGGCCTCTTAGGATAAGGCATGGAAGTGGGCAGTGCCTGCCTGACCATCTCACTACAAGCCCTGTGTGCTTTGCTCTTTCCTCTTCTCTTCCTGTCTTGCATTATAGGAACTGGCTGCACGAGCATTCCCTCTCTGTTTCTGTGTGTGTGTGTGTGTGTGTGTGTGTGTGTGTGTGTGTGTGTGTGTGTGTGTGTGTGTGTGTGTGTGTGTGTGTGTGTGTGTGTGTGTGTGTGTGTGTGTGTGTGTGTGTGTGTTCCTTCAGTCGTGTGGCGTGAGAGAAGGGGGGAAACGGGGACATTTTTAGCTGTTTATGCAGCTCAGTTGCCCAGCAGTGGTCTCACAACAGATCGCTTCTGACCCAGAAGCCCCCAGCCAGCCCGATTTACATAAATCACACTCCGGATCTGACAGTTACTAGGCAGCGGCGGGCAAACAAGCGGCTCATCCTGAAATGGAAATGAGGCCACCAACCCGGAGAAAGCGGCGGGGCCTGCTGCTGCCGCGGTGACAAATGTGGCCGGGGCTGCCTGTAACTACTTCCTGCTGCTCCCCGCTGCGCCGGCCCTCCGAGGATTCGGAGGCTATACGCTGCCACATGGAGAGGGAAAGAGAGAGGAGAGGAGAGGAACCACCCCTGCTACAGACACACAAGCAGCATTCTTTCAGGATATAGAGCAGCCCTACAAAAACAACAACAACAACAACATTACAACATTGACAAGAGATTTCAAGCATTGTGAGAGCTACAGTGGACACCGCATTTTTACCACTTGGGCTGATTGAGTTGAAGTTATTTTCCATTAACACTAAGCAGCAGTCATGCCATACACTGTACCTCACTATTTTTTTCAAACATTTCTTTATTTAATTTTTATTATTTTACATAACATTGTAGCTCATTATTAACATTTGAGAGCAGCCCTTAAAAACATCAACGTCAACAGCAACAACAACAACAACATTACACTGACACATGTCTGAGGTCTGCATACAGATTACAAACATTGCAAGAGCTACCATGGAGGATGTTACCATGGAGGATTTTTAACACTGCTTGAGGTTGGAACTATTTTCAGTTCACACTACTTAGCAGTCATGCCACAAACTGTACTAAATACAGTACACACCTAAAATGGAGCATATTGTGACTGAGATACTGAGTATCGTCAATTCTCAAACACAGGTCAAACATTTGAAATGTATCATCGTCGGAAAAAATCCCATCATGGTGTCATCGTAGAGAACATAAAAATCATCGAGGTCCCATAAAAATCCGCTGTAAGTTAATATTTGAACATAGTTACACATTGATATACAGAGACCCTCTGTGCACTGTGGAAATGCTTTCTGACATTATAATCTGTGAGTGAGTGCGAGAGTTAATTTACGAGGCAGAAATGTTGAAACAGAAGCTATGAACCAGAACTGAAAGGTGTAGATTGAATTTCCTATTCCACCGAGTCTCCCTCTCTGTATGAGCGTGGACCGTATAAAAACCTGCTAAGGTCAGATTTCCCTCCACTAGTTTAATTGGTATTTTAAGGATATCTCTCTCTCCGGCTCTCTCTGTCTATCTCCTGCAGGAGTCTTTGAAGTGGAACATTGCAATTACACACAGCGAAAGATCTGTCCACTAATACAGGTCTTTTTCAACGTTTGCCGTTGCACACAATCAGTTAAGCATGATTGCTTATGGAGAGACAACCTTGCTGCCAGCAGCTACAAGAAAGCCACAGGGATATGCACTCCCCCCAACAAGCAGTGCTACATGGGCATCACTCACTCAGACAGTCCTACAGTTTAGATTAGCTATCAGGTATAGTAGCTATACCTGCTTTCAGAAGCTACAATCCAGTGGCACACGTTTTGTTCCAAGTCATTCAATAAATCAGCTGATTTGATTCTGAATTAACACACACAGAGGTCTTTAGGTAAATGAGTGTATTACTAAAATCATTAAGTATCAGTAAAATAATCACACATGTGGTATGTTTCTCTGAATCCACAATGTCACACAGGTACATCAGGTCCACAAAACGTGTCGTATCTGCACTTTGTTATCCTTGATGCCAAACTCAAATCAGGCATTATTTGATATGAATCATGTGATTATAGTGTGGCCTGGGCATCCATACAGAGCCCCTTGTGCCAATAGGCAGACTAGTTGATTGCCTAAATATATGTATTGGGCAAAAACAATTCAAGAGGGCCCCATGCCCATATTTACCTAAAGGGCCTCCGGATGGGTAGAACCGCCACTGCATCCATATACATCCCAATTAATCAACTGATGACTTAATATTCAACAGAATTCACCCCTCCCACATGAAAACATTGCTCAATGCTCCAGACCCTCTGTGTGGTGTAGGCCTACGAGTCTATGTTGACTGGGCAGTGATTAGGTCTCATTTTGATCTAGCCTGGATAAAACAAGGAGGGGTAAGTTACCGTATAATTTAAGTTAAACTGTAATACGAACTGATTTTGCGATATCATTACTCTAGTATTCAAATACTATGCTTCATAATAGTTAAATGGGACAGAGTGCACCCTTTCCCATTTTTGGATGGCTATTTTGATGGATCACCTTTGATCCATATGTATACCCAATTGGAGAACACACCATAATGTGTATGAGTGATTCTCTAATTCGCCTACACTTTTAAGTCTGTGGATTTTATTTGGCAATTCCACTAACTATTAACTGCATCCAATGATGTTTTGGACATTAGAAAACATTTATCTTTCATATAATACAGAAAGTGTAGACATAGCATTATTTCCCTCAGCAAGAATGAATATTTAATACTGGTTTTGGGCGTTTTCATGCCGTCCTGTTTTCCAAATGTCAGATTCAGTCTTCATATTAGCATGTAAAGAAACTTGTTTTGCCCAAGACGATTGCAAATGTTCATTCACAGTAATCATCACAATATGACAAAACTGTCAGAAAGACCACTGTCCTTTCCATTATACATGAAATTTGCCATTTTGTGTGTGTCCACGAAAACTGTGTTAACCGTGTCACGGTCTGAAACCTCCTCCATAAATCAGTAATGGTTTGGTCTTAGGCCATACGAATAACATCACGTGATGTCATAACCTCTTTGGCAGGATACGGGAAGACTTTTTGGTAAATTTTGAGCTCCATCCTTCCATAATTTAATCCATTCTTTTTCATGTTCTCATAGCGGGAAAATTGCCTGTCAACAGTGTTATCAACATATTCATAAGAATCTGAATTAGAAATCACATGTAGAAAAACACAGATAAAGCATACAGATACATGAATTGATTAAGGTGTTGTGGTGGAACTTCTGAGGTCCTCAGTTAGCACAACACCATAAAAATGGCTGAAATGTCAACGGTGTTACCATCAATGGTGTTACAATTAAGTATGACAGTCAGGGTTGCCAGATGAGGCTGATGATTTCCAACTCAAAAAATGATCAAAATCCGCCCTAAAAACCCGCCCAATTCTTTTGATTTATATGGCAGTGGGAAGGTTTTTCTGATAGATGCCATTTTTATCCGCACACGGCCATCCTAAGCAGCCCAATTGGGTGGGAACCAGCCCAATCTGGCAACACTGATGACAGTTGAGGAGGAGTATGTTTTTGCAAATTTATATCCATATTGACAGACAAACAAACAAAATAATTTGTGTTCTAGGAAGATGGGTTTGTCTGCACTGTTTTTTTTCTCCTAAAAAAGTGCCGACTTGTTCCCTGCACTGTTGACCGTAACACTGTTGAGTAACACGGTTGACTGTTTTTGAAAGTGTTTTTGCGCTATTGATCCCTTATGTGTTGGAAAAATCCTATGAACATACACTAGGGATTATCTCTGGAGAAGGAAGTCTTGTGTAAGGAGGGTGACTATATTCAAATCAGACGTTACAGGGATTTATGATGAAAAATGTGTCAGTCTGTATCACAGTGACTCATAAAATCCTACTTATGAAGCTCAACAATCACATTTTCTATATCAGTTGCACAGATTAATGACAACATTACTGCTAAGGGACATAAGCACTTTCAAACATATATTGTTTCAACTCTGTAGTATTTTTATATATGTTTGAAATGACATAGTATTTGTCCATAACACTGTTGACAAAATAATTAAACAAATGTTAGAGTATTTATCAAATGATTTAAGATTAAGCTTGGCAATTTGTTTGTTTGGAAACTTAAATATATACACTATGTAAACATCTAGGTCATTTAGTTGAAAAAAAATACTGATCATTGACATTTTGCTTTTGCCAAAAGCGTAGGGGAATCGTAGAATCACTCGTATGAAGTCTGCCTGTATCAGCACATTCTAGTAAATGGAAGCAGTGAAATTAGGTTGTATATTCAATTACGTTTGAAAGTAATATGCTTGTGAAGTGCATAAATTACTTGACCAAATATTTATCCTATAAATTGCCACGATGAACATGACTTGAGGGCAGCGTTGCCTCCCTATAAAGCCACAACACTTAATTTCACAGGTGTGTGGTGTAATGCACTTTTGAGTGCTCGCAAAAAAAATCCATTTGGCTCAGGGGGGGTCAGGTCTGCAATTAAAATGAAGCTAAGCACTGTTGTTGTTGAACAACTCCATGGCAGGAGGCTGCGGAAAAGCCAAGTGGATGGTTTAAGTACTTTTTGACAGCACTGGCAGTACTTTTAAGGACACAACCAAATTCCCTGCAAACAAAGCATTGTGTACGAGACAGAAAGCTCCTGCAAACTGATCTGGTGGTTATTAGTGCTGGGTGCCATTTTGAATGACCAAGGATGGTGTTGACTGCATGAAAGGCTTAAAGGCACTTTGTGTCTATTATAAGATCCCCCCCGTTTGTCTGTGCCCAGATGGAGTCACATGATGCGCCCGTGGCACTGTGCCCTGCACTGACACTGCAGCTGTTCACGCCCCGCCCCCCATCCCCATCCCCATCCCCACTTACATAACACTGCCTGTGTGTGTGTGTGTGTGTGTGTGTGTGTGTGTGTGTGTGTGTGTGTGTGTGTGTGTGTGTGTGTGTGTGTGTGTGTGTGTGTGTGTGTGTGTGTGTGTGTGTGTGTGCGTGCTTGCGTGCGTGCGTGCGTGCACAACATGTGTTGGTGTTTATATCTGTTGTATGTGTGTCAGCCACAGCGCTCTCACGTCTCCTATAAATACAGTAGGCATGATGCAATGCTATATTGTTTCCTGGCTATGGCATGATGCAAAATCCCTGTGAGAGATACATAAAAAGCATTAGCTACCTTTGTACTTCACACCGTATTTACGCTGACCTTGATTTAACCACAGTTCACAGTAATTAAAAATGCAAAAGGTAATATATGAGAACAGAATACAGGCTACAGCTCACATTATTTTAGTCGCCTCATCTGTTACCCTGGCCTGTGTTTATCCATAAGTCCTAATAGTCACAAGAATAATATTTTGCTATTTACCATTTGTGTGCAGGATGTAATAGTAATATAGCCTGGTCCTGACCATCCCATAATACTACCATTGGAGGCAATCCTTGGCCGGAAGTACGTGGATGGTCTCGCGAGGCTACCGGTAATAGGCCTACTGATCTTTTAACCATATTTTTCTTCATGACACGAAATGATAATTAATCCTTGTCTCCAATGGGAATGAAGTCAATGAATGTAAGCTAGGCTACATCACAGGATTTCATGATAATGCAAGTCTCTGCATGACATGTTAATGCAATGTCAATGTTTCAGGAAACTTAAGAATGGCACATGTTGCAAAGACCTACACCAATTAAAAAGCCCAAAAAAAGTGCAGCAGTTGGGAAATAGATAGAAGTTCAGATCCAATGGGCAAAATAAATGTAAATAGGCTTTGATATTTTTTATATCTTGCAATTGATGGCCCATATCCACGCATCAGTAGTTTGGTGAGGAGGAGCGAGTAAGAGGGATAATGTCTCCCGTAGGCAGGAGGCAGGCACCCTTCTCATGATGCCCACAGCACCACACTGAACCCACTGCTCTGGCTGGCTACTGGCACTGATGACCGCATGGCCGGTCCGAATGCTGAGATGCACACAGACTCAGGGAGGGAAAGAGAGATGGGGGGTGGAGTGGGGAGGGGTGAGGTGGTGGTGGTGTTGGTGGGGGGGGTTGTTCTGCCAACCAGCGAACATTCCTCTCTCAACACATACCAAAGTAACTAGGCCACTAAGTTGCATTTCCAGCATCATTTTTTGTCTTTCCAAGTTTTGCCTGGACAAGTTGGTCTTTTGAAGTACCATGAGGGGGAAAGATCTGACAGAAAGAAAATGCTTACTCTGCATAAGGGAGTCTTTGAGATAGCAGTTATTTTTCAACTCACTTCTGATCAGCAGTGCTGCTTTTTGCACTGACACAAAGTTTGTTGCTCAATTATGTTTTCACGTGATCATGCATTCAAGGACCCCATGAGCAGTCAAGCCAATTTCGTAACACCACTCATTTGGATTAAAATATCACAGAAGCCAGACTTCATAAACTGAAGGTCACTTCACCAGTCAACCAAACACAGGCAGCCCTCTGATAGAGCCTAATCAGGGACCACACTACGACTCGGATATACAATTACATATCTCTGCTACTGCAGGATATTGTCCATTTAATTTAACGACTTAAGTAGAATTTGTTACACAATCTGCTTTTCTGCCTTAAGATAACCTATTATTGGTACAGGCAGAAGTTTCTAGTGAGGGAAAACAAGAGGTGTTCTGCTTTGTAACAGGAAAGGCAAATAAGTGGCTGTGCGTTTAATTAATTCCATTAATCTGTAATGTTGATCTGTAACTTGTAAAGGTGTAGCAATGTCTGTATCACTGAAGGAATGTAAATTGGAGAGGAACTACAATACTTCTCCATCCAAATGTTAAGCAGTATTTTCAGGGGTGTTTCCTATGCCTGGACTAGCATTCTTATTGCCGGTTGCATGCGTGGAAGTGTTTAAGAGAGCTAAAGAGTGTTTGGCTGTGTCGATGTGGACTACCTCGTCACTAGCACTTTTGGATTTCATACAGCTCTGGATTTCATACATTCTCAAGGGAGATGGGAAACATGAGTCAGAGCTCAAAGCAAAACCAGGGCGAGCATCAAGTTGTTCACTTCAGCTGAGGCTAGTGTACCCATTCCATGCGAGTCTATCTAAAGCTTGGTCACATCATTCAGAGACAGATGGCATAGAAGAAGAAACTAAAATGCTGGGAATCTGAAACCCACTTCAACCTTTGAAGTCTCAACCTTTGATGACTCAACAGCCTTTGAAGACTTCAAAATGGTGAACTGGTGTACTACATACATACTGCCTAAGTGTAAAGTACTACTCTGCATAATTTTGTCAGTGGAAGCCATGTACAAACTGCCCACTCAAGACATCACTCTCTAATGAACTAAACTGTGTGTTATTGCTTGTTATATATTCTGTATGTATACAGAGGCGCATCTTGCCACCAGGCAAGGCAGGCAGCTGCTTGGGGCCCCCAAGCCCCTAGATAGTGAATAACGGCCCATACTGTACTACAGTAGAGCTGATTTTGGATCAAATGTTTTTTTTGCATTTTTGCTTGGGGCCCCATCTGACCCTAGAATCACCTCTGTATGTATATATAGTGAGAGAAAGGGAGACGGGGAAGGGTCGGCAAAGGACCCGAGCTGGAATCGATCCCGGGTCGCCAGTGTAGCAGTGCAGTGCCCTACCACTTGAGCCACGGCAGGGCCTCACAGCTCAAATCTAAAACTCCCTCTGACCCTATAATCTCAGTGTATACACCTGGTATAATTCATACAACCCCCATGTCTTTAACATAGGCACACACACACACACACACACACACACACACACACACACACACACACACACACACACACACACACACACACACACACACACACACACACACACACACACACACACACACACACACACACACACACACACTACCAGTGTCCACTCTATACCTCTCTACGCCTCGGCCACATCTTGGAAGAGCAGCTGGTGTACAGAGAGCCCAACTAACAGGGGAGCGTATTAGTCACCAGATGTCACCTTTTGCTGCCAGCCCCCTTTACCTCCAACAGGCAAGGCAGACAATGGCATTCTGACACTCTGACACACACACACACGCACGCACGCACGCACGCACGCACGCACGCACACACACACACACACACACACACACGCACACACACACGCACACACACACACACACACACACACACACACACACACACACACACACACACGCACAAAGCTTATGATGTTGCCTGTCTATCTACCGCTGTGGTGTGTGGGGCTTGGCGCGTTCACCTTGCACCGGTGACAGGCACAACACAGCATTTGCTGCTATAGGACTCGAAGAGCCCGGGTTATGATTGATGCAGCGCAGCTCTCACGGTGACATGAGGCACAGCTTGTCTTCCAGCCTTATAAAACCCTTTGCAATCAAAACGATTTTTACCAGTCGCATCACTGCACAAATCAGGCGTAGGCTATATGGTGGTGCTGTAGAGAGAGAGAGAGAGATAGAGAGAGAGAGAGAGGGGGAGAGAGACGGCATCAGGAAAAAAAAAGCTTTCAAACGGAATCTCGCACGGACACACAAACGTCCTCCATAGGGATTTGGTGCATCCGCCGTGACGCTTGAAATAGAAGCGCCCGCGGGCAAGAAATCATGCATACATTTAAGATCCATTAAGAATGCACAAGGTGCACTTTCATCGCTGTAACTCAAATATCTGGCAAAAAAGACAGGGGGAAAAATTGGCCAGCACAAGGTAAATGAAACTTTTCATACAAGTGGGGAGGTCATATGAATACAGATATTTTGAAAAATCAAGAAATGCTAATATTGTAAGAAGGAAATCCAGGTATGATTTCATTTAAGTCTAATGTAGGCTACAGACGCGCAGCACATATTTGTAGCTTACATCTCTAGCAGTACTAAAATATGCAATTAAAATGCACTTTGTGTGGCATTTTGGGCCCACCACTACAGATCAGAATACTAGTGAGTAAAAAGGCAAAACACAAAATCTTAAACGTAAAAGGAATGTGTAAGCTGCAAATTAAGCTGTAAATGCGTTTTCCCTGCTGTCATTTTGTTGTCAGTGAAGACTATATTAAAATGAATTTAACATGATTTCCTGTCTCTAGCTATTACATAGCAGTGCCACTATTATGTGCTGCTAATCTCTTACATATAGCACCTTTAAATAATTGAATAACCTGCACATTAGTCTAAATTTGGTAGCAGCCCCATGCCAGCTTGTGAGGGCCACTGGTTCATCTTAAGTCTATATCCTGATGAAGGTTTTGAAACTCAGGTGATCTGGAACATAAATCAAAGTGTCGTTTGCGTTAAATATTTCAGTAGAGATGGCAGAAGAGTTATGATCGGACACGTCCAGGATTCCAAATCCCATGTGTCTCACTCACTCCATCCTAAAAATATCAAAAAATACAAACTACTATTTTGATTTTTGGAAAGGAAAAGGGCTAAAGTGCCAGCCAGAGATGCTTTTGAAAACAAGTGTTTGATTGCAGTAAAGAGTAATTCGGTGTATTATTTAATGAATAATGGATGGAGGGGGTCAGCAGTTAAGTGTTTGACCTCTCATCCATCTTCTCCTCTACTCACATTCATATTTTAACAGTTGTTCACTGCTTCCTCCAGCCTTGGTTCCTCCACTTCACCTGCAAACTCAAAGCTCAGGAGGAGCACACTCTTACACTCATGTCGGAAAATTCCTTTGGAAAAAAAAAGAATTTCTATATACACCACAGAATGACCAACATGTACTACATCATTGTTCACACAGTGATGTTCATGTTCTGACAAGCCTGTCTCGAAGGTTTTCCAAACAGCCTTTTCTGTTAGCCTGATTGATCTTTTTTTACAAGACAAATCTGTCAAACATGAGGACTATAGCTGGATAACCTTTGTTCCAATGTGGTTGGAAAACAGCATCCGCAGTCAGTCGGTGGAACAGAAAGGTTAAGGACCATTGATTTATTTAGCTAGCGCTGTGCATGATAAGGATGCCGTTTCAGGTGGAACCTTGCCCATGGGCGATGATGGAGCATCTCATGCATTTTTCAGGCATTTCATCCACCGCTGGCTGCCACGGCATGTCCTCTTACTTATTTCATTAATGTCAGAGAAGAACCCAGGGCTTATTGCAAATCCAGAAAAAGAATAAGAAAGATGGCAAAACAAGATTCTGTTCTTTCTTTCTCTCTCTCTCTCTCTCTCTCTCTCTCTCTCTCTCTCTCTCTCTCTCTCTCTCTCTCTCTCTCTCGAGTGATTTTGCAGTTGTTGACTGACTAGCTTATTTCCAGCAGGCCAAACAAACAATTGTGGAGAGCGAACTAATGAGAAACAGTCACTTGTAAAGAATTTAATTTCACCAAAAGCTACTCCCTTGTTAAGACGTGGCACTTAAAAAAAAAAAAAAAACACGCACTGCCTGCTGCAGAACATCTATGTTGAAAAGAAAAATTCACTTTCGCTCTCTACTTTTACGCTCCATTAATACATCTGGCTTGTAAATGTAATGTCGTGAATAAAGAGAAAGAACAAAAAAAAAGACACAAACCCGAACACGCACGCGCACACACGCGCACACAGGCACACACACACAGGCACACACACACACACACACACACACACACACACACACACACGCACACACACACACACACACACACAGACAATTTCCTATCAGCTACAACACGCATCCATAACACTCTCGCCCATTTGTGGGCCCACTGGTGTCAGAAGGGGAATGAGCCTGCCGCACCTCTTATCCTCCTTCACCTTACCTCTTCTCCTCTCCTCTCACCAACTCCTCTCCCTCGCTCCACCCCCACCTACCCCCCCTTCTCCTCTTCACAATCAATAGCAAAAGGTTTCTCCCATTCTTTGCTCCAGTAGGTAAATGGAAATGAAAAGTGGGGCAGAGGGTATTAATGCGGAGGATGGAATATCCATTTAATTACATCCTCCCTGCAGGGCCTGGCCCCCCTTATACTCTTCCCTTCTCTTCTCTTCTGTTGATAAAAATGACAGCCAGCCCAGAATGCATTACTAATTCCAGCGCTGTCACATCTCATAGTCACTTACCTTGCAAATGAACTGCGGTAATGACACCTGCCTGACGAGTCCAAAATGCATTGCACACATCCGCAGCTTAATGCTGGAGAGGAGGGGAGAGGAGGGGAGAGGAGAGGGGGATGAGGGAGAGAGGGGGAGAGGGGGGAGAGACCTAGTGAATATTTGCAGGGCCTCTTACAAAAAAAGGATTATTTGTAAAGGCGTAATTGCTTTTTCTTCTTTATAAAAGGGGCCAAGGTTTTTACATGCTGTCTGGCCATACAGGGATAGGAGAATAAGCGATGGGGGAATAAACAACCCAATCAGTGATAATCTCATCAGGCAACGCTGTTGGTTTTCAACAACATGAATATATATGAGGTAGAATTTATGGCAACATACTTAAATGCTTAAAACTCCGCCATTGAATAGAACACCCGTCACCATCTTTGAAAAAAAAGAAGCAAAACAAAGATTATACCGACACTAATACCCACTGATGCACACATTCCTGTCTTAAGAAACCAGAACTGATGTCATCCCTGAAGGTCTCTGTGTTATTTATTGAGCTAGCCCCCCCTGGTGTTTCAGAAGAGTAATGGCATGGGCTGGAGGAGGAGGAGGAGGAAGAGGAGGAGGAGGGAAGTGGTCTCTGGTCTGGTGGTCTGGTCCAGAGGCGGCTGTAACCATTTTGAGGCCCTAGGCGAAATATAGAGTGTAGTGGAAAGTGCGCACATCCAGCAAAAAAGCATCAGCAGGTGCCAGATCAAAAAACTGTCACATGTAGGAGCGGGAAAGGATCTGCACACTGCTTGCAAAAGACTTAATTTATTGGGAGCAACGTTTCGATCATAGATCTTCTTCTAGGCGAAATATAAACATGAGGCTCTCAAAAGTCATTCTACACACGTCACCATTTGGCGTGGAAGGAGCAAGGGTGCTATTTTAAAATTTTGTATATGTCTTCGATTAATTTCCATAAGTGACAAATGATGATCAGGCCTTCTTGTTGCTGTATACCATGACTGGTGTGACAGTTGGGGGGCCCTATGGAGAGCAGAATGGGTTGGGGCACTAAGCCATTGCCTAGGTTTGTTTAGTGTAAAGTCCGCCTCTGGCCTGGTCAGATCTGACATGGTGTGTGTGTGTATGTGTGTGTGGCAGAGCAACATGCAGATGTGTACGATAATAAATCAGTGAGGAGACAAAACGCTGCACCACCACAGCGATAATGCCATCCATTAGGCTGAGTTATGGACACTACATGCAGGAGAGGAGAGGGGGTGGACACGCACTGCTAAGCAGCCTGCACCAAGCAAACGGGACCAAATGCTGCTACATACACCCAGGGAAGCTGACAGAGTAGGGGCAAAGGGGTCATTTGTCCCGGCCCCAGGTACAGGGGGCCTAAATTTGGGTTTCCATTACATTGTAGGTATTGGGTGAGGGGGCCCTTTCAGATGACTTTGTCCTGGGCCAGCAAAAGCTGTCAGCAGCCCTGCATACACCTACTGTAACCCCTGTAATCACACCAGCACCTACCCTTCATGCAATGGGTGATGCAAAAAACATATTTACGCTGCCGTCTCAAATATATTTGGCAAATTTGTCTATGTTCAGTGTTCATACCATTTCACAATGTTACAAATTTCATTTAATGTCACTATACTAGCAGCGGGAATGTGAATCTTCTCTCTCCAAAACAAAACAGATCAGAAATACAAATTTTTCATTTGTGAAAGCACTATGGTGGATATACACTGCATATTTCATATTGCTTCTGAGCAAAATAAAAGTCCCCCTGACTCCATCCATATCCAAATCCAACAAGTAACAAACATATCAGCAGCCAGTTTTAATAGCAGGAATACAGAGAGAGCCTTTGGTGTGTGTGTGTGTGTGTGTGTGTGTGTGTGTGTGTGTGTGTGTGTGTGTGTGTGTGTGTGTGTGTGTGTGTGTGTGTGTGTGTGTCTGAAGTACATCACAGGTGAGAGCCGCAGGCCAACCATTTCAGCACACAGCAGGGCTTGTGTGCCAATATGTGTGTGTGTGTGTGTGTGTGTGTGTGTGTGTGTGTGTGTGTGTGTGTGTGTGTGTGTGTGTGTGTGTGTGTGTGTGTGTGTGTGTGTGTGTGTGTGAGAGAGAGAGAGAGAGAGAGAGAGAGAGAGAGAGAGAGAGAGAGAGAAGGTGAAAAGAACCTGGCTATGCCACATTCACAACAGCCAGCGAAAAACTCGTTTTGCACCGGGGGCTCGCTGTGCGGCTCAGGCTGCCTGTGAGTGAGCGAGAGAGCGAGGGATAAAGCGGGTGAGTGAGTGAACGAGGGAGGGAGGAGAGGTGTGGAGAGGAGAGGAGCGAGGGATGGAGTGTAGGGGTTTGGCGGCGGTTGGCTGCATGATTCTCGTTGAATCATTCTGGGGTCATGCCGGCCCCGCTGATTACCCTGGAGATAATCTGCAGCAGGTAAAGTGACAGATGTCTGCAGTCGCTGCCTGCCGGGGGAGAGGAGAGGAAACGACCGCCTGCCCGACTGCCGCATAGATGGGAGAAGGAAGGAAGCAAGCAAGAAGAAATCTATCTACAGAGAGAGAGAGAGAGAGAGAGAGAGAGAGAGAGAGAGAGAGAGAGAGAGAGAGAGAGACTGCCTTTTATTCGGAGATTATACCACCTGCCCCTCATGTCCCCTCCACCTCACAACATCATCACCATCCCCTACTCTTCCCACACACACACACACACACACACACACACACACACGGCCGCTGACAGCTTTGACCATGCCCGGGACAAAATCAAAAAGGGGCTCCAAACCCAATACATATAATGTAATGCGGACCCAATTCTAGGCCTCCTGTCTCACTGGGCCCGGGACAGCTGACCCCTTTGTCCCTCCTGTCGGCTTCCCTACACACACACACACACACACACACACACACACACACACACACACACACACACACACACACACACACACACACACACACACACACCTCATTTGCACCATTCAACATTCAGAGCATCCCACATCTGCTCCTGGCAGCTGCATCTTTCACTCCGCACAATAAGGGGACATGCATGCACTGCTGAGGCAGCCAGCGAGGACCAGAGAGTGAGCAGAGAGTGCCGAGCTGAAATCAAACATGTTGAAATTATTTTTGTTGATGGATTCACCAATTTCAACTATTTAAATAAAATACACGAGTCATCTGGTAGGATAGAGTCTGCTTGTGCTAATTTTTGCATGTACCATATAGGCTATAGTACTGCATATGGTCAAAACAAAATGTGAGGTGTCCAATCACAGTACCACATAAAATGCCCTTTCATGATGTCCCTCAAGAGAATCGGAAATACAGCGGTTAAAAGCAGGCCCACCGACAGGAGGGCAAAGGGGTATGTCGTCCCGGGGCCAGGGAGATAGGGGGCCCAGAATTGGGTCCCCATTACATTGTATGTATTGGGTAGGGGGTCCCTTTCAGATGACTTTGTCCCGGGCCCAGCAAAAGCTGTCAGTGGCCCTGGTTAAAAGTGCCATTTTAATGCAATATGAAAATGCAAATATAGAGGCTATAGCTGCAGGGCCCTGGTAAGGATAATGCTATTATGCAACCATGTTCATTGACGGACATTCAAAAGATATTGGGGCTGTTGTCTTCTGCTTTATATTCATAAATGTTGGTATGAATACACATAAACACCCACCGTTAAAGAGCTATGATCAACATGAAAGAATTTAAGTTGAAAATGCAAATACAAATATACAGTAACAACAAAAATGCCAATTTAGTATTCCTTTACTGACTGGCTTTCAATATGAACAATGACACCAAAACCTCAACCGATCTTGAATCCATTGATCCATTTCAATTCTTTATTTGTATAACTGCTACATCAGAAATACTAAGCGATGAATATGAACTCCTCCTTGGTTCTGTTACTTTCTGCCTGAATATAGCCACTGCATGCTTCATTATCTACAAGAGGTTTTAACTGCAGATACGGTCCAAGATAGCTTCTCTATGAATCGCTTCATCTAAGCTTTTGGGTTATAAGTAGGCTGTAGAGAATCTTGCGATGTGTGATGAGGCATTGACCTTGCATGAAAGTAAGGTTGCTCTTCAAGGTTTTTTTTATTAAGTACTGAACCAAGGCATGAAATGTGTCGCTAAAACGTTTGTGTACAATTCAGTTTCACCCTTTCTTTGCCGGAGAAACGTCCAACCAAGAAGCTACCAATCCCAGTGAAGAAATGGTGAAATTGAAATAAAAAAATGGTATACATTTTAAATACCCATTTCATGCTGTGGTTCAATGGAAAATCAAATACCTTCAAGAACAACCTTATTTTCTTGCAAGGCAATGCTCCATTTCACATTGTTAAGGGTCACCACGTCCTTTAAACCCCAAAAGATGGGAGGGGCCATGTCTGTCTCTCTCTAAACGCCATCAAAACAAACAAGAACTGAAAGAAACTATTGTAACAACCTGCAATATTATGAGGAATAAAATATTTCCATAAAATATTTGGTGATGTTAATGGGTAGCACACAGTAAATTCTGCAGTGTTAATCCAACACTGTAATCTGATGTAGTCAAATGTAGCTCTCATAGAGTGGGTTGTACTCTGTAAGTGTCAATTCAAGACTGCACAATGTATTATGTAGGCTTGAGGAAGTAAATCAAGAGATAGGCCTTTTACATTCTAATGCTGTGGAATCTCCACATCTGCTAGACCAGTGGACAGAAAGGAAAGCGCTCTGGCACGGAAGATAAATGAACCGTGCTGTCCACATGTCCAGCTGGGTTGTTGCTGGCTTTCCGCCGCTCGGCTTGAGACTCATGTAGGGACATGAAAACCTGCAGTGACACTCTACGAACACCAACACTCACACACACTGAGGCTTGCACCGCACACACCACACCGCATGAGCAAAACGACAAAAAGCCAAATTGCAGAGGACATCTCATTGCTCATCGTTGGCCAAATACCAACACACAGTTTGAGCTTCTACCCAGGCTGTGGTGCGGGGTGCGCTGACATTGATATAGTCCTCAGTTGCACATGCTGTCTCGGGTCTCTGCGGAGAGAGGCGTACAGCAGCCGTTAACTTTTTCCTTTAATCAGGCTGTGTGTGTGCCCACCCCTTCGACTGATTCTCTCGAGGGGTAGAGGAGGGGTTGGGGAGTGTTGGGTTGGGGGTGTTGTGGGGGTCGCTTATCCCCCACCATCTGTTTCACTTGTGTGGGGCTGTGGCTGAATGGCTTGCCAGGGCCCAGGTGACACCCGCCGTCCTATCCAGCCCCTCCACACTTGCATAATAACAGCCCCCCTCCGACTCTCTCTCTCTCTCTGCTGTCTGTATCACCCTCTCTCTCTCTCTCTCTCTCTCTCTCTCTCTACCTTTATCTCCTCTCCATGGGATGGGACAGCTTAACACAGCCGTGGTCCAATGAGCTGGCTGGCTCGTCCTCCTCCATCCTCCACCTTCGGAGCAGGAGTGAGGGAGTGAGGGAAGGGGAGCGTTTGCTGCCGAGGCCCCTGGGAGTGCCAGCGTCAGTGCTGCGGCGAGGAGCCTCATTTTCCAACACCATCTGTTACCAGTCCCTCGGCCTCCGCTGAAAGCTCCATTTATGTCAAACCTCCCGCTCATCAGATAAAGGCGGTGGACTTCTCCTCGATGTGCGTGTGCGTGTGCACCCGCCACCCCCACCTATCACTTCTGTTTTTCTGCTATGTGCGTGTACTAACGTCTGCTGTTAGGGCTCACTCTGCACTGCACGCCCACGTCAGTGGCAGTCGTGTTTTTGTGATGGTGGATCAAATACGTTTGATCATGAACATGACTGTGCTTGTTCCTTCATCATAATAACACAAGTGGGTGTTGGTTGACTGATGCTGCTGCGTGTCAGAGTGGATACGATTTTAAAAGTTTTGTAGTTTGAGTCCTGCTGAAGTCCTTTGAAGTACAGGTGAAAATAGTCCTTATGTTGAAAATGAGTATGTCAACTGTTGTGAAAAAATAATTAGGCGATAAATATGTTCAAGTTAACTAGGTTTAATTAGGTTGTAACTTGATCTCATAGAAGTCAGTGAAATGTTCACAATAGGTAGACGTTTTTTTATTTGCAGCCATCTTGCCCCCACTCTGATATCAATCTGTTTAAATTCTTAACCAGAGACTTTTTGGCCTGGTTTCTCCTGCTGCCTCTCTAAACCTATGAACCATAGAACCAGACACCCATATTGTTGGCACCATGATGGCGCAAATGGTTTGGTGTACCTGTGTCTTTCTGGTACAGTATGCCTGCCGCTGGACAGGGTTCATTCATAGCCCACCCATCATGGGCTATAACCACACCATGCATGCTTGGGGTTCGTCATGAGAAACAATTTTTCTCCAACTCACCAATTGCTTTAAGTCACACAATTATTATTATTTTTTCCATTGTCATTGTGACACAGCACTCCACAGCACACAAGTGAACACTGCACACTGCACACAACGAAATTGCATTTATGCCTCACCCGTGCAAGGGGGCAGCCCTCAGTGGCGCCCCATGGCATGGGGAGCAGTGCGGTGGGACGGTACCATGCTCAGGGTACCTCAGTCATGGAGGAGGATGGGGGAGAGCACTGGTTGATTACTCCCCCCACCAACCTGGCGGGTCGGGAGTCGAACCGGCAACCTCTGGGATGCAAGTCTGACGCCCTAACCGCTCACCCATGACTGATTGTATTGATGATAAAAGACCCAGGGGGTGCTGTGGTGTAGCGTGCCAATACATCCACCATGCAACATATGCAGACCTAGGTGTCTGCTGACGACCCAAAGTCTGAGACACTTCATCCCCAGCGGTCCATAGAGAGAAGTGCCATGCTGCACATCACAGAGCTCCTGTCTGCTATTCAACAGGCTGCAGGGGCAACTCTCCTTTTGCCTGTTGCAGTCAGAAGAGCCCTGATATCATCATTCATGTCTCTGGCAGACTGAACCAGGCTGTTGTCATGACAAGTGTTGCCAATGCCAGGTGCTTGGGCACTTCATTGTCACATCTGACTACCAAAATCCCTTATGAAATTGAGAAAATAAGTTAGATAGACACATGTTCTTTTTTCCCATTCTATTCTAGAAACAACACATAGGGCCTAGGCCTACTTACTTCTCTAACATGCCTAGTCTGATTCAAGTGACAGCACTATTTTGAGTTTATCTGCCCTTACAGAAAATCAAACTATTTCCTCTCTTCCTCTTTTCTGTATCAAATGAAGAACAGCCAATGTCAGTCAGCACACATCAGAGAATAACATTCAAGAAGTGTCATTCTTTGAGAATGCCCCCTCTCCTCCATCTCAGATTTGACCCCTTGGTCACTGATCAGAGCATCAAGACGACTACGACAAGCTAACTAGAATGCCAATCCAGATGTGTTCTGATACTTTCTTCCACCATTTTTTCTCGCTGATATTTCATGGTAGCAGTGCTTCATTATACAATAAGTTTTTGTGGAACAATGATATGGCCGAAAAAATAGGTTACATTGAGCTGTGAATAGGCCTACGTAAACAAATTTCAAGAACTTTTATAGCACTGCAACTTTTCTGAGGATAATGTAACGCCCAGCCTATGCGTCTTTCGACTCTGGTGCTATAGTAGGCCTTATTCAATTGCGCGCACTCAAAACCAACCGGGAAACTTATTGGATGAAAACAAAAAAGTTTTCAGAACTCATTCTGCGTACCTTCAGTCACAGGCAGCCTCTATAGAACATCGTTCGCAGCCATGACGAAACAAAGGCGGTTGCTAGCGCGCATTGTGGCGTCGTTCTGCGCACCTTCGATTAGGTATAAAAGCGCACGACATCTGACCTGTTATCATTCTTCGGAGATACTGACGAACGAACGCGATTACATTGCATTGTATTAATTAGCCTATATTGTTTATGTATTTGTTTTGATCAGCCGAGCATTTTATATGGTAAGCGTAATGTTTTCTGTAGGCCTAATGAAAAGCCCTTTGCAATGTGAAAAACGACCAGAGAAAAACTATGTAGTCAGTCATAATGCTAATATCTCAGAGAGTAGAGAGAGATATATACTTAAAGAATATCTGCTAATATCATCGATAATAGTTATGTGGTGGTCTGTAATACTTTTATATAGCCAACTACTTATCATCTCTATAATCTTTCTATAGTAGTGTTATTTCTGTATTCATCATCTGCAATGTTTTTCAATGGATGAGGCTTAAATGAATGTACAGAATTGTATACAACTTTTAACTGTGTGTGATTTTATTGTTGGACCCCAGGAAGAATAGCTGGGTCTGCGCCCAGCTAATGGGGATCCTAATAAACTAAACTAAACTAAACACAATAATAGACTCCTATAGAAATCCATAGTTCTACATGTATAATTTTTTACTAAACAAAATATCACACAAAGTCCAAAATATTGACATAATGCTACTATGTTTCTTTATTTCCGTAAGAGAGTGAGTGGGACATAAAAGCAATGGCATGTGTAGTGCATAATTTCTGCATCACATCTTCTATTAATCAGGGCTACTTGTACTTGTGTTGTTTAGATTAAATACGGTGTAATATACAAGTTTCAATCTCTTATTTAGTGAGGCCTGTGTGGATAAAAGCAATGGCATGTTTAGTGCATAGCTGTTTCTGTATCATATATTCTATTAATCAGGGGTACTTGTACTTAGATTAAGGAAGGCGTAATATACTGTTTCAATCTCTTACTTAGTTAGGCCTGTGTGGATACTACAGAGGTGAGAGCAGTCTGTGCTGATGTTGTTTTATATTCCCAGACTCTTCAGTTTTGGGCATGAATCGCCTGAGCCAGGATGCGAGGGCTAGCCTCGGCCCGGCTGCTGAGGAGGGGCTGAAGCTGGTTTTCAGCGCCCGTGCAGAGGAGACGGAAAAGCGGCTGCAGGCCTTGAGGTTAGTGGTCGAGAAGCAGATGAAGGACATGGAGGAGCTCCAGGTCTCCCAGCAGGCACGCAGACAGGCCTGGAAAAAAGAGAAAGCCGACCTCCACCAGGCCATTGATGATGCCAGACACCAGGAGTACCTCAAGAAGAGCCACGAGTTCACAAACTGTCAGGCTGACCTCAATGCAGCCCTGGAGGAGCTGCAGAAGGCAACGGAAGAACATGAAGCCATGAAGAAGGAGGAGGAGGAGAGCAAACGCATCCTCTCCCAGCCAAAGGCACCTGCTGCTGCGGAGCAAGAATTGGTGAGTATGGGCCTCTGAAATGTGTGTTTTTGTATGGAGTCATCAGACTAATATGTAGCACTAGGTATATGAATTACTAAAGGTCCTGTTAAATATTATCTCAGGGAAAGAATGTGACCTCTGAAGAGGCAAGCATCCCTGAGGAACAAGTGCTGGAGGAACAACTTCAGGACAGCACGCCATGCCCAACTGATGTGGACCTTCAGGTAGGCTGCCCAAACACACAACTAACAAAAACACTAAAACGAAACTAACACTGGAATGACAAGATCACTAGATCCTTTTGTTGATACATTGCTGCTGATGTAATCTGTTGTCTTCATTGAGATAAATAGAATATTTTATATCTACTGTCACTGGTTGTCTCCCACAGATCCAGATGGAAATGGAGTTCATGCGCTTGGAGAAGCGGTCCGTCTTCGACAGGATTGCCACAAGGTTTATGAAGAAGAAGGAGGGCTTCGCCGCAGAGTTCGCCAAAAAACAGGAAGAAATCCTGGCTGCTCACGTAAAAGAGAGGAGGAAGCTAAAGGAGAAAACAAGGAAAGAGATGGAGAAAACACACAAGGCCGAACTGAAAGAGCAGAGTAAACGGGAGGCCAAAATGAGAACGGAGGCCAAGAAGGCCGCAGCGGCAGAAGAAGGCAGGCAGACAAGATTTTGCTTCTGCTTCTAATCTCCCCCTCAGTTGACAAATAACCAAGATGCATGTCACAAAAGAAAACATTGAATAACACCATCAGCAAATCAAATTGAATTGAATAAAATATATTTTGGTCAAAGCCTGCTCTGACTGTTTATGTTAATTAAGACAAATGTTGGGCATGAGTAGGCCTAGATCCCTGGTTTAGAATCCTAATCTGTCTCCAAAATGCTGTCACTGTTGCATTAAGTGAAGTTGTGCATTTATTAGAACATGACTAATGTCAAAATTGCACAATACCGTCTTGTTGCTTTCTGAGGTGGCAGTTAACGTCTTCAGCCTGATCTCCAAAAATTCCGTGCTCCTGGACACGGATGTTAAGGACACGAAACCCGTGTCCAGGAGCACGGATTTTGCCAAAATTCCGTGCTCCTGGACACGGAATTGTTTTCCGTGCTCCAGGACACGGAATTGTTTTCCGTGATGGGCACACGGAAGTGCTTTCTAAAGGCTATTACCACAATACTGTGTTAACTCTATCATTAGAAAACACACCAAATTCTAATCCTAAACAAAATAATGCTATAGTTATTTAAGTTCTGCCATGACCAAAACATTCCCTAACCTTAACCTGTCATTAAAGACATATTTTTGAGAAATACCTTTTCCAGTTGGTTGCTAGGCTATCAAATTCATATAATGAATGAAAGAAAAATAGCTGTGCCCAGACCAAAACAATCCCTAACCCTAACCTGTCAGTAAGAAATGTTTTTTTTTAGAGAAATTTAGAGAAATATTTGAAATTAGAAAAATCCTGAGAAAACACAAGACTGTGGAAACAGAGCATGAGTATAGAGAGAGCACTTCTGTGTGTCCATCACGGAAAATAATTCCGTGTCCAGGAGCACAGAATTTTGGGAAAATCTGTGCTCCTGGACACGGATTTTGTGTCCTTAACATCCGTGTCCAGTAGCACGGAATTTTTGGAGATCATGTTGCGTCTTCAGCTATTTAGATCACTAGGCAAACACACAAGCAGTGTTGATGTGGCGTGTGGCAGCAGCATTACTGCTGGCTGGAGACATGATTTTGTAGGCTATGACATGATAGCTGTATCCATCAGCTGATGGGGATCCTGATACGATAACAATGCCAATCAGATAAAGGGTAGGTACCTGACACAATCGAGAAAAAAAACCAGCTAAATGAACATCCACCTGAAGACAGGTGTTTCCATAGGCTTTTTTTTGCTAGGGGTTGTATAAACAAACACCTTGGAAGGGGTATTAGTGTCCCCCACTTTATAACAAACAGGCCTATAATGAAAAAACCTTAATCAGGCAATATGCCCCCACCACGGTCCAAACCTACACAATGCGAATCATGTAAAATATGTGGTTGCAGGTCAGTGGTGGTTTTCTTGATAGTGCCCAGATGGGTTGATTATATATGGACACTGCGCCACCCAGTGGCAAGGCCAAACGGAGCAGCCGTTCTGAAAACACCACAAGGTAGCAGCGGCGCTGTGGAAAAACCTGCAGCGATCAAGTTCGTCTCATGGACAAACGGCATGTAGCCTACAGTCACTAGGTCTAGTTTATTCAGGTGGTAGATAATGCAACTCGAGTAATGTGATTCCAGTTGGCCAATTAAATAAATCTTGGTTGTCACTTTCAAAACACAATTGTAAGCCTATACTCCTGTTGTGCTCGACATTGACCTTTGACATTGCCTGTTCAGTTTCGTTATGTTCCCACTTCTTTAAATCCATTTAAGCAATGTTTTATACACCACTCATTTACTGCTCATCGCTGGCCTTTTTCTTCAATGCCTGATCTTGTACTGTACTCATCAAATCTGAAGTAGACCCTAATGAATCTAGAATATGAGCCAAAATTAAAGCAGAACTATTTTTTTAAATACCAAGTGAAAAAACTTCATTTATAGTCCATTGAATCTAGCTCAAAATGACAAATATAGAACAAAACTGCAATTAGTGACCTTTAACCCCCCTAGCATCACATTAAAAATCAACCACTGAGATTTAGTGGACCATTCTTTCTTCCAAGGCCGTAGTTGGAGATTTCCCATTCATTTCTCCAGACACACTAAAGGTCTGAAAACATTATGTAGTTGGTATTTTGTATGGCAAGTTCTGAGAAAAAATAAATATGCAAATGGCCATATATACAGAAACTTGATTAAATCTGTTTTTAACGACCAAAAACAAGACAAACAAGATGTTTTGGAAATCTGCTGCTTCTGACTGAAAAAAGCATGTTCCACAAAAGTGATGGAGATTTTGCATTTGTGGTGTAGGTGGGACTAAGCATACAAGTGTGAATCATTACTTTTGCTATTTATGTGTAGTCCGTTGTTGCATACCGGCATTTCACCACACTTGCAATATATAAAAACTTGTGCCTTAAGAGAAATGTCCGATGTCGTCCCCCTATGGAGCAATGAAATCTTGAACTATGAGAGAGAAAAAAATATATGTTTCACTAATTATATAAAAACCTGTAGATGTTTAATGTCAGTAGATATACCTGGGAACAAAAAAAGTTGTTCCATATTTAACACTAGATTGACAGGATTATTTTCCCCTTTTACTTCTGTACGTCATTGCCAACATTGTATTATTCAGGATGGAACAGTGCTCCTATATTCAGATATGTATCCTAGGCCTACAAAAGCTACATCTCCCAAAAGCCCTTATTTAAACTCCTGTGTAAGTCAATGATGTTCCACATACCATATACATATAACACCAAGAGACAAAATTATGAAATTTCCGCTTTTTTTATTTGTTGACAATATACAAGAACATTTTCAGGATGATGGGTTCCCCTGACGGTCTCACTGTAAAAAAACAGAAAAGAGCAGATTGTTAGACAACTGAAAATAGATTGTGAAGCTCTATCTACTGACTGAAACTGCGGAGGCTAGGGGAGTAAAAAGCTTACATCACGAACACACTGAACGCAACAAGAGCGATAATAGCACCAAAAGTAATTGTCTGTGTAGAGGTGCTGGAGACAAAAGCGATTTGGGCAACACGAGCGCCAGTTTGTGGTTGAACAGTGAATACAGTAATGACCCAAAGTGCAGTTTGGCGATAGCCACAGCAACCAATCAGAATGTTTACATTCTACTTTTACAGTGACTGTCGCTTAAATTGCTCGTGTCGTCCTTTATCTAAAAAAAGGTCCAGTGATGCTTTGTAGCTTTCAGTGTGTTCGTGCAGTCAAGCTACAGAAGACTTGGGCAAGGTCAATCTTCATACTTTTTTTTTTTAAGGGACTACAGATGAAAAGTAGCTACTTTTCAAATTCTGAACATGAAAAGTGGATCAATATAGATGGTTCCCCAGTAATTGAACCAGATTTCATTCCTGAAAAGCAGAGCTACTGATAACACATTGACACTTTGTGTGCGCAACACCACCTAGCTTACAATAAAGTTAACTGTCAGATCAGAGCAATGTATACAAGCTGGAATACAAGCATATGGCATCCCCTGCTCTGACAGCCAACTACCAAGTGACTGCGTCTGATTAGAAGTTCATAATAATAGACATGTATGCTTTAAGAGACAATATAGTCCAACACGGCTCAGAATTCTATTCTTCCTGCAGTGCAAAAATGACCCAACTGAGGGTCTGAATGTCTGCCAAGAAATGAATAGCAAAGTGAAAATGAGATTACTACTACACACAATGGCATCAGCTCCTTAGATTTATGGAAAATACAATGGTGCCATGTCCAGGCAAAATAATTGGTAAGTGATCAGATGGCATGTTGCTTACTACATTTGGGAATGGGCATGTATATGGATGTCTCTACCATACTTATTTCTGTATAGATTTCCAACAGAAATATTTTTGAGATGCTACCCAAGCTCAAACAAACCTAACTACGTAGGATAAGCCTAAAACACTACTTCTACTGTACACAACTATACAACTCAAACTTAAAACCTATAGAATAAAACAGGATTTTTCAAACAGTGCATGTGAGATACACCCAAGCTTGAAAAGAGTGAGCTCAGAGATGGAAAGTTACATTGATGAGCCATGCATTACAGTGGCTTGACGAGGGCCCCATGATTGCCACAACATACAAGAGACAGAGGAGTCAGACAACTGGGGAGTTAAGGTTGAACAAGAAGGAACAGTAAACAGGAGGAGGGGTGACCACCGCTTTCTGCATAACACTTCTACAGACACTTGGATCAGGCGGAAGTCACAAGTGGATTTCATAGGGCCCTCTAGATTCATCATGGGTCAGACCCCAGTTGACACACAAACAGACAGACAGATCATGCTCTGTATGTGGTTATACGTTAGGCCAGTGTTCCAACACACATATGTCTGGAATTAGCATAGTTGTAGTGATGCTGTGTTCACCACAGCCAACATGGGCACACAAAGATAAAAGGAGTTTTTGAAAGTGGTAACACACTGGAAAAGTCACACCATGCACAGCTTGTTTGAAACCGTGTAACATGACAAAGATATGCAACAATTGGCACACCATGCCAATAAACTCTTGTCTACCTGGAAAGACACCTCATTTCTGACAAGGTCCACAGGAGGCAAAAAATAAAGCAAGAAAATGGAAAACAATTAAGCACATGAAAAAATAATTGCTTTAAAATCGCCTTAGGAGCTGCTTTTTGAGGCATGAGGTTCAGAATTACCATTATTAAACTTCCAAAAAAACATTCCACCATTGTACAACACACAATTAATTATGGAAGACCACTCAGAAAGCAACTCCTAAGACTGGATGAATAACAATGAAACCTAAGCCATCTAGTAGTATAAAGCCTTTATGCACTGCAACTAAAATGGACTAGGGAAGCAATACATTAAACTAGGGCATATTACCATTAAATACAGCAGTGTTCTATTAGAACCATAGCACTGCACAATGGTAAGGGAACAGATCTACCCATTGCAAATGTAGATCTGATTAACAGTAAGTCAGTGGGGCATGGGTTAAAGCAGATGGTGTTTGGGGGGAATGTTAGCATAGGAGATCACCCCAACATATCTGTGGAAAGCAGTTACTCCACTCAACACCATTTACCTTCTATTGTCCCGCACAACATTTTTGAAGAAAGGGAAAAGATGACAAAGAGCACATTAAAATGGCAAAAAACATAAATGGCTCCATTGGCCAAAATGTGATGACAAACAAGGACGACAAATAATGGTGGGTGGGTGGTGTGATGGGTGGCCTGGAGTCCAGGTGTGACTGAGCCTCTTACCTTCTTGCCAGCAGCACCAACCGATGCCTTCTTGGTACCCCTGACCTTCTTCATTCTGTTCTTGCGTTCCTTGCGCTGTTTTCTGGAGGTCTTCTTTTTCTCGTACAGACCATGCTAAAAGAGGGGGATCGAGAGAGAGAGAGAGAGAGAGAGAGAGAGAGAGAGAGAGAGAGAGAGAGAGAGAGAGAGACATCAAATGTGTAGACATCAAGGCTGCAGGGGGCTTGCATGGCTAGGTCCTTCATACCTCAACTGCCACATCCCTAAAAGCACATGGTAGAGCTAAGAACTTATCTGAGCATTATCTACAAAACAAGTGGTCTCTTGAACACACCATCACGTTTCCAGACTATATGAACATGCATAGGTACAGAACTATGGACACAGGAAATGAAAGGATTCAAAACCTGCCAAAAATGTATGAAATATAGTACCTCCTGAAACATGCAAAGTCTATATGAACATCAACGTGTAAAAAAGTGTAGGAGACCCCCAGAGCATCCCTACCCTCTGCAGTCTGTATTTGGGCTCATTCTTCTTAGCGAAGTCCAACGAGTCGTAGACCATGGCGAAGCCGGTCGTCTTGCCGCCACCAAACTGAGTCTTGAAGCCGAAAGCGAACACTACGTCGGGGGTGGTCTTGTAGAGCTTGGCGAGCTTTTCCCGGACCTCGACCTTGGGTACTGTGGCCTTGCCAGGGTGCAAGACGTCAACGACCTGTTGAAACAGCAATGTGGTTACAGTAATCGCCACATCAGCATGTTCATTCAGCATCAGCTAAGAGTCCAGAGGAAAACACCAAATATCACTTACCATCTGCTTCCTCTGAAGCAGGCGGTTCGTCATGAACTTCCTGGTCCTGATTGTGACTGTGTCGTTCTGAAAAATAATACAAACCGAAGATGGTATTAGCATCCCAACTAGGCTGCATCAATATGCCATTTGTGACCGTGGACTAACTTCATCAACTCCCATGGTGGCAAGACGAAAATGCCATCAATTGCAACTAATCAACGCTACTCTCGTATGAGCTGTGCAAATATATAGACACAGTTTCTGCACAACACATGTACAACAGATAAGTTATAGCTGGCTAGCCATACAATCTCCCATCCACAACCTTACAGAGCTCATAAGCTGTCAACATACTACCCCATACTTCTCTCCAGAATTACAGTCTAATGTGCGCAAACCACAACAGATAGCACAAAGATGACTGGTTCTAAAATTTGTGGCAGGCAGGAGAACACTGCAATTCTTGAGGCCATGTCAAACAGCTATCCTAGCTTGCTAGCCTAACCAGGACGTAACCGTGTGGCTAACACGATTAGCATTGACTATAACCTACTCTCATTTAGAACCGGGTCCTTTTCTTTTTACACTCACTGAAACGACCGCTTAAATCAGTTATACTGCAGCTTACGTTTCAGACTTCACTTTGGCCGAAAATGCCATGTTACGTAGAGAAAACAAGGGTCTTGGAATCGGAGTGTGAGGGCCAACACAATATAGGCTACCAGGACAAGATATCTGTAATAAACTCACAAATATTGGACCAATACAAGAAAGAAGCAACTCGACAATACCTGTAGTACCACCAGATTAATTTATTTCGTTTGAAACACAAGGATGTTGTAGATAACTGCAGATTTTGATAACCATTTATTGCCACAAAACTCACCATCTTGGCGTCGGCTCGCTCAGAGATGTGGAAAAGGAGGAAGGACCCCGCGGCGGCCAATGAAATGCCTGAACAGAGGTAGAGGCTGCTAAATATTTGCCTGACTAAAAATCTTAACTGCCTCAGGTGTGCTAGGCCTAAACCAGTTGAAATGTTATGTAGCCTATTATATTTACCATTTACTAACTGTTTTTTTATTTTTACCTTTTGAAATCACTGATATTAAGAAAACTTAAAGGTACATGTGTACGATTTTTAGTTGTTTATTTCCAGAACTCTTGCTACCCATTCTCTAATGTTAGGCCCTACCTTTTTCATGAATACTTACCACCACCATGAAATTCTAAGTATTCATTATGACTGGGAAAATTTAAAAGGGGGATCTTCTCCATGGTCCACCATTTTGAATTTCAAGAAATATACATTTATAGCTGCAAAAATAAAACGGTACTTGGGCCATACTAGAAAATATTAGTTTATTACTTAGTAAACTTTTTTTGTAAAGATCAAATTTGGCAATAGGCAGCCCAGTTTCAATGAGCAGCATAGAGGCAGAGAGGAAGGTTTACTAAATCAACATTTGATAAAATGTAAGGAACCTACTAGTCCCAGAGATGAGATGGTTTTATTTTACAGAACATATTCCAAGTAGATTTCTGTCTCGTGGGATTTTTGCAGTCTGTTCTTAGGCCTACGACTACGAACCTCCAGATGTCAGCCAGTATTATTTTGCTATTATTATTATGATTATGATTATTATTAGGTCTAATAATAACAATAATAACAACAACAACAATAATAAACAACAACAAAAACAACAAAATGGGTGGTTGACATAATAAAGTCTTTTTTTTGGCCCAATGAGTTGTATGTAATGTGTCATAAATTGTGTATTCAGAACGTGCTGTTTTACTAACCACATACAGAGTATTCATGGCGTTAATCCTCTATTCACAATTTAGGGCTTCATTATATGGTGAACAGGCATTTAGCCAAGCAAAAGCAAACTTCACAAACTCGTATTCCCATCATTAATAATAGTACAAATGGGCCTGCATATAGCCTCTGTAGTCTACCTGACAAGTAGGACATACTGATGATATCCTACTGTATATTAATAGTGTATGTGTCACACTGGGCAGGATGTCAGTGTTTCTCAACCTTTTTGTACAAACGCCCAGTTGACCTCATCACAAGCCTGCCACAATGCCCCCTTTAGTATTGAAAAATAAAATAGACTAATGCCCCCCAATGGGAAGCGCCCCGTTGAGAACCACATTGCAGTGTGCTGTGTAGGCTGGTCCCCTTAAATCAGGGATGGGGAATATTAGTCTCCAGGGCCGTTTGCGGCCCCCGATATAATCTTAATGTAATGCAGCTTCACATGAAATATGACATTTTTGTAAGGAATCTTAGAAATTACATTTGCAATGGCCCCACAATTTCAGTTATTTCAGGGGACCTAGAGAAGGTGAGGTCTGTTAAAGGTGGCTGTCTTCAATAAAGGCCTAAAGTCAGGGGGAAATCCTGGTTTGTGTTTATACTACGGCCCTTGGAAGACTTTTACAGCCCTTGGAGAAATTTGAAGTGCCCCCCCGAAAGAAAAAGGTTCCCCACCCCTGTCTTAAATGCAAATAAGCAGTTGCTGAGCATGCCTCCCCACTGGAGCAGTCCGCTGTTAAGTGGTTGAGGTGGAAGAACTGGGCTGACGGAGGAACAGGCCAGACACAGTATGACGGCAGAGTAGCAGACCAGGGAGATTAGTCCCGAAGCAGACTTGACCCAATACTGAATTAGATTCGGAACAAACCATGAAGATTTGCCCCAAACGTCTCTGCAGTCAGACTGTTGTCTGTCTACTATTTGACTGCAGAGTCTCATAGGCCCCCAGATCTGCCCCAAACTGAAACTGCGGTTCTGCAGTCAGTCAGACCAGATATAATGACCAGTAATATCTGAGTTCAGAGCTGCAGTTGCAGTTTACAGCATATCTACTTTGGGAAAAAATATGTCTGGCTCTACAGTCAGACCCTTCTTCTGCCTCAAACATAGATAGGTAGATGGCTAGATAGAAACTTGACTTATCACCAAGGGGAAATTTGTGCTCCAAGTTGTTCTATTCATTGCAGCTTTCAAGTCTTTCTGTGACAGGCCATCAGCCGGTTGGTAATCAGTGGACGGGCCCAAAACATTGGCGCATGTCTAGTTCTACACTTGTCTGGCTGGTCAGGAAACCAGCCTTCTAAGGTGAGCTTCTGGCAAGGGACCACTTTACTACGGGCATGCAGTTGACATGAAGAAACTTTGTTGGATAAAGTGATTTGCAGTGCTGTACTTACAGTTGTGTCCATCATTCATGTCCTGGTGCAAATCCTGTGGAAAATGTGAAAACACCAGGGGCCTAATTTGTTATGCATTCTGAAGCCAACGGATCTGTGTGTTAAGTGTGTGTGTGATCATTCCTGAGCAAAATGTCAAAGGTCAAATTCACATGGCATTTAAAGGGATTTTAATATGGATTGGAGGCACTTTTTTACGATGCTAATCACTCAGTGTGCATGAGCAGGGTGATTTGGAAGGTGTGTGGTATCATTGCAGATGTGTGCAGAGGAACACATCTGGGATTCTAAGGGGAAAGGATTATATGAACTGATGAGAAAGGATTTGTGGATATAAGCAGTGATTGGAAACATGGATCCAGTTACATTTCAGTTCCACATATTCCAAATGACTTGGTTTTACCTGTCCAGTTCAAACAGGTGATTGGCTAGTTGTGCAATCATCAATTGGTTGAATTGGACGGGTAGCCCCTTAATGCGCGCCGTAACTCCAGTGGCACGCTGTAATAGTCATTGAAATGTAACTACCATAGCACTACAATACTATGACACAACACAGGCCCTTTAGTAATGCACCACGACTTGGTCATTACCATACTGGTAACAACAAATGTATAAAGCCGCGTCTTAAGGGGTTAAAACAGGGTCATTTGGAATATTTGGCTCTAGACTAATTTATGACTGAATTTTGTCTATCACTTGGTATCAGCCTATTCTTCTTTCAAAAAAGAGAACATTTCATGAAAACATGATACAATTCCTTGAATATAGTAACAGAAAACTGCTACCTTTGCCAAACAGACAAAGATGACACAGCATTCTGCAACATCATTAGTTCAACATTTGCAAAATCCTCCAGTGACCAGTCCCTCCACTGTGCCTACGTTCTGTAGAGTCTCTCTAGTCTGGTCTACATGGTTACATCACACTGTGGAGGGGGCTGGCTGCTGCTGTGTGATGCCCAGCTATGAGTCATCATCGCTCGGAGCAGTGTGGGAACATGAGTGGGCCTCAACAACAGAGTGAGCTGCCACCCTGAAAGCACTGAAGGGTGAAACAAGACGAACTGCAGCAACCTTTTTAAAACAGTGAGCCGGGCCAGAGCCCTTACGGAGGGAGAACAGGGACTATTACTGTGCACATCTTACAGGGCAGTGGAAAATGGGAGTCCTTTTTGTCCTCCCTGCAAATGTGAAAAGCACATACAAACTCGGTCATTGGGTTTCAATGGATGACTTTTTTTCTGTACTTTTGCATCCATTGTCTTTATCGTCTGCCATGTCTGTTATCTTTTTTTTACCCACTCAGTTGATTGTGTCTTCCCTGTAGTGAGGTTCAAAGCTGGGATGCACAGAGGGAAAAAACAAACGTGCAATGAGCCTCCATCTTCCCAAATGTTGTCTCCCACACCTCATCTTTGTCTCCCCATTAGCAATAGCCCAGCCCTGGCGGCGAAATTTGGCAGTCAGGAGAAAGGGTGGGTTGGATCACGCCTTCACAGGGTGTGCAAGTCTAACTACCTTCATCCTTTCCTGTTGGTTGTGGCCTCATAACTTCAAACGGTACTATTCATTATATAATTTGCAATTGGGATGTTGAATGGGGAAAAGCCCCCGAAAAAGCCCCCTCTGCCTAGCTTGTCGGTGAGTAAGCTTAACCCTTTTCTCGGTTGCCATCGAGGAGAGAGGCCACAAGCAGCCGGAATGGACACAAGGAAGTAGTTTGGCTTGCAGCCAAGGAATGCCTTCTCCCATATACTACGCCAACAGCAGCTATTCTGCATGCTACTCTGGCACACCGCGTTGCTTGTCAACAGAATGTGGAGATCAGAACACGAAACCAGGTGCTACTGTTGTGGCACTCATGAACAAATCAAATCTTTTGAATGGCTCCTAGAAGATGGGAACAGAATCACAGATGAGGAGCCCCCCCCCCCTTTTCAATTTGAGAAAAGCCAGTTTTTTTTAACGTTTCTTTGAAAAGAACCATAAATGCCATATCTACCAAGTGCTTCGACATTACTATAAGTGATCAATCAGCATAAAACCAGTAAGCGTTCCCTCAAATAGGCAGACAGAGGGATCAACATACAACCAACTGAACAGAACAGAAATTCAGAATGAAAATTGTACACAGAGTCGATCCCTTTACATTCAAGAGCAATACATGTACAATAGTGGATTTAAGACCAATAAATAGTACAGCCTAAGAAGATTTCAAAAGAAAGCATACGTTTTTATGAAGGGACTTTATTGATCTTGCTGTAACAGTGCCCATTGGCATTGGCGTTTCATTGAAAAATAAGGTAAGGGCTTTGAACAGGAACACAAAAGTTTCAATCTCACATATGACATGAAATTATATCATTTGGAAATTACAGGCACACAGCAAACAAATATCTGGAAAAAACAACTGAATTTATTTACTGAAAACAGTGGCAGTTTTCAAAGAAATATGTATGCGATCTGATAAATCAATTACCAAAACAAAAGAAAAAACGGATATTTATTTCCCTTTGCTTTAGCAGCGTCCCATGTTTAGAAGTTTAAAAAGGAGGGGTGGAGGGTAGTTACACAGGTGTGGCTGGACGTTTTTCTTTGTTCAAGATGACCAAAAGACACAATCTGAACATGGTTTGACTTAATTCATCGCTGATACCATAGTCAGATGGATCAATAACTGAAATAATTTCAAGAATTCTTCCAACAAGAGTTAGAACTTTAACCACTCAAACAAACAAAAACCCAATTGACACCTCTCACGCAGTGACTAAAAAAAATAATAAATCATTTAGCCATACACTGCAACTCCCCTAGAAAATGACAGAGAGGACAGAGGGAAAAAAGCTGTTCAGAGAATTGAAGTTAGCATTGTCTTTGCCTCCGTCAAAAAAAGAAAGATCCAAATGAGACAAGGACATCTGGAGAAGAGATCTGAATGAGCATTTAAGGAGATGAGATTCACAGCCTCTGAGTTTAGCAAAGTAAGGCATGATGGGTACAGAAACGAAAAAAGAGAAAAGAAAATGTGGTGAATTGATCGCTGCATACTATTCCCCCCACCAAAAAAAAGTCATCTTTTGCTTTCAGCTCCTATGCCTCCCTTCATAAATGAAACATTGGCAAAGAATAATAATAGAAGCATTTTAATGAACACTCAGTTGGAAATAATTTGAAGATGCCGGGATGTAATAACAATGTAAGTATGCATAGAGAGTTGGAAATAAAAATTCAAGTTTTCACAAATATGTTCAATGATTTTAGTTGCAATGACTTGTCAGGTCACTTTAAAGTGATGTTTACTGAAAGTAGTTTGATCTCCCCTTCTTTACCTAATAACCGTTTGACGGACAGTCAACTCCTATATTAGTATAGATGACCTGACAACATTTCAGTGCTTTCCTACCTCTGACCTGGTCTTAAAGTTTAAGTATAATGTTAAAATTTGTTTGAAATCAACTTCAAACTGCTTTCAAATTGCTAACTGAATACTGACTGAATACTTCGTTTCGTGTCAAGGTATGGTAGTCTTTAAACGCCATAAATTAAGCATAAGTGCATTTCCAGACCAACTATTTCTACCTGGTATGTGCCTCGTTACAAAACAACAAACCAGTCCACCACTCTCAAACTGTCTTCAGATTATTAAACAGACAATCATGTAAAGGTCACTTTCATTGACATGTATGACAGTGTGTGTTTGGAAATGATACTTAAGAAAGCATCACACAAATGATTTTGAAATACAGTATGTCAAACAAAAATAATTGTTATTCATACATGTAATGGACTGGTCACATTCTTGGTAGCTCGTGAAACAATCGGTCAAAAAAAAAAAACATTTTTAAGAGAAAAGTATTGACTGTTGTTTTTTGTTCTATGTATAATTTTTGAGTTTTATGAGGTACTCAAGAGCATTGTTCAGAGTTATATCTTAGTATAGTACAATTCCCAGATATTTGTATAAAGGCAAAAATCACCAATTACAATTGCAGATGTGTAGGATGGGATAAAGTGGGTTTCTTACCCATCAGGAACAATCAAGTGTGAATATCTGACTATTCCTAACATAGGCCCCAAACCCCAAATCAACATATAATAGGCAAAATGGATTTGGAATGACTGAAGACATTTCCTGTAAATCAGTATTGTCCAAGAACAGCTGATTAATGCCGATCTCCCAAATTTATCAGACTACAAAAGAAAATGTATGGAAATGGAAACTGTTTTAGGCATGGTCTTCTATTGATGTGGATTCATTAAAATGTTAATTGAAAACCAATTCAATCATGTTTTCAACAACAAAATCATAATGCAACTAGGCAAAGTGTGTTGTGATAAAATAAATCCTGAAATGAAAAGCGCTATTATTTAACAGATTTTTTCTTTCTTGAATGTACTACTTCTGGGCACTTTTAATTGTCACCTTAGTCAGCCTTTCCCTTTGTTTGTGGCAATGGAGCTGGTTCCATGCAGAACCCCAGGAAAGCTAATAAGATGAAGACAACATCTCCAGTAGCTTTCATGGGCTTCAGCACCCTACAGCAGACTGCCTGAAGTCAACATTTCCCCCCATGGTTGGTAAAGAACCCACGCAGCTAAAGAGAGAGCGAAAGATGGCCGAAAGGGCTCATGACAACATTGGTTTCTACAAGCCAAGCCACTGGCACGCGTTGCACCAGGTTAAAAATCTTCTTACTTCTTCATCTTGGGCTACTCCTTCCGTTAGATGTCCATCTCAAACTGGGCGTCTTCACCTGTAGCAAATGAAATACGATTACAGAAGGGCTGAACATTCTACACAGTCCCTGTAAATTGTAAAACAGCCTGATGATCACAGCTGAAGAGACATGTTCCTTCTCTGATGTTATTCGGTTGTGATAGAGCAGGGGTCGGGAACCTTTTTGGTGGAGAGAGCCATAAACGCCCATTTTAAAAAATATATTTTTTGTGAGAGCCATACCATTTTCGCCATTATTTCTAATGCTAATTGTCATGCACAGAAGGGAATAAAAGTAACGCTTGCATTGGGGACAAGAAGGGAGAGCTAACGAAAGAAGAACTAAAACTACTTGTAGATGTGCTGATGTGCATTTAAGAAGCCACGCGCATGCATTACCTTAAGTTTCTATCTTTTATGCATCGGAGTTGCCAATGAGCAATGAGAATGACGGATGTGCTTCTATTCTAGCCATCAGACAGACACAGGGAAGGTGCATGAGGAGGGAGGAGGGAGGGAGAGAGAACTTCAAGAGAGGATGCTTATCTTGGTCGCGCTGACATAGTTAACATTTTACAGTTGATATGTGGCTGACATGTCTATTTTTAGTAATTCGCGAAAATGCGCTACAAAGCGCGTCCCTTACCGACATGCGTCCCCAATACAGAACGCATGATTTAACCGCCAAATAGGCTACAGGGCGATTCCGTATTTCAAGGGACGAATGGCAACCCTACGTTTGCCTTCGCATTGTGGCACCAGTTATCTCGCAATCACACTAAACTGGGAAAGACTTACGTCAGTTGATTCAGCAAAAGTTCTTCCTGTAATCGAGGGAGAAGTACAGCGCTGCATTTATATCCCTCACTTGCGTTTCCTCCACTTGATTTGCCATCATAATGGCACGGTCGTGAACAGTTTCTTTGTTTTGGATACAACCGTTAGCCAGCTGAACTTTAGGTAAAGCATTACGGATGGAATGTTATCTCACACGACACGACCCAGCGCTGGCACGGCATTGTCCAATAAAAAAACGCGTTTTTCATATCTGTACAGTAGCCTTCGTCGAAGGCCTGTGCTTGGCTCAGCTGATCGGACCTGGGATGGATTAAATGCGCGATCATACTTTATATTTTGAATATTATCTTAACTTTTCGATTTCAGTAGGTCCATTTTTAATTTAGTGTCGTAACAAAATTATTCATGGCTTATTGAGTAAACAAATGACAGGTTTGTCCGAGAGCCACATGCAGTCCCCAAAAGAGCCACATGTGGCTCGCGAGCCATAGGTTCCCGACCCCTGTGATAGAGCTTGGCAAGGCAAACCATTATTTCAGGTCTTGACACCTGCTTAACCTTGTTTATCAGAGCAAAAAACAATATACTGTATGTTGAGATGAAACAAACAAACAAAAACTGAACTTGGATGGATAAAATCAGAGGGATTTTGCTGTAGTCAGATAAAAAAATATTGTTGAGTAAAGTAAAAGTAGAAGTACTCTTGCAAATGTAATAACAACGCTAGTGGTATGATATTACATGGTAACTATATAATGTCATACTTCTAGTGCTGCTATTACATCTGTAAGGGTACTTCTACTTTATACAACTCTGGTTGCGGGTGTATAAAAATCAGAAGTCAAAAAACCTGATGTGAGAAGACAGGTTGCCATTTTCCCTTTTCCATCCTTGAAGGTGCACTGTGTAACATTTTTAGCAGTTTCTTTCCAGAAATCATGTTGCCTATCCACAAATGAAACCTTTTTCAACCACTTACAACCACCATCATATTCTAAGTATTCATTATAGGTAACTGGGAAAATTGCACGTTTCATACATTAAAAGTTGGATCTTCTCCCATGTCCACCATTTTTTAATTTCCAGAAATAGACATTTTTAGCTGCAAAACTTACAGTGCTTTGGTCATACTAGTAAATATTAGTTTATTATTTAGTAAATATTCATGAAAAGATCAAATTTGGCAATAGGCAGCACAGTTTCAATGAGAAGCATTTGGAATACCAACTCTGGCCCCATCCTAGACAGCGCACCTTTAAGCATGGAGAGTAGCCAATTGGCTGAATCATGTCTTCTCTACTCTTGAAAAAACCCTCAGAAGATGCTTGTCCTGTGGAACACTGTGTGAAATAAGCAGAGAGGCTAACCTGTACCTGGCTTGGAGTCATGGTTGTTGATGTGGTTGGCTTCGTTCTTCTTGTTTTCGTTCAGGACATTTTGGCTGGTCACTCCTGGGATGACGGGGAGGTGTGCTGGTGGGGTCTGGGCTATTGGGGAGTTGCGTCTGTCCAAGAGAAACTTGCGATCGTAGATGATCCGGGTCCCTATGACATATTCAAAATAGAACATGCTTAAAAACAGAACTGTGTTTGGTGTAGTAGTCCATTTAGACCAAATCGAGTTTAGTTACATTGGTGAATGGGTAGGCTGTCTTTGCAGCTGTTGTGTCTGTGTATCAGTCAATAAAAAAAGCCATTGCATGAATTGCATCCCTGAGCAAGACTCATTGAAGAAAAGACAGGGCATACCTAACTGAACATATGACACCACAGACATGTGAGCACATTAATGCCTCTTTTCCACTGACAATTTTCTGGTAGGCCTACTGCTCGACAAAGTGCGACTCGGCCACCACTTTTTGCTTTTCGAATAGTCACGACACTGCCCAATCGCAAAGCAAAAAGGCTGAGTCGTGCTGTATCGCCTTTAAAGTACTTTTCAGCTTAAACTTAGACCATCATGGTAAAAAAGTTAACTATGGTCGCAAAAGTTAGTAGAAAGGATCGGAAAAAGTCAATGTCAAGGCATGTTATTGCCACATCAACAACCATAATCATATCCAGTGAGGGGCAAAATGGATCCTGCTGGAGCTGGAGCCATATTCCAAATGACCTTAGTTTACCGGTCCAATTCAACCAGGTGATCATTCAACCAGCCAATCACCTGGTTGAATTGGACAGGTAAAGCCAAGTCATTTGGAATGTGTGGCACTGTATTGTAACCAATGGATCCACTTTGCCTACTGATAACAACTGTCTCCCTTGGCAGACATAATATGCAGTCAAGGCAACCAGATAAGGTCCCATCTATCAGCTTTCCCAGTATTCGATTGCTGCCTAAAATTATTGAATTAGGGGAGTAGCGATTTGGTCGACCTTTGCTTTATCTGTCCATATCCTACAATAAATACTGTCACCAGTAGTGTCACGTTTTGATCTTTCATTACAAACAGCTCTGAATGCGCCTGGAAGAACACAATGCCATTTGGTAGGCAGCTGGAACGCAATGATTCACATTGTCTTGACTGTTTATTACATGGCTGACACATATCCTTTTGTTTAATGACAACAGCTTAATGTTTGTTCTCTCCTCCTAACAGAGCTGTCATTGCAATAAAAAGGAAATGCTGTTTGCTGTTGCATGTTCCAGCAGGACAAACGGTGACGCAGTGTAGCATCCGGTTTTGCTGGTTTAGATAATGCGAGCCATCAGATCATAGAGCAGCAATCCGAGTTATATATGGCTGTGTGTGGGAACACGGATCCAAATGTAGCGTCTGGTTCCGAAACACCAGATTTTACTGAAGTGCAAATGGTTCTATTCCATCTGTGAAACGTGCTGTCTTCTGCCCCTGTAAATTACAACATGTTAGATGGCACATGTGAAAATGCTCGCATTTGGATACATGTTGACGCATGCATTAATCTTTTGTTACAATGTAACGACGGTGTTCTTCAATCACTGCGTTCCAGCTCGGCCAATCAGACGTTTTAAACTCACTGTCATAGGCGGCGCACAAGGCTTTGTTTTTGTTTTGAGCGCCGCGGTTAGGCCACATTGCACTGCTGACCACCAATGAACCCCCAGCAATCCACAAAACAACAATTCCTGTTCCCTTGCATAGGAAGAAGCATCTCTGATTTGCATTACCTCCCGGAGTGGTGGAAAATAAAGTGCCTCCAGGGGTGGTGCAATAATCGTGAGGTAGCTGCGTTGTGTCGTTGATCAGCACCGTCCTGGTCGGGATGGCCCGGCTCTCACTAAGCTGGCGACTGGTAGACATTGCTCCAAAACTGTCACAAAACAAATAATAGCAAACCGAAGATGTTAGACTATCTTGTGGGAAGGTGGTATCCCGAACCCGTTACCTTCTCCCTTATCTCTTTCAAATCCTTTCTTATCGCTCGGCTTGCTACCCCAGCCGTCAACACCGAACCCTCCCTCCGCCAGGCAGGAAGCGCAGCAGCATGTACACAGGATATGAAATCATGTACAATCAGTGTCACGTGATCGGTTGGTCTGTCTTTTTCCGTATTTTGAGCGAAACTTGATTGTGCAAGGTATGTAGCAACCCCATGTAAGTAGGCTGCCGGATGTGAGTGCCCGGATATCCGCCAGAGTATTTGCATGCATTTGCATTCATTTCCACCATCAGGAATGCTTTGCGGCACCACAGCTACCCTATGTGAGTCGCGCTGTGTCGCCTGACGGTCCCTTCTATAATTGTAGCCTACCGTAACAACTCGGCCTCGGCCCCCGCCGCAAATATCCACCACACCACCACGGGTCCTCTGGTGTTGTGGCCGTTTTAGGATCTTTTTTTCATATCCAATATTTGCACATTAAGAGTGACAATTCCATCATGGATGTTAACGATATGTGCGAATGCAGTCATGTTGAATTTAGGGTGGCCAAACCATGCCATGTCATGAAGAACGTGCATCACATTAGGCCTATTTAAACAGCTCGTGTAAACAGTTATCCTGAGTGCCCGTGTCTTTTTGGAGATCGGAGGCTTGATGAGCAAAGAGAGGGAGAGAAATTAGTTGTGCGCGCCGCGCGCACACACATCTGCACAATATCCACCGGACACGAAGTTACTGGCTCCAATATTTCAGCGTCCCGTTTGATTCTGTAGCCTACTGACACTAAGTTTAGTAGCACAATCAAATGAATAGGCTATGTCTAAATTATATAGGCTGCAGTCTCCAATGTGCCTAGTTTCACGTGTTGTTGGCAGCACCAAATAATCTGCACAATATGCGGCATAACTTTTCGAGTGCTACATTTAGACCGGGTAAAGTATCGAGCATGGTCTGTCCCTTCAATAATATTAAGAGTGTCCTATAACAACTCGGTCTCGGACCCCGCCGCAAGTGTCCTCCACCACGAAGGTCCTCTGATTTTGTGACCGTTTTAGGATATTTTCATATAATACAGAAATAAGAGCGTGCGCGCGCGCCTCTGACTGTATCTAGACACGGAGGGAAAATGGCTCCAATATTTATATTCAGCGCCCAGTTTAATTCTGCACTGACACTTTTAAATGTACATGGCACAATCAAATGAGTAGGCTATGTCTCAATGTACTAGGCAGGCTATCACCAATCTGGCTGTTGTTTCGGCATCACCAATAATAATGGCACAATAGGCCTATGCGGCATTGATCGCGTGTTGTTTTTGCACCACCAAATAATAAATAACTACACAATATGCGGCATAGGCCTAGCTGCTGTTTTCTAACTCAGAGAGAAGGCTATGCCCAGATATTCTTTTAACTTGTAGGATATCCTGATGTTATGTTTCAGTAAGGAGTAAAACTCAGAAACTTCCCGAGTGCTAGCTACATTTAGACTGTAAACTTGTGACTTTAATGCCTTCCGAAACGGGCTTTTCCAGTGTCTGTGACAGTGCATCTATTTTAGGCTATAGTCTTGTGCAAAACTTTTTGCGAATGGGCAGGATGATTTGCTTAGACACGCACGTGCTTCGGAGCAGCTAGAACTGTGCAAGACTGCTGCTGCAGTTTTCAGCTCAGTCCTCGTGGATAATAAAAACAAAATAATGCCGACGAGAAAGAAACGCCGTTATCTTTTGATGGATTCCCTTTGGGTGCCCGGTTGAGACAGTTTAATTTCCACACCCAAATCAATTCGGTTTTAAGTTATAGCCTAATTTCATTTTTTTTAATTTTTTTATTTTTTTATCATTTTTATGTTATTGGTCACCGGGCCTATTCTTTTGATTGGGAGATCAAGGAACTCTGGTGTCGCCGAAACGGCGATGTGCTGTGGGCTCTTTACGCACGGCACCTATGTCCCTTCCATCTTCAGTCAGACTCAAATCGGACCGAAATCAAGTAGCTGATGTTAAACTGTCGTAAATACACGACCGAAATCGAGTAGCTGAGGTAAAATAGACGTAAATACTCGGGCGGATATCCGGGCACTCACATCCGGCAGCCTACTTACATTGGGTTGCTGCAACCCAATGTAAGTAGGCTGCCGGATGTGAGTGCCCGGATATCCGCCGAGTATTTGCATGCATTTGCATTCATTTCCACCATCAGGAATGCTTTGCAGTACCACAGCTACCCTATGTGAGTCGCGCTGTGTCGCCTGACGGTCCCTTCTATAATATGATTGTAGCCTACCGTAACAACTCGGCCTCGGCCCCCGCCGCAAATATCCACCACACCACCACGGGTCCTCTGGTGTTGTGGCCGTTTTAGGATCTTTTTTTCATATCCAATATTTGCACATTAAGAGTGACAATTCCATCATGGATGTTAACGATATGTGCGAATGCAGTCATGTTGAATTTAGGGTGGCCAAACCATGCCATGTCATGAAGAACGTGCATCACATTAGGCCTATTTAAACAGCTCGTGTAAACAGTTATCCTGAGTGCCCGTGTCTTTTTGGAGATCGGAGGCTTGATGAGCAAAGAGATGGGAGAGAAATTAGTTGTGCGCGCGCACACACACAATATCCACCGGACACGAATTTACTGGCTCCGATATTTCAGCGTCCCGTTTGATTCTGTAGCCTAGGCCTACTGACACTAAGTTTAGTAGCACAATCAAATGAATAGGCTATGTCTAAATTATATAGGCTGCAGTCTCCAATGTGCCTAGTTTCACGTGTTGTTGGCAGCACCAAATAATCTGCACAATATGCGGCATAACTTTTCGAGTGCTACATTTAGACCGGGTAAAGTATCGAGCATGGTCTGTCCCTTCAATAATATTAAGAGTGTCCTGTAACAACTCGGTCTCGGACCCCGCCGCAAGTATCCTCCACCACGAAGGTCCTCTGATGTTGTGACCGTTTTAGGATATTTTCATATAATACAGAAATAAGAGCGTGCGCGCGCGCCTCTGACTGTATCTAGACACGGAGGGAAAATGGCTCCAATATTTATATTCAGCGCCCAGTTTAATTCTGCACTGACACTTTTAAATGTACATGGCACAATCAAATGAGTAGGCTATGTCTAAATGTACCAGGCTATTCCAATCTGGCTTTGTTGTTTCGGCATCACCAATAATAATGGCACAATATGCGGCATGGATCGCGTGTTGTTTTTGCACCACCAAATAATAACTAGGCTACACAATATGCGGCATAGGCCTAGCTGCTGTTTTCTAACTCAGAGAGAAGGCTATGCCCAGATATTCTTTTAACTTGTAGGATATCCTGATGTTATGTTTCACTAAGGAGTAAAACTCAGAAACTTCCCGAGTGCTAGCTACATTTAGACTGTAAACTCGTGACTTTAATGCCTTCCGAAACGGGCTATTCCAGTGTCTGTGACAGTGCATCTATTTTAGGCTATAGTCTTGTGCAAAACTTTTTATTTAACGTTGCGAATGGGCAGGATGATTTGCTTAGACACGCACGTGCTTCGGAGCAGCTAGAACTGTGCAAGACTGCTGCTGCAGTTTTCAGCTCAGTCCTCGTGGATAATAAAAACAAAATAATGCCGACGAGAAAGTAATGCCGTTATCTTTTGATGGATTCCCTTTGGGTGCCCAGTTGGGTGCCCGGTTGAGACAGTTTAATTTTCACACCCAAATCAATTCGGTTTTAAGTTATAATTTCTTTTTTTTAAATTATTATTATTATTATTATTATTTTGACGTTATTGGTCACCAGGCCTATTCTTATGATTGGGAGATCAAGGAACTCTGGTGTCGCCGAAACGGCGATGTGCTGTGGGCTCTTTACGCACGGCAACTATGTCCCTTCCATCTTCAGTCAGACTCAAATCGGACCGAAATCAAGTAGCTGAGGTTAAACTGTCGTAAATACACGACCGAAATCGAGTAGCTGAGGTAAAATAGACGTAAATACTCGGGCGGATATCCGGGCACTCACATCCGGCAGCCTACTTACATTGGGTTGCTACAAGGTATTGTAAAAATCACATACATGACATGATGTAATAAAAGGCGTGTATTTGCTGTAAATATACTTCTGCGCGTCGTTAAGCAAGTTCCGCGCGAGCACTCATCTTTGTAAGACATGTATTTCAAAGACATTGCAAGAATGAGTGTCCTTTTTCCTCGTCTATTTACAACTGCGCATGCGGCCGCGAGGTCCTTTCACCCTGAAAGCAAGCAGTGTGTACTTCATATTCTACGTCATTCATCCAGATCGAAACTCCTCGGTACGGTAGTTAGAAGAAGGTATTGGAAAGGTAACATCATGAGCTTCACAACCGAAGAGAGAGGAAATCCTAATACCCTGAGTTACAGAGTGTATTTCAGTAAGTACATTCCTTCTGCTCTGCATGGAGATTGTATCGAGGTGGATTTGAATTCATTTAGGCTAGTGATGGGCCGCAAGTTTCCACGTGTCACTCATTACAATGACCCGAAATGTATGGTTCAGTGAATCATTACAGGCGATGTGATCACAACCTGTGCCCATCGGGTTGTTGTAATTGATGGAATTGATTACAGGGTTTATTCTGCGAGGCGGTGATTGAGAAGCAGTGCCACCAATTTTGGCTTGGAAGAAAGGGGCTGTGAGGTGGACTCCTGGGTTGCATGCCGAGTCATGATGGGGTGGTGGTGGGCAACTCCTTGCGTCAGACGGGTGTTGAACTTTCCCTTGAATTGCTAAAGGAAATATTTCTCAGTGTGAGCAAAGGCTGATTCTGCATCAAACTCATACAAAGTCACAATTCTGAACGATGCAGCGTGCGTCGCCTGCTTTGCTAGAATTAGACCAAAGGCAATCAGTGTTTCCGCCAAATAGGGTGGTGCATTCTGATAACCAAAGAAGAGCTGCATCTTACTTGCTTATCTCACTTCACCTCTATCCTCAGTACCCTCTCTACACACTCCGGTCTAGCAATCAGAATCTCTCGTGTATGCCAAGCAGTCGTCTTAGAACGTGTGGTGACCGTGCATTTGAGGCTGTGTCCCCAACTTGGAAATATGTGGAAATGTTGCTTTGCCTATCATTCTAAGATTTGCACCCTCTGGAGAACACATATTGTCCTTTTAAAGCCCATTTTATTATTGTCAGTGAGTGATTTTATTATTATTTACTATCCATCCTTCCCCTTAATTCTAATCAAATTGTAAAGCACTTCAATGTCTTGTTCTGTAAAAAATGAACCTACTTACTTACTATTTGTATGCCTCTTACAGAAAACTCAGAGGGGAAATACATTTCACCATTCCATGACATACCAATATACGCCGATGAAAGCCAGGTACAGTAATTCACGTCTACTATTTATTGTTTTTAATTAACAATTGTCATGTAATCGTTTTATCACAGACTATTAATTACGTGTTTTGACACCAATTACAATTCCAGCACTGCTGCCAAAAAGGTCATAGTTGTTCAGAACTTGAGGTAAAGGGTCACTGTTAAATAAGAGTTTGTTCTCTCTTAGAGTTGACCATGGAGTCACTGATAGAAATGGCTTATCAGTTTTATTATCACTGTGTTTTCCCTTAATGCAGCTTATTCACCATAGCAACTAATGAGATTATGTCTTCCTTTGCACCATAAAAGTATGACAGTTTATGCTATTGTGAAACAAGTAGCCTAACCAATGACATTTTGTTTCTAGAGTATTTTCCACATGGTCGTGGAGGTTCCGAGGTGGACAAATGCCAAGATGGAGGTATGTGTATTGGAGTTGGAATCTGCCTGAGGGGAGGGTTTTACACATCAATGAAAAAGGTGTGGTGAGGAATGAGATATTATGCCACTTGCTGCTTTGGTTAGAATGAGCTTCCTCTCTTCTTGTTGCCCCTCCTTATCGGTTGTAACCCCATGCCAAACATTGACACTAGACTGTAGCCCAAAGCTATTGCTAATCTGTAACGTGCAATTCAACAACATTCTCAACTGTGCAGGATGGCCTATGATATGTTGTCAAAAGACCATGAACAATTCTGAAAATGGAGTTCACCTTGTTCTTGTTTAAAACACAAATGGCTTCAGGAATGTGCTTCCTGATTGGACACCTGGAATTGCTATTTTGTATGACTTCCTGCTACATGAAAAATGATCAGGATACATGATTGTTTGAGTAATATGCAAGACAGGGTTGTACCCTTGAGTTATCAATGGAATCACAAAGCTACTGTATAATGCTTGTGTGTGGACACAAGGATTGTTTTCAATTTGAATGCACAATGCATTAAGGTGGCTGACGTTGATAAATCTGGATGAAACCACTTATATCCGTCTTGGCTTTGTGTGTTTACTTGTTGTCAAGTCGGGTAGTAATTTGTCGGTCCCAGAGTTTTTTGACATCAAAGTCCAAGTAGGTTTTCTTGGTTCTGTCACCAAATAGGTGCTTCTGATGCCCGTGACTTTAAAAAGTCAGATTATTAATGTTTCAGTGACTGGTGTCCTTCCGGAAGGTTCTCTTGTCTACTCACAGGACCTTGGAGCTAAGACAAAAATAAATATTCGGTCAGAGACGGTCCATTATGAATAGTTAGAATTAATGTTAGAAATGTTAGAATTAAAAGAATCTTTGATTCAGTCACTTTCTTTACTGAGGCTTCTAACAATTAGTAATGAGGAAGATTCAATTACAAGTCAGTAGGACTCATAATTACAGCAGTGTCCAAGTTAACCCTCTGAGGTCTAAGGCATTTCAGAGGCGTTTAGGCTGCTTGCACCACCCTGACATTTTCAAGTATTTTCATTTCATATATATTTGGAACCTGGAAGGTCTGAGGTTTCTAATGGTCTTATATGTTTCAATGACAAAAACTCACAGAGTTACAGATTTGTTTTTGGAGACCAATTGCCCTCTGAAGGGCACTCGGACCTCAGAGGGTTAAACTGTACTATGTACTGTGCTGTGGTTATTGCAGTCGAAGGTAGACAATGGGATTGGTGCTATAATAAGCATCATTGTGTTCTGAATAGATGATGGAAGCTCTGGAGTCCACTGTCTGGTGAGCTGGACTGCAGAAGTAGCTCGAGGAAAATTGATTGCTTTACTATTTGCACCACTTGATGTGTTGAGTGCTCTGTGGCAGAGAGATGTTTACTATATGTTACGCACATTTGGCATACAAACAATGTCTTAAGTCTGAATCAAACAGCCCTGAAAAAGTAAGACGGATCTTTATTATTAATGCAGTAATCCTATTTACTAAGTAAAGAGTAGAAGCAGTGGTGTTGGTCTGAACAGTATTGCTACAAACTGGACATTCAAGGGATCTATGCACATGTCTGTTCTTTTTTTATAAGTATTTTTTGATGGCTTTACAAGCCTTTATTGGTGTTTTATATGACAGGACAGTGAAGCAGAGACAGGAAGTGAGTTGGGAGAGAGAGACGGGGAAGGGCTGGCAAAGGACCCGGGCCGGGAATCGAACCCGGGTCGGCCAAGTAGTAGACGTTTGCAAGCTCAGGAATTTTATATGTAATTTACAAGCCGATTGGGACACATCTAGCTTTAGTTTTAGGACCGATACGGGCTATATCCCATTATCCTGACCCTGCCTATCAGATGCTGCACGCTGAAATAGCATAATCTGACTATCTTTGGATATATTAAACCTTTCAAATTGGCATTGGTTTTGGTTAAAATTGGTTTAAAATTGGTTTTGACATTTTGGAGCTATAGATCTTGAATAATGTGCATGCCACCAGAGTTTCAACTGATTTTCCATCATATTTGTGAACTGTTCATTGTATTCAAAAAGTTCAAGGGCACCCAGACACTAAATGACAGAGTAGGAGGGTCTTTGGGACAAAATGACCTTGCATTACGCCCTACATCAGGCCCCAAATTAACCATTTAAGCACTTGATGACTTGAGTGATAAAGTGTGTTTGTACATGGGGTTAAAAGCTCAAACATTTAAAGTTTCTTTTTACTGGTTCTTCATAATAATTTAGGGTCTTCAGAAGATGGCTGTAAGATAAGTGATAACATGGGGAAAACAGACCCATATTTAGAAGGTCTAGATTATTAGGAGGAATTTCTAAAAACAGAGTTTTCTAGGCTTACGTGTTTAATCAAGCATTTCTGTACATTTGGTTAAGACAATTCTTAATTCTGACAGTCTGTATATCCTGAACCTAGGTATTCGGGTGTGGAATGAGAGTTGACCTTTTTTTTGCTCACCATGGAAAGATTTGGCTTAATCTTCTGTAACATATTATAAAGACTTGCACCCTGAATCTATACAACAATTTCTTTAGTCAGTTTGAAGAATTTTGGATTTTGGTAACTTTTTTTAAAAACTCCTCTGTACTGAATGGGAAGTCTGTCAACTGCCACGTTCAAGTGACCTCTCTGGCATTCAATGAGATTCTTGTTTATACTGGGCGGAGTGCTCAAGTAGGTAGGTAGTAGTGCCTGGCCTCTGTGCATTAGGGCTGTGCTAAATGGTGAACTATGCTGAAGCGGTGAGCACATGTTGGGTGAACCTCCTTAATGGCAGCACCTCAAGAAAGACTTTATTGATGTGTGATACCTCTTTTTTTCTAAGTGGTGAAAAAACTAACCACAAAGACAATACCCCCTCTTATATAACTCCAACCGTAGCTCTTAACAAGAAATCTGTATGAGGTTGATTACTGGAAATTGGCGCAAAATATATTTTAGTATTCAGCATTCATGTTTCCTAGTCATCTTCTTGCCCGTGTGTGGGAGGACCCTTCTCATACGTGCACCTTCACTGGGTATACTAGTCCAGGGCTACTTCCCTGTATAATACTTTAGTACCTGCCCCACCACAGGGCATTAGGCATATCTGGCATTCCGGTTTGACTTGAATGCACTTACTGACCATGCCTGTCTGTCTGCCTGTCTCCGTGTCCGCCCACAGTGTTTTGGGCTGCCTGCAGATGGTGCTGAAGCCAAACACACATCACATGCATCTTATATTGGCAAGAGGCCAGGTTGCCATCTCTGATGGCTCTTTTGGACCACACCAGAGAGGCTCCTGGGACAAAGGACTACAGGGCCAGCATATCTAGTGCTTACCTGAATGCTTGTCGGATGGTTAAAGGCAGATTACGTAGCCTCTTTTTAAAATCAATCTGACTGAAAATACATTTTCAGTAGATTTTAGATTTAGATTTAACAATGTGTTTCTGTGTAACCTAGTATTTTTGATGGCTGCATTAATAGATGTACCATACTTTTGTTGTTGTTTCAGATTGCCACTAAAGATCCCCTCAACCCAATCAAACAAGATGTGAAGAAGGGAAATCTGCGCTATGTGGCTAATGTCTTCCCTCACAAAGGATATATCTGGAATTACGGAGCCATCCCTCAGGTAGCTAGTGGTTAACAAACTGCTGGACAAAAAAATGACCATTCTGGCTGCCAGCATTCAATGTAGTCAGAAGGCTTCAGAATGGTAATGCAGAAATTTGGAATGTGCTCTGCTTTCTTGTAACCTCTGAATTCAGATGTCCCATTACTGGCCATTGAACACCGATGCCCTTTGCTCCTAGTTGCGCTGACCTTGTAACATTTCCTGTAATGTTGCCTATGAAATGTATTTTTCTCCATGACCAGACCTGGGAAGACCCAGAGCACAAAGATGGAGATACAGGCTGCTGCGGTGACAATGACCCGATCGACGTCTGTGAAATTGGAACCAAGGTAAGGCACTCCTACATTCTACATTAAAACATTTAAAGTGCTTCATCATCTTTGTCATAATTATTGGGAGACCCCACACATTTATATTATGTGTATATAATATAGGTTGTATACTGTTAATACATGGATCCCACACAATACAATTTTAACTTGATTGATGAAAATGTATTGCCATCTTTGCTGTCCTATTTCAGGTGTGTTCAAGAGGGGAGGTCATCAAAGTGAAGGTGCTGGGCGTGCTGGCGATGATTGATGAAGGAGAAACTGACTGGAAAGTAATAGCCATCAATGTTGAGGATGCTGAAGCAGGAGACCTGAATAGTAAGTTTACTTCTTTAACTCAAAACAGTTTGATTTAACCCTCAAGGAGTTGTATTCGTGGCAATGAAATCATCCACACAAGTGTTCATTTGGGAAGTATTTGGGTTTCAATGCACTGGAGGATTTTGCAGTGTGACTGTACCCATATGTAATATCTGTCATTATGAATTCATAGAAGAGACAAGAAGACAATGACATGCAAGACTCAAGACTCTTATATGAGCTGGGGATTGTGTTATGTGTGTGTGTTAATATGGTCATTGTGTGTCAAGATATTGCTTCATTCAAATTATAAACAACTGTTGATTTGGGAAGTACTGTATTTGTACATGCATATCAGTGCAGTGGAGGATTTTGCGGTGTGACCATAATACCTTTGTTGTGAATTCATAGAAGATGCATGGAGCCTACTGGCATGTGTGATCCAACATATGTCTCAATATGAGCAGGGGATTGTGTGTGTGTGTGTGTGTGTGTGTGTGTGTGTGTGTGTGTGTGTGTGTGTGTGTGTGTGTGTGTGTGTGTGTGTGTGTGTGTGTGTGTGTGTGTGTGTGTGTTAATCTGGTCTATGCATTTCTCAGATATTGCTGATGTCCAGAGGCTGAAGCCAGGCTATCTGGAGGCTACCGTAGACTGGTTCAGACGGTACAAAGTGCCTGATGGAAAGCCCGAAAATCAGTTTGCATTCAACGGCGAGTTTAAAGACAAGGTTTGAGTTTAATAATTTATCACATTTTGTCATGATCAGATTTCCCTAACTGAACAAATGTTTAACAACGTGTTAAGACAAAAGGTCCGCACATATCAAAAGGGGTTGTCTCGTATAATGTCAAGAAAGTCATGCTGGTTTGTTTAATTAAATTAATGCCAACTGTTTTCATGCAGGACTTTGCTCTTGCAACTATCAAGTCCACCCATGATTTTTGGAAGACCCTGATCTCTCAGCCAACTAATGCAGGGGGACTCAACTGGTAAGAAGGGAAAACTTCTACTGGTTATGCCGACATGGACAACACACAAGGCCCTCAATACGCTTGCCGCAAGCCTTAAATTACGCACACCACCGCGTGCGACCGACTGCACATGCTTGCTTTAAAAGTAGTAGACCAACACGCACAATATTGGCGGTATCATCTAGGGGGCAGAAAGAGAACAGCATTGCGATCCGGAATTTGGAAACCCAGACCGTGAGGAAAACAAAATAAAAAGAGGGACTCCCGGACGAGGAGACTATACTGCTATTGCTCCTGCATTTGCACAATCCTTTAAGTGAAACGGGGAAATGATGGCACAAATGTTTGTAATTTCAGACAAGCTCAATGAGACGCTCTTGAAAAGTTGCCGCCATCATCATTTTCACCGGAAACACTTGTTTTTTATACGATTGCCCCCAGCGATTTTGAAAATATTGCACGGAACACACATGTGTGGATGCAGTATCAAACGCGCGCAAAATTGACATGTACATGTTAATGAACACGTAAAAAATGTTAACACGTTCATACATGAAACGTGCCCGATCACACGTATCTTGCAGCAAGCGTATCGAGGGCCTAATGCCTGGTTTATAGAACGGCTTTACATGAGACCTTTTTAAAGTTACATTTCTTCATGTTCATTTAGATTTCACATTTCTGTATGTTTGATGAGGACCCAGAATCCCCTCTGTTAAAGACACAAAATGTATTTTTGCCGTGTGGCTGTTCCTTTCTGAGGTTAGTGAGTTCTTAGTTTTCACAGAGCTGATTGTTGAGGGCTATTTCTGTGCTTGTTAATTGCAGTAAAAACACATGTGTCTCTGGGGACGGAAGCCCTCACCGGTGCTCCAGCGATGATGCCAACGCTGTCGTCAATGCTGTAAGACCAATCTGCTTTTCTACCACGTCTATTATGTTTTTCCACTATTTACACTATTTACACTTTACACTCACACTTTTTCCCTCTACACATTATGTTTTGCCTGAAGGATGACTCAAGGGGTAAAAAATGATAATTCTACAGAAAATATTGGCACCCGTTTTCTCCATTCTTTCGAGTATATCTGTAAACAATTGTTTCTTGAGTCTTTGCATTGCAAAGCTCCTTGTGCCGTCTTAGAGTTGTGCCATGAAACCTTGCAAAAATACAATAATCTATAGAGTCAAGTTTAAGTTGATTAATGATGCCAGCAATATGCGCTCCTCATAGTGAAAAGAAGCTCTCAGCAAAACTAATTAATGTTGCATAAATAACAGAAGGCATAGGTCAGAATTTTACAGCTGTATTTTTTATTTCATGATGCATAAAGCAGTACATTTGAAGCCAACAATGTCAAAATCAAACAGAGTAAATAAACTAGTAAAAAGAAAAACTGACTAGTAGAGTAGAAAGAAAATCAGACATGGTCATGATGCACTTACCTGTTGGTGAGTAAATTTACAGTATGCAGAGGTAGGTAAATATGGCATTGAGGTAGGAGAAAAAAATAGAGGGTGCAAAGTGCTGACTGAATATGTGGGATATACAGTACACAGCAACGCATTATGCAGAAACTTGAACAGTAATGATTGCCTGTGGGAGAAAAAAAAAAGTCACTCAGGCCAACTGAGAACCATACCGGAGCCCGTTTCCACACCTAATCGCGAACTGCCCGTTGTGTTCATGCCACAGATCTAGCCGTTTGCGAACCAGAAAGTTGGTTCACAATGCGAACCGCAAAATACTTGTTTTTTCTCTGCAAACCGTGACGACACCCTGGCCGTCAGCAGGTTTATCCGGGTAATACATTCACATGCGGGAAAAGTTCAGAGCCCAGTATGAATACTGGCGGTTCGCATATAAGCACTTTAGTGCTGAACGTATATGGCGCGGGCACCAGCACCTGCTCCATTCTGGTCGGCCTAAAAACCTTACAGGAGGTTACCAGCAGGTACTTTCTGTCCCAAGGCCCAGGAGAAGTGCATATGAGATGCATTTGCTGAGTCCTTGATGTCTACATGGCTCTGGGCCAACAGCAGGTTATACAAACGCCATGCACAGGAAGACACGGCTCTGAAGCATTGTGCTTGCCAAACCATGTTGCGGTGACTGCCGAGAGTTTTCACTATCAGGAGTATTGGCAAACATCTTCTATACGTATAAACGGCCATCTGGGTACTTTGCTGGTAAATGTGTGTTACGCCCCTTTTTTGGGGAAAACGAACCCATTGTCTCATTAATTTACATGCTACATTGGCTAGCCTAAATTAACACAGTCCATGCTTCAGCCACGGCTGTTTGACTATACTATTTGAACAGCTGACAACACAACAGGTCTTCGGCATGTGAACAACGTTAGTCTACAGGTCCTTGTCTTTCGTTTATCTTTCCCAACACCACCAATTGACTTGAATTGGCTTTCCCCACAATGTTTCCCCCCAAAAAGGGGCATAACGCACATGTCACACCGTTTATGTGTATTAGAGTGAGATCAAAAATAGTCTGAGAGAAAGATATGTTAAAACCCGGCCATCCAATGCAAGGAGTGTGCTCAAAATTCGGTCTCCTAAGGGGGTGTTGTTCCTCCTTCTTCTTCTCTTTTCGTGATGTTTGCACAAGACGTGCGCTACCACCATCTACAGCGCTAAGGGGACTCCATCTATTCTCAACCTCAAGACTCCGAAGGTCTCCTAATCGAAGGTCTCCTAAAGGGGCGTTCACCCGACATAAAATGGATACTGGAAAAGAAGCCACCTGACTTATCTCTCTCTCATATATGATTCTCTGGTAAGATACTTCAAGCCAGTGCATTTCCTGGATCCATGTGATGTCAGGTGAACGCCTTTTAGGAGACCTGCGGCAGAGAATCTCTAAGCTTTGAGAAAGGTATCTACCATTGACTCCCATTATAGCCCCGTTGGCGAACGCAGCAGGGTGAAGGATGAATGGGAGCCTATTGGGCTAAATGGCTCAGCGGGGATTTGTGACGGTTCTGTTTTCTGGTTTGTAAAGATGTGTGCACATTCTGTACCTTATCATGGACGTTGTATTAGAAGTGAAGTTAAAGGTTCCTGACATGACTTAGTTCTCCCAAAGACTTGTTAGTTTTGTCCTGCAACACGCTAGCATTCTGCTAATACATGCTGGCTGAGGAATCTCTGCGACTATTCACGACCAGAGCTGACGAGAGACGTACTCTGACTGATCCTCGACGCAGAGACATTACGGTCACACACCTCAAACCCCCCCACCACCGTCCAACATGTTAATTGAAGGTGCCCAAATTCTTAAGGATGAGCGCTGTCATTTCCTTTACCCCATTAACACTTACCGCTTCACCACCTTAAATGCAATAAATAGCAGATGTCCGCAACAATCATAACATAACTTTAAACACATCGACATCTGAAGTCAGACTTAAAACTACAAAACAAATGGCGAAGTGCCGTAAAGTCGATTGCCACGTGTTATGTCATTGCTATAGTTTAAATAAGGGTCATTTTCACGAATCTAAGACTTGACAAGATGCAAACGTGTCGGCAAATGCTTTCACTCACTCTTATCTATCGAACGCGACTTCATTATTTCCACGGAAAAAATTACACTGGCAGATACAATTACAGTGCCATGGGAAAGTTTGGGCACCCTTTTGGAAAATCATTCAATCGGTTTATTTCTCGGTGAGCTTTTAAAGTCGCAACTTTATTTTAACATATGTTAAACTGTAGGGAAAGAGAAACATTTCAGCAGTGGAAGAATTTTCATAGGTGTTACAGAAACAATTTTATGTGGATTTAAACAAAAATAGGCGTGTGCATAAATATGGGCACCCCAAAGAAGGTATACCATTAATATGAAGTAGAGCTCACCTTTGCAGCACAAACTGGTTTTAATGACTTTGGAATCCCTTCAGTCACCAAGACAGACATGATTGGTCATTAAAATGTTATTTATCATACAAAATAGCAGACATGGCTTGTCCTAAGTTCTGTTTTGGAGAGTGGAATATGGTGGGCTCTGAACAAACTGTAGTTTGTTGAAAAATAGTTAAAGGGGCATGGCTAAAGGATGGTAAGAATGGTAACAGGCACACTACAGAACACCTCCATAGAATTACAAGACCATAGCTGCTGATAGTGCAGACTTAGACATGGGTCCTTCCACGTATACTTTTCACAAGGCAAAAGCTCATTGGATGGGTGACGAATAAAAAGGCTTTCCTGTGTATCCATCAGAAATAAGTTGTTAAACTTATGCAGAAAGCTTATCTGGACAAGCTAAAAGCATTTTGGGAAATCATAGTGTGGTCAGATGAGACTGAGCTAGAGTTATTTGACCTTAACAATGGGAAGGTGGACGTGGCATAAAATGCACCCATAAATTCTATGACCTCTGGTCTAAAACACACCATACTAAAGGTCTGCGTGGATAGTATACACACTGTAAAACGTATTACAGTTAAGGGCCTCACTAATTATTTTCAAATAGCATATTTTTCAAAAGAATGTTCAAGTGTCAGTCACAAAATTAGAGCTGAGCAGAGTTTGGACTTTCCAGCAGGACAGTGTTTGCACTGCACTGATCAAAATTCAACAATGAGTTAATGCAAAACAACAAGTACAATGTCTTGAAATGGTCATACCAATCTTGAGATATCACCATCATTGAAAAATAATGAATTTATTTGAACCAGGATGTCTAAAGAAGACAGATGAGTAACCTGACTGAATTAGAGGGGTTCTGGATAGAATAATTGGCAACTATTCAGTAGCACCAGGCAGTTGGAACTTGTCTTCTTGTATAGCAAGTATCCAAAGGCCATTAGATCAGCAAAGGTGAGCTCTACTTCATATTAATGGTATACCTTCTTTGGGGTGCCCATATTTATGCACACACATATTTTTGTTTAAATCCACATACAATTCTTTCTATAACACCTATGAAAATTCTTCCACTGCTGAAATGTTTCTCTTTCCCTACAGTTTATAACATGTTAAAAGGAAGTTGCTACTTTAAAAGCTCAACGAGAAATAAACTGATGTAATGATTTTCCAAAAGGGTGCCCAGACTTTCTTATGGCACTGTATAAGAAGCATGCAGCCCCATTGGGATTCATTATTTACTTGGCTGCGAGAACATAGCTGCAGTGCCACTCCTGGCCACCAGCTAGTGACCGTTCTCTTACAATATTCCATTTTCTCTGCCTGCGGTTAGGAGACCGTTGGAGGCTTTAGGTTGAGAATGAATGGAGTTCCCTTTGCACTGTAGATGGCAGTAGCGCACATCTCATGTAAGCTGTCACCAAATGCCACAGAAAGAGAAGAAGGAGGGGACAACGCCCCGTAAGGAGACCAAACTTGAGCACACTCCTTTGCATTGGGCGGGCGTAGTTTGGGTTATCTTACTCCAATAGAACATGTTTGGTATTTGTGCAAAGTGTTGAATGTGATGAAAGTACTCATGATTGCCTTTTGGGCGCATGTTCCCAGTGCTGTGCAACTTGGATTCAGTAGTCCTATAGTCCAGTGCCACATATTCCAAGAGACCTGCTTTTACCTCAACAGGTAAGACCAGGTCATTTGGAATATGTGGCACTGGATTGTAGCTTCTGAATCCAAGTTGCTCATCACAGCCCATTATGATCAGGTAGGCTACTTTCTGTCGGGCGGTAATACATACACGGGTATGGCTTTGAACCAGTAGAAAGTTTTCTAAATGTCCAGGTGCAGAGGCGCCAATGATCTAGTCGGCTGTTCTTACAATCTGCTGTAGAGTAGAGTAGAGTAGAGTAGAGTAGAGTAACTTTATTGATCCCCAGGGGGAAATTCAGGTATCCAGTAGCTTACATAAATACACAAATACACAAAACCCCACATGGACATTTCAAGACAAAAATAAACACAGGAATAGTCATCAGGGTGGGGAAAATAAAATAAAATAATAGAGATAAATGTAGAAAAGGTAATTGTGCAAAAAGACATTCTGTGAGTTGGGATAGACCAAAGCAGAAAAAAACATACTCTGTCAGTTAAGGTAGACAACAAGTGTTGATGGATACATCTGTGATATAGTATAGTATGTAGAAGTAGGCAGTGTACAGAGTATGATAGGGGTTGAACATTCTTACAATGTCACTGTAAAGTACAGGTAAGTGTTTTAGGCAAGCACACACACACACACACACACACACACACACACACACACACACACACACACACACACACACACACACACACACACACACACACACACACACACACACACACACACACACACACACACACAAAGAGGTTCCCCAGTTCCGTCAGATCACAGTCTTTGCTTGTGGTAAGCAGGAAAAACAAGTATGTCCAGTGGTCAAGAGTCAAAAGTTCCTTAGTGCAGTGATTGGACAGCACACACACACACACACACACACACACACACACACACACACACACACACACACACACACACACACACACACACACACACACACACACACACACACACACACCAAGAGGTTTCCCGGGCTGGGCCAGCTCTGGCATCTCAGGCAGTCCAATCCCCTATGATGTGATGTTCTTCTTAGTGTCCTTCTGTGTGTTGTTAAAACAGCTGAATTGCCCATGGGACAAAGGACTTCCTTAGTCTGTCAGTCCTGCAGGTGAAAACACGGAGTCTGTGGCTGAACAGACTCAGTTGGTTAGTGAAGGTGGCGTTAAGGGGGTGATGCTGATTGTCCATAATAGAGTCTAGTCTGCTCAGTGTTCTGCTCTCGGTTATTGAGGTGAGTGTCTCCAGTTCCATGCCCCACCACTGATCCCGCCTTCCTCACCAGTCTGTCAAGGCGTCCAGCATCTCTCTTCCTGATGCTTCCTCCCCAGCACGTCGCAGCAAAGAAGAGCACGCTGGCCATGACAGGACTGGTAGAACATAAGCAGAAGTCGACTGCAGACATTGAAGGACCTCAGCCTTCTGAGGAAATACAGCCTGCTTTGGCCTTTCCTGTAGAGTGCATCTGAGTTTGTGGACCAGTCCAGTTTATTGTCGAGGTGCACTCCTAGGTACTTGTAAGTGCTGACAGTCTCCACTTTCTCTCCCCCAATAGAGACAGGCACCAAGGGTGGGATGGATGGAGCGCCTGAAATCAACTACCATTTCCTTGGTTTTGGTGGTGTTCAGGTGCAGCTGATTGTTTTGACACCATCCCACAAAGTCGTCAACCAGTCCCCTGTACTCCTCCTCCTGACCATCTCTGATACACCCCACAATTGCAGTGTCGTCTGAGAACTTCTGCATGTGGCATGTCGCAGAGTTGTAGCTGAAGTCTGTTGTATACAGAGTGAACAGTACAGGGGAAAGCACCATTCCTTGTGGCGCTCCTGTGCTGCTCACCACTGTCTCAGATGTGATGTCACCCATCCTTACAAACTGGGGTCGTTCCGTGAGGTAGTCAGTGATCCAGGTCACCAGGCCAGGCTCCACTCCCATCTGCACCAGTTTATCTCTCAGCAGCAGTGGTTGAATAGTGTTGAAAGCGCTGGAGAAATCAAAAAACATGATTCTCACAGCACAGCCACCCTTGTCCAAGTGAGAATGTATCCTGTGGAGGAGATACAGGATAGCATCCTCCACTCCCACGTTCTCTTGGTAGGCAAACTGCAGAGGATCCAGTGCGTGTCGTACCTGGGGCTTGAGGTGGTAGCGCAGCAGCACCCGTTCGAATGTTTTCATTAGATGTGAGGTGAGGGCAACCGGTCTGTAATCGTTGAGTTCCTTGGGGTGTGCTTTCTTTGGGACGGGTATCAGGCATGATGTTTTCCACATGGTAGGGCCTTCGGGCGGTGCTGAGGATATTGAGACTAGTTGAAGTGTCCAAATAAGCACAGACAAGTATGACGTCTGAGGAAGTGTACATCGACCTGAAAAGTCATGGTAAAAAAGTGGTAGCAAAAACTTTTGGAACTGCAGCATTGTCAGAACTAGTTATTATATTGGATGATGTGAGGAAGAGGGAGAACGCTAACAGCATAATGGACCACAGGACGGCAAAGGAGATTTAAAATGTACATATTTAAGGTGCATGTACACGTACGTAGCAATATGGTCTAGGTCTCTAGGTTACATATTAGGTTATCAGTGAAGTATACTATGATAATGCTTGGGTTCACTTACACAACAAATGCCTTTAAAATTCTCTTGCATAGGCTTATTACTATTTGAACTTACACATCAGGCGCTACAGATTATTTTATTTTGCTTTGTTGTGCAGACAACAGGCAAGAAAAGAAAGCGAGAAAACCCAGATCAGACAGGGAGAGAACAGAAAAGTAAACAGGTAAGAATTATCACCCGAGCGGTAGGGTCGTTTCCGGAAGAAATTGCCTAAATGGCTACATCAAACAGTCATGGACAGCTCTGCGTTAATAATACAGCTCATACCTGTATTATTAAATTTAGAGTTGCAGATGTTCTGCATGCCTGTTGGTCTTTTCTGATGGAACCATTAGTAGGCGTGCTCCTTCAACATCATGACCTCTGTAATGTTTGGCACCAGGTTGTACAGTGAAAAGCAAACTGAATATATATGGAGAATGTGCATGGTAGAAATATTTTCAGCCATTTTAGTAAACCTGTGATGGGAGCAGTGGCTGGAGGTCTGCAATACATTACACGTGTTAAACGAAAACCTGCATTTATCGAGTCGATTTTAGCCATGTCCCCTCCAAATGCTCTCACAAACGTACTGTCTCTTTTCGCTGTTGAAAACATTCACATCCACTCATGCAACCCTAACAATAGTACAGACACATGTAAAATAAATACTGCACACACACACACACACACACACACGCATGCACTCCGTTTCTGGCTTTACGTACTGTTAATGGACTATCCGGTTAACTCCTTCATTTCTGGGGGAATAAGTACTGTCATCTTATAAAAACCTAAAATATCTCTGCCTCTGAAGCACATGAACAAGTTAAGACCCTTATTTTGCATTTGAACTTGTTCATTCAGCTCTAACATACCAATGTTTTTAATTAAAAAAACTAAAATTTCATGAGCCTGAAAATGTTATGCAGCTTCAGGCGATAGGGTCAATGTTGTGCTACGCCGCACCCGGCATGAATTGTTTAATAATGTGCAGTACATTTCATACCAATGTGTGGTTTGCATGGTTAACGTCATTGTGAACATACTAACCACATACAACCTGCGGAAAGTTTATTGGGTGGTTATGTAAAAAGTACCTTCTTATTTTAACCATATTTACATGGCCTCACCTCATCTGAACTATTTTTGCCCTTGAAGTGTTTAAGATTTTGTGTTTTTTTTTTTTTCCACCTTTGTCAATGGTGGGGAAAATGGTGGGGATATTGATATAACTAACAACTAGAAATGCACTCGAGTGCAGACCTATGCCAAGGAAGCTGTTTGATAGAACATTTGACTATGTTACACCCTATTTTTAGTCTTTCTGCCTTCTTTTTGTGGAGTTGGAAACTGGAATGTCAAAATTCGCCCTCTCCCGCACATTGCGGTCACAAGGGGCGCCTTGATTTGTAGGCTAGCAATGGTGAAGAATATTTTTTTAAAGTCCTGGTTCCGGTTCGTGATCCGGATTACCACCAAAATATTGTCACTTGTTCCTTTGGTCATTTCCAACAACACCTCAAAGTTTCCTCCAAATCCGTTCAAACGTTTTTGAGAGTTTTCCTGCAGACAGACAGACAGGCAGACAGACAAACCAACGCGACCAAAAACATAACCTCCTTGGCGGAGGTAATAACTGAGTGGGCAAAGTAGATTAACTGAGAACCAAGGCATCCTCATAGTAAACTGATGGCAACACTACTCGACTCATTTATACTATTCTATGTGTGTTTTTTCTCCCCACAGAACTGTGCATGTGGACAAGGAGAACCCATTCCATGTTCAGGTACAAAAACTCACCAGTGTCAATATTGTATTGATCCATTCGGATGTTTTGGTGCATTGGACTGACATATCTTTCTCTCTATTTACAGTTGACAAATGGTTTTACTACAAGAAATGAATGAAGAGCACTTCGGGGGACCACGATTAGTTCGGGTAGATGTACTTGAATAGTTTTGTCAGCATTGACCGATGAGCATAGCTTTGTCTTAGATATGCTGCAACTGATAATGAGCCTTATTAATCATTTGGAAGGTGGAAAATTTGTCTTCATTTATTTAACTAATCTTTTACATAATTGAACTGTTTATAAATGCGTATAATCCACTCTGTTAGAACCATGGCACTCTGTAAAAGACTTGTAATTGCTTTATTAAAGCGTCTCTGTTAAAAGATGTTCCACTCCCTTTAGTTTTTTTCCTCATTGAAACACTATCTTCACTTACCTTCACTATCTTCACTTGTCAGCACTTGCTGTTGGTTGATATTATATTAGACGGTAACTGGGAAGTATGCGTCTTGTTTTCTCATGTACTACACCAGGTCTCTCCAAACTTTACAAAGTCCCCATGTATATTACTGTATTATTACAATATACTATTGTGCATTATATTCCAACCAAGGGCTCCCTTACATGCGTCATGCTATACTATTTTTTTCCCCTTTTACAACCATAATCTAGGTCTCTGGAGGCAGTGTTTGTTTAGTTGATTTTTTTGTTTATTTTGGTGTACATTATTCTTTTGTTCTGTTTTTTTGCTAGTTTTCCTGCAGCCCCCAGGGGTCCCCTGCCCCACTTTGAAAACTACTATTCTACTCAAATGCACTCTAACTGGAACACAGGGATCATAAATATTGCCATTCATATTTCTCTCAAACAGTGTTAGCAGGGAATAATTCTGAATAATGACGTAGTTGATTAAGTCGGATCCAGATAACACCAAACAGCATGCGGCTGTTGCTCCAGTTTTCCACATCATTCTATTGCTGTGGTTGACCGCTTGCTACAATGACTTTTGTGTCTCTCACTAGTAACAATGAGTGAGTTGAGTGCAGCGACTGTACAATGGCAATGCGAGGTAATGTCACAATTCCTCAAGAATAACTCAAGTTTTAAGCTCCTTACCACTTAAAACCTTTCGGAACGCTGCTGCTTCAGCCTGGCGTCAGCCTGGACCTCCCTGTTACGCAGATCCGGTTAAACGTCAAATTGGGACCTGTCAGAAGAGGCTGACTAAATTTCGGACGGTGTGTTCTAGTCCGAAAGACTCAGGTACGAAAGTTCAGTTTATTTACATTCATTGGTTTCAAATGAACTTGTCTCGCTTTCATTGAGAAGGTTCTACATTATCGCAATGAGACCAAACGACAGATAGGCCTATTATTCTGCGGACATGGTTGGACAAGTAGCCCACTACTAGAATAGAAAGTCTATTTGCGGCCGCCAAATTCAGCAGGGTATGATGAGGGTAATTGCAATAAGTTACACTAGCTTACAAATGACCGCCGAATAAAGATATTTTTTTATGGCCGCCATTGCGTTACAGCAATTGTCTTAACAAGCAAACAACTTTCACTACTCAGATAATAGTGCTAGTAGCGTAGTTAACGAATATGAGTGAAAGTTCGTTTTAATCTGTAATTGTCCGACTTTCTTATTGTGGGGGTAGCCTATCTTAATACCAATGCCAAATTGTCCAAGAGTGTTCTGACCTCTTTGGATACATTTAGGTACAAGTTAACAAGTTTGTGCCCGGGGTGTTCCACCAAAGCAAGAAGCCCTTGGCCATTGAGTGACAGTTGTGGCTGTGTATGGATCCCCTCGGTGTCCAATGTCAAGCAACCACAACTCCTCCACTTAAATAGTGTGGGTCCAACGAGGCGGTTTGCAAAATCATTCATAAAGGAAATGATTCCCAGTCTGTGCGTAAAACCCATTTGTTGTGCGTTACTATTTGGAATTGCGCACACTGTAATCCTTTGGCCGAGTCATGCAAAAAGTGGTATAACTGAGCCTGGTTCTTGCTGCGATACAGAAGGGCTATCTCATACCGTGAATAGGCTGCGTTAGGGAGATTTTTTTTAAAAGAAAAAGGCCAGTTGCTTGACTAATTTAGTAAACATAATCCAGGTTCCCCAATGTGATTATTAGTATACGCGCGCCTATAGTATTACGCGCGCCTATGACCCAATCTCTTTTGATGCATTTTTGGCTGTGAGTCATGTGATGAACGTGTTTTTCTATACTTGTTTCTTTTTAGGTATCAACAACAGACATGTCTTTTATATTTGGTTGGCTCTACAGATCATTCAGCAGTGTGCTACAGTTGCTTGGTAAAGCAGTGCTCTTCACTTGTATCCATAACTGTCCAGTGATGACCAACCCGCATTCAGAAGCTATCAATGTTTAGGTGGTTAGTTCCAGACCTTTTGGGTGATTTCACTTTGCAGGTGATTTCAAATGAGTCATTAATTCATACCAGGCTGTAGGTGTGCTCACTGTGCCGACAGTGAATTGTCAAGGCACATGCATTACATGAGAAATAAAAAAGTTTCTAAAGCCAGGTTGGCCATCATTGTTACTGTCCATACTATTCTATTACCTACCCTTCAGTTAAACCACTGATGTGTTGACAAGCTAACGAACTCACAACAGCAGTTTTATTCACATCACACAGGTCTCTATAGAAAGTCTGGGAAGCTTGTGTTCCTGGGTTTGGACAATGCTGGGAAAACAACATTATTGCACATGCTCAAGGACGATCGCCTTGGCCAGCATGTCCCAACTCTGCATCCGAGTAAGTTGTTTCTGTCCTCAAGGGATCACACTGATGACTACTACACTCAGTCATTATAGTTTAAGAAATGTTGAAGTGACATATAGTATGTGATGTAGGAAGTTGTGGTGTAATGATTAGGTTGTTGGACTGTAGATCACTAGCCTGGGAACTCCCATACTGCCTTTAGTTCTACACAATCGTTTCGATCTGAAAGAATCTCACTTGTGATTAGGTCTGGTGTTTACCAGGCAAGTAGATCACAGGCTTGTTGGTTCAATCCCCACCCTTACCAGTACCTTCCTCCCTCCATGGCTGAAGTGTCCTTGAGCAAGGCGCCTAACCCCACTCTGCTACATGGGCTGTAATCAGTACCCTGTTATAAGTCACTTTGGATAAAAGCGTCAGCTAAGTGTAAAGTAATAATATGTGTTGTCGTAGCCTCTGAAGAGCTGACAATTGCTGGGATGACTTTCACAACATTTGATCTGGGAGGCCATCAACAAGGTAAATATGGTTGTTGCGTGCGTGTGTGCGACTGTGCGTGTATGTGTTTTTGCCACTCATGGTTCAGTCAGAGATATTCTATAGAGATATGCCAACATAATAGGTTTCTATGGGCACCTAACATGACCAGGTTCCGGTCTGCCTAAAGGGGCGTGTCATAATGCTCCTACAATGAATAGAACAGTCCTTAGGTCTGCCTAGGTCTGCCTAAGGGGGGCCATAATAGAACCAGGAAACAATGGGCCAATGGAACCTCTCTCTCTCTACTCTCTCTGGTTCAGTCATGGTTTCTTTTGGCACACATGGTTTACTGTTGAAAATACAGTACATAGCCTGACACACTTTAACAATCCAATGTGTGTGTTCATTGTTTGTAAACGGTCCAGAAAAAAATATATCTGTGAACTCTTGCAAAGAAGATGCACACAACTTTCAGACATCAAATCACTTGTGTAGTTGCGTAATACTAATATTAAAAAAAAAAAAACCTCCCACATTGTTCGCTGTTATGATGTCACAGTTTCTCTGTTGTGGTGAGGGGGGGCTGCTTCTTACTGTGGTCTTGAAAGTTCATGATGGAACATAGAGTGAAGGCATGCATATAGAAAGACTAATTAGATAATGAGACATTAGTTGATTGGGTAAAGATCAATCTGGGCAATCCACTCCTTTTGAATTTAGCAGTCTCAGAAGACCAATGCCTCAGTCAATAATATGGCAAAATCAAACTGCATAAAATGAAATGGAGTGTGATGTGCTGTGATGGGAAATCTAGCTAATTTGTGGTCCTCATATTTAACCTGTATTGATGTGAGTTTCACATGAGTCATTGCTACAAGTGGCTATTTTTAGGGAAGAGAAAGGCGTTGCTATTTATGACTAATTTGTATTGAAAATGCTTGTTGCTTCATTGAGTCCCCTTTTGGAGCGTGTGTGACTGCAGATTATAGCTGTTACACATTCACAGCTTATCCCCTCACAAGAATTTAGTCCAGTCCAGTGTAGCAAACTCATAACACTGTGAAACACTGATTTCAGTATTGTTCCGTCTTCTTAATTGTTCATTTTTATTTATTTGTTTTCTATAGCAAGACGAGTGTGGAAGAATTACCTCCCAGCAATCAATGGCATTGTTTATCTTGTGGACTGCGCAGACCACGAGCGCCTAGTTGAAGCAAAAATCGAACTTGATGTAAGATTATTTATTACCTCATTATAATCTTCTTTAAATTAAACATGTATTCAACATTTTTTGCAAGCTCAGTAGATGTTTTTTTAACTGTTTATGAGCATGCCTACCACAGCCTTATAACTTGTGTGTTTTTTATTGTTAAATTCAGATTATGTATTTAAATGTTTTTTATTATTACTTTATTGCATTGACAGGCCCTTTTAACTGACGAGACCATCGCAAATGTCCCCATTCTCATATTGGGCAACAAAATTGACCGACCTGAGGCCATAAGTGAAGATGGGCTGAGAGGGATGTTTGGCCTTTATGGTCATACTACTGGAAAGGTAAGAAGTGGAAGCTGCAGTCAACAAGTTGCATTAGTTCCATTCCCTTGAAGTGTCATGGGATTACGAAAGTAGTAGGCTACCCTAGTAGGTGCCTTTTACGAAAAAAAAACCTTTTCTCCAGCACTTTCCAAAGCCTGTAGTAGTTGAGATTACTGAAATGGCAGCAGTCCCTGGTGTGTTCACATCAACTGCCTGTTATTTCTTCTCGACTGAAAATTATGTTTCAGCTTTTGCGTGAGTCTGTCTTTACAGGAAGAATCAAGGAAGAGGGGTAGGTTTAGTTTCTGAGCATGTACTGCATGTTTGGAAGGGAATCATTTATAAATGTGTCAACATTGTGCGCTACCTGAAACTTTCTGGTGCAGACGAGGATCCCGTTAGGCTCCCCCTCTTGCACATGTCATTTTAAGGGCTCCATAAAATTATGTGATATTATGTGTATATGACCCAAAAAGCCCCACCAAAGGTAGTGTCTTTGTCTAGGCTGTGTTTTGAAATGAAGTAGCCCTACAAAAGTAGCCTGTCGTGTGGATGTCTTCCATGCGAATGGAGCTGAAACTGCCTTCTCACTGCTTCTGACCTGTGTCCACAGGGTAATGTGAACTTGAAGGAGCTGAACCTGAGGCCAATGGAGGTGTTCATGTGCAGCGTACTGAAGAGGCAGGGGTATGGGGAAGGCTTCAGGTGGCTCTCCCAGTACATTGACTGATTGTTACTGTGTCACCCTGACTTGTTTTTGTAGCATTTATGTTCTTATTTATTCTTCTGGGTAGTAAAGAGTGTACTTAATCAGTTTGAAATCAGACGTTATGTAGATTTATTATTATTATTATTATTGGTATACATTATGATATTGGTGATGTACAATACAAATGCAGGTCAGAACTACATAACCTCAGAATGTATGTGGTATGTAGTGGTCATGTTATGTGCCAATGCCTACATTTATATACAAGGTAAGAGAAATGAGCCCTGTAAAGTAGATTACATGGCGGGAGAGTTATTTTATGCATTCACATAGTGTTACAGAGAGACATGGCGGTCACATTCTTGCTGTTTCGTTACCTTTGTGTGCCTGAGTGTGTTGACTGCTGCCAAAGAGATTTACTGTGCCTTCTGTCTACTTCATTGATCGCTTGAAATGTTGATAACAAATACCTGTGCTCTTATGAGCACAAATTCATTCATTGGCTACGTTTTCATGACGTTTTTAATTTCGAATTAATAATTCAGAATTAAATAGTTTCTTCAAGTTTACTTTTGATCTGTCATTTAATTCCGAACTGTGAAGTGTTTACATAACGTTTTCAAAGCGGAATTAAGCTTTGTTCAGAATTAAAGTCAGTTAATTCTGAATGAAATGTCTCATGTAAACATAGCCATTGCTGAACACGACGTTGTTGATTGATCAGATGCGGGGGTCTGGGCTTCACCTCGCCACATATTTGCACCATTAAGTTTCTTGAATCAGCACCTCGGGAAATCCTTTAATTGGTTAAGTCTCCAGTAGTTTGGTAAGCCGTTAATTAGTGAAAACGTGGGTCTGTTAAATGTACACGCAGAATATGAATAGAAAATGAATCAGAATATGACAGGGTTAGGCCTAATAAGATTACAAGATGTTTTATTGTCATATACTCATACATTGCATTCATAAGCAATTAGCTAAAAAAAAACCTTGAACATGTATTTTGATATTATCAATTAAAAAAATCATACCGTGTAGTCCTACATATATCATCCATTTACATTTTTATGTCCCGTTTACATGGCATGTGTGGATTAAAGAAATCTCATGTCCTGTCCTGTTTAGCGCACAAGCAGAATATGGCAGGACTTAAAAACTATCTGAAGCAAAGATCACCAATGGCAGGAAAGTAATGTTTAAATAAGCATACCGTATAATTATGTATTTATTACTATTTATTGTTATGACATGGTACAACAGGAGCAGGTTTATTTACTCATTTTGTGAATGCGATTTCAGTAAGGCACTGAAAGACACAGGGGTTTCATGTAGGTACCTACCTACCTACTGTAGAGCTAAAATCCTTGCTGAAATGTGCTGAAATGTGCCCTGTCATAGTGTGCTTGACAGTTAATGCCAGTAACCTTGAATGGTCTATTCAAGACGAGTGTCAGTGTTGAATTTTGTTTTAGGTGCTGTAAATGCCAAGCAGTTATTGTGATTAGGCCTATTTCAGCTCAATGTATTTTATTTATTTTGTTTTATCCGTGATGCACAAATACTTAGTTTTGGGGCTAAACAAATGGTTACTCCAGAGTATGACTGCTCCTTTTATGCTTTGTGATTTAATGCAGTGAGTACTTTTTGACTATCTACTGCTATTGGTCAGCAGTCTAGATATGAGGGTACACAAATAAAAATGTTTAACACTTGACAAAGAAGTCTTGGACTTTTTCTTTCATGGCATTTGGTTTATCAATGTGTGGCAACTGCTTGCTGTTCCTAACCTTTTCATTTTTGATGTTGATGTACAAATTTGCACAGATTGAGCCACAGCTTTATCTTTTCACACACATTTCACAACACTAGTTTAACCAATGTGCCGCAATATCAAGGCTAGAGCTGGCTGAAGTCCACCCCACTCATATCAGGGCCATGACATTTACGCATGCTTGTATTTTGACAGGTGTAAAGTTGGTTAGCGTGATTGACCAATGGCTGTAGACTTCTGTGCACGCCCGCCTCTTCCCACACTGCTAACCAATCCGATTTCGGCTACCCTTGAACCCGAATGCGGAAGAACACAATGTTTTCGTCCACTGTGTACCATTACATCTTTGTCTATGCTGTGTACATCGTGTGAAGTCCTCAATGGATTTCAAAGGAAATTTATCGTAAAAGATAACTTTTTACAAACTATAGTTTTTCTAGAAATTGTGTTACACGCATATGGCGGTTATCGACCACAGTGCAGTTTCGTAAAGTGACATTGACTTAATCCAGAATGACTGATATGTGCTAGCCATCTTCATCTTCCTAGCATTTCCCAACAAATGTGTTGATTTTACTCGGATTTTAGTGTGTGTGGTGAGATTACATGAAGCTATGCAATCCGTTGAGAGTACGTGTTGTGTTGTGTCAGTGCTTAGCTCAGATACAGGTGAGCGTTTGAGTTGTAGTGGCATTATAATACGACAAGCAGGGGTGGTAATATGCAGTGGGGTCTTGTTTGGTTTCCTGGATAAGCAATATTGTTTCTCGTCTAATCAGACATTTACCTTACCATATGACACAGGACGGAAACTTAATATACAGGTGGAATACCACGAGCCATGTGTTAAGATGAATGAATGTTCTGGTGAGCCCTATGCAGCAAGTCTACTAGAAAATCCTGTGTCTAGTCATAGTGCTGAACTTTTAATGATGGTCAACTGCCCAGAGTTTCGCTCAGCTATCAAAAGTTTATTCAGAGAAGCCGACAAGTGGAGCTTGATAGAAGTTGAAGATTCTGGAATGAGAAACTTTGACGTGCTGTCTTGGTTTGCTGTGCTAGGAGTGCCACAGTGGAAACGTGACAGTGTTGTTCCCTACATGAGGAGCGATGCTTTGAGGAAAGGACGCACGGTCATAGCCTGTGGTTCTCCGTTCGGGTCCATGTGCCCAGACCTCTTCATGAGCACTTTGAGTAAGGGCATCGTGAGCAACCTCTTCGGAGAGGACAATGTCGTCATTCTGACAGATGCCAGGTGTTTGCCTGGGACAGAGGGTGGCGGAGTGTTTGTCAAAGGCCAACGACATGTTTACCTTGTTGGCCTCATTGTTGCTCCCCTATGCTGGAGGTCCAACGACTGGATTGGGTTGAGTCTCGCGTGCTCATTTCACGTCATTCTCAGGAACATTCGCAAGTCAGCCGTCTGCAGTCGGGAGCTGCAAGAAAGCGTCAGAAATATCTCCAGTAATGTTTCCAGTAAAGCAGACACAGATTCTCTTCTCGAAGACCCAGCCATCCATTCGGCCGTGGCGTTGGTGGAGGTTGGCCACTTGTGGGGATCTGGAGTTTTGTACAAGCATTTAGTTTTGACATGCAGGCATGTGGTGGATGGGAAATCTGTGGCCAAAGTCAAAATTCATGAGAATGGCAGGTGAGTTCACAACATAGAGGTAGACCATTAGACTAGAGGTTCACACACAGTTGTGGAAAATATAAGTACATGTTGCACATACGTTTTAAGCTCCTTTAGAACAATCTCTGTCATTTATGTAAGTGCAGTAACCATATGTCATCCCCCCCACCAGATTTAATACTGTGACTGGGCAAGTAGTATTCTCTACGGAAGCAACATCTCCCTATGACATCGCAGTGATTCAGATCAACACTGAATCTCCAGGGACATCCATTCCACGGTTTGCCTCCTATTTCAAACCAGGTGACTTAAATTTCTTACGAAATCCATAGTTAGTAGAGTGAGCTGTGATCTCTGCATTCAGATTCAGAGCCTAATGCAATGCTACATTATCTGGGCCACCTGAAACTAGACTGCCTGCCTGAGGTGAAAGGTTTTTTTCAGTAAAACTTAGTTGAAAAAAATAAAATAAACTGCAAGACCTTTAACTACATGTTTCACTTCTGGCCCCTTGTTACCTGTCATGTAAAGGGGAAGAGGTGGTTGTTGTCGGCTATGGCGCATTCGGCAGTGCCTGCGGACCCTCCATGTCTGCGGGGATCCTCTCCAGGGTGGTGAGCCATCGCTCTCAGCCTGTGATGCTCCAGACCACGTGTGCAGTACAGGCTGGGGCCAGTGGTGGAGCGGTGCTTCGTGCTGACACTGGAGAACTCCTTGGTGAGCAACATTTGTTTTTTTTTTTTTTTTTGTCTTCCATGTACACTACATTACCAAATGTATTTGCTCACCCATCCAAATCATCCGAATCAGGTCTCCCAGGACACCTGATTCTAATCATTTGGATGGGTGAGAAAATACTTTTGGTAATACAATGTACCTGTAGTTATGAGTTCACAATCGATTGTCTCTGCCATGTTTTATTTTTACAGGCATGTGTTATAGATCGGTGGAAAGCTGAGATTATCCTATTTCAAATTATATACGCAACATCCATTAATGTACGATTTTACAGTAGACATGCACTTTCATATCCATGGGGTTGGCGGAGGAGTCTGGATAAATTGGTTTGATTTTTTGTATGTGTCTGTGCTCTTAAAAGAGGTGATTTCTCTAATTGTCTAATCTAGCTGGTTCAGTGAATTAGCTGTGGAATAAATAAATGGCAGCAAGTCTGAACCTCGGACACCCACTATCAACACATACACCTGCCTGAAAGCCTTCCCTTTTCCATTGGCTATTTGCTGCTTGTTCATGCCACAAACAGTCAGTTCCATGTCTAAACAGCAGATGGCACTGCATATACACACTTCAATGGTAAACTAGTTTGTAGACTTGAAACCTTTTTTTCTTAAGTCTGGGTGAGGCTATTAAAAATAGGCAGCTGTTACGAGATCAAATATAAAGTCCTGCAACATATTTTTCCAACAAATTCAGTGAAGGAGCCAATGCTAATTGACAACTTTTTCGCCAAGTAAATTAGCTTAATGGCAACCTTGTAGTTAAGAGAGCTCAAGCAGAATACATGGACTCTTGTTTTTTCAGAGCTGGTTGCAGAATGTGTGCATATTTTTTTTTTTCACACAAACAATTCAATTATTTATCTTCTTTATGCAGGTATTGTGTCCAGTAACACGCGGGACTTTGTGGCTGAAGTGACATACCCTCATTTAAACTTCAGCATCCCAGTGACTGTGCTGGAGCCTTTGCTAAGTCTCTTCACCACGACGGGAGACGCAAACGTGTTTGAAGAACTCAACAGAGTTGAGGAGGGCGTCAGGACTGTGTGGAGACTGCAGAATACTCAGAGCCGACTGTGATCATTCCCAGTGCCTTACTGAATTGTATGTGCCTTAATAGTAACCCTGTTTTTAAACAAACTATACTGGTTGTCTTTGATGTACTCGTTGCAGTTTAAATCTGGAGTGCTTTTGTCATTTGTGCAACTAAGAACTAATGACGGATATACAACATATGGCTCAACTGAGTTACCTCAGTGATGCTAAATGCCCTTTGCCTCAAACACCTTAACACTGAATGTATACATAGTGTGACAAGTCGGAATGTAGGACTGCTAATGATGGATGCTTGTATGGTGCGGCCAACCTTACCTTCCAAGCACGGGCCTTTGCCAGCAAGGTCACATCTACTTTTGACTAGCACAGATTCCACACACCACAGGTACACGGTGGTGGGTAAAGTCCTGCGCAAATCATAAAATGACAAAGTCCCAAAGCTTACGTCCACAGAGGGCCAAGCAAATCCACAGTGGCCAAAAAGTCCATCCATATTACAGTAGACTCCACTCTCTTGGTTCCCGCACTCTGGTGCTTCCAAGTGTTTCCTCTCATCTGTGACCCTCTGACCCTTGTAGGCCCAGAGACCCAGAGGTTATTTGGCGCCTCCGTGTGGATTGTACGTCAGTGTGGTGTCTATTCTAAATGCAACATCCTAACATCAGGTTCTATACACCTATGGCCAGACCCAACCCCCCCCCCATGCAGAGACTTACAAAGACAAGCAGGCACTGTGGATCCACTACTCTTTTATTATCAAACAGTATATGTGACGGTTCATATTGAATTTCAAAGTTTCATTTGTTTAATTTATAGTGCCCCAAATGGAACCGACATAATCAGAGTATCTACACAATGAACCACTAGACCACCTAAGAAAAGAAAGAAAAGAAAAGAAGAAAAAAATTGCATAATAATAATAACCACACTGTGTAAACTATGACGTGCTGTCTTCAACCACCAATCTGAGCTCAAGACCTCGCCATTACTGTAGGTAACATGCACTATGGTCCAAGAACGCACTGCTCTGGAAGAACAGAAAATAACGGTCTCACATAGGATATGCATTAATTCATGTTCATGCATAGAAATACATTAATACCCTACTGTCAAGAGGGGAATGTGTGAGTGTCTGAACAATCTGTATAGCTTTCTTTCCTCTAGAAGCCTGGATAGGACAGATATTGCCCTTATTTGTTCTAAGGGAATTCACTCGTCATTCATTCAAAGACTAGCAATTCATGTCAAGCCATGCCAAGTCAGAGATGCAATACTATTTCTATGGCTGTGGCCAAATTGACCATTGCAATCTAATTCAGAGTACCCCCCCATCTGATGTAAGAGATAAGGTGATGAATACATACAAGTTGAATTTTTGTGCTTCAAATTATGTTCAACATGTGAATACTCTTCCGCTTCTATTGACAGTGGCATGGACATTGGAATTTGACGTATGTCTATTATCTCTGAAACCACAAGGTATCAATTTTGTAATTATTTGACGTTCTTGTAACACGTTTACATTAGCCAGAGTAGTGGGGAAGAATAAGAGTAAGTTCTAAAAGATAGGCTTGACTTATCATTGCTTGTTCCTAATCAATTAATCTGGATTTATTTGTTGTATATTGGTATTTGCTGTATATCATGCGAATAGTGGCTAAGATCAACAAGCCTTTCTGGAGAATACACTTTGCCTTTATGTTCATGCAGACCAGGCCCACAACCATGCTGTTCATCCGATTATGACTTGCATTTAGATATTATATTGTTCTCATTCATTTCAGGTAAACTTTTGTTTTATTGGTCTGATAAATATATTATACCTGTACTTTTTATTAAGCTATAATTGAAAACCAGTACATCAACATCAGTCTTGGTATGGTTGTGACCAAATATAATGGTTATAATGGTTGTGACCAAAAAGTCTGGCAAGGTGCTACCTGTAATAAAAAAAAGTATTTATAATTTGTTTACAAATTTGTGTTTAATTTTTTTGTTCAAAGTTCTCAATTGAATTATCTTGGATCTTATTGGAATATTATCCTCCAAAGTCAGTTGAAGTACGGTAATGAAAAAGTAATGGCAGGTTTCTGTGCAGATGTTTGCATGCTATCAGAGTTTCTTTTGAAATTCTTTCACAGAGGTGAGAGATGTGATTTTTTTTATAATGATAAAAGTGGTGGATCTTGTATGAAATTTGTAGTGAGTTTGACCTATGTATGGAAGGAAACAACTTTTCTACAGGTTTCTGAGATGAATTTCATACTTAATAAATGTGGTGACTTTAACTTAACCCATGTTCAAGGCGCACTAAACGTTCCAAAATGTTGCATAATGTTGGAAGTCTCGGCCAACTTAATGACAAAAAAAACAATTGTCGTTGCACACTCAAAACATTGTGCTGTACTTTTTAGACTAAATTAGACCAACGTTTCGGCTAACGCCTTCATCATGACCCTGAAACGTTGGCTATTGGACCGCCGTGTGCAGTCACCTCACCCGGTATTTTTACTAAAAGTAATGGTTGTCTCAGCCAATCAAAGGGGAGCTGGAGCAAAACATTTCAAAGCGATGCAGCAGTTTAACACATGGCTTATCTTGTGAATTATTGTTTTTACATAAACTAGTATTCGCAGGCCCCATGATTTTGACCAAAAACATGAAATTTCACATCCTGAAATTGATTGGTGGGATTCACTTTTTCTTTTACTTTTGTGAACTTTCATTATGTTTCATCAGCAACCTGCCTACAGCTACATCCAACAAGATGCTTAACATCAACAAAGTTCCTTTCAGGACATGCCACTTCCCTTTTTCCGCCCTCTAAACAAGTTTTTGATTACTGCAATGGGTATGATTACACAATTCTAAATTAAACATTTCAAAGCACTTGTATTCAAAACCGTTTCAGCTTTTGTGTGTCATAATCCATGACCTTAGTGACTTTACAGGCTTTTTAAAACTCCATGATGAGCCATCTTAATCTTTTAAGTCTTATTTTTGAGGCGTGCGAAGGGGGTTGGTTGGCCTTTCTGCTTGTCAGCTGTGCAGTGTGAGCTGAGAAAAGCTCCTAATCCTCCAGATGCTGCCCTGGCTTGGACAGATAGCCCAAACAGACATTTTGTAAATAACATTTCCATCCTCAGAAATGGGCAGACTGTGCACGTTTTATAGCCTACAACTCCGTATTCTGCTGCTTTGTGGGCGTTAATAGGTTCATTTTGCACCTTTTGTCAGTCGTTCAGAGGAGCTTAAATTCACTGAGTGTTGATCACAACTTCTACTGAATCAACTAGCCACTGCTGCTGTCATGAGATGAGCATCTCAAATAAAAGGATCTGTTTTACACGACCAGAAAAGTCAACTAAAGTCTAAAAACCTAAGTTTTGAGAACCGCAAGTGGATAAGTCCAAAAACTTCAGAAGGCCACAGCTTCTGTTTTTAACCCTTAAGCCTTTCCAGAAAATGATGACTGAGCGAAAAGACACAAGAGGAAATTGAGAAATTGAGAGGGACGCCGGTGTTTCAGGCTCAGGTGTTCCAGGTTGCACTTTGTAAATGTGCGCACAGCTGTACCATTTTGTATTTCAAAAACCCATCAAGTCAGCATTGTTAACCCCTGTATTATTTTAGAGAACCGCAGCAGGTTGTCAGTAAATGTATACTTCTTGTACTGAGGTCAGTACATATTTCAAAACCTATGGAAAATGTATTACTTCAGCAAATGCACACCTTAAAAATTGTAACAGCGATCTACAATAGAGAATAGAGTCCAAAAAAGTCCTTCAAGTTCACAAATTAGACGATTGGGTTTTACGAGAATCATTAAACATTCAATATACATTTTTTTTTATCATGTACATCCATCTTTTTGAGAAGTATAAGGGCAGGGGCTTGACTCAGTGGTGGTGGAAGCAAAAGACAGCTGCAGGAGAAACAAAAAAGGTCTTGAACATACGATACAATGTATATGACATTTCACAAGAATTTATGACAAAACATTTTGAAATATCTTTCCGTTTCCACTGTCACTATACCACCTAGAGTCCTGACCCACCCGTGCTGTTCTTGAGTGCGTATTGTAAGAAACTTGTCCAGTCAAGAACCTCCCAACCGCCACCGCCATGTGTCAAGAGATTGAGAGCGCTCCCTGTCAACTCTCACTGACTGAGAGAGGGGTTTTTTGATGTCATCAAGCAGCCATGTTTGAGCACCTCAGGGTCTACCAGATGTAGCCACCGTCGTCCACTTCTCCCACCTCCTCCTCCTCTTCCTCCTCCTCTGCCTCCTCCATGTTCTCCGCCTCTTGTTTCTCCTCCTCGTCCTCCCAGCCAACCCCACTGCCGAAATCGCCAGAGTACGCCACCACCTCATCTACACAAAAAAAAGCACAAGAGAGACAAATATGCTGTGAACATTTTTGACTTTTTACTCTTAAACAATATCCCAAGATAGGTAACATTATTGTCAGTGACCAACATCCACCCACCACCCCACCCCACCCCAAGGAGGGAGCTAGCGTGCTTCTGATTTGTTTTGGGACAGGTTTTTTTATGCATTGTCTGGGGTTTTCCCTGTTCAAGTTAGAACTACCCTAGTACAGTATCATGTTTTAAAAAGAAATTAAAAACAGCTTTATTTTCATCGGCCTTTGGTCGTAGTTCTCTACACTACTGTAGTTAGTTATCTATACTTTTTACAATATTTTTACTCTCTCTACTTTCTTTTGACAGTTATGTTACGACAAATACTGTATATATGATAATGTACTGTACAAATCCTATTGCTGAGGAGGTGAGCCAGTCTGGAGAAGGCTAGAGCACTGTGCTAGTTGCCTGGTTAACACCAGACCTAATCACAAGTGAGATTAGGTCTGGGGAGTTGCCTATTGTAAATTCCGTAGGGGAGAGAATACTTGGCTATTATGACACACTGCCCTGCTCTCTGATTGGGCAGAGAAACTGTTAAGGTCGGAATGCTTGGCCATTATGACACAGTGCCTATGATCTTGGACGTTATGAGTCATCCTCCCCAGACTGTCTTTAAGATCGAAACGATTGTGTAGAACTAAAGGCAGTGTGGGTGTTCCCAGGCTACTGTGCTAGCCCATCTACTGTGTGTTTAATGTTCGCTTGAGGTGGCCCAGGACCTGGCAGGTCAGGTTGGCCACCCCACACACACAACCACTATTAGCTGTCACACACGCCGACTGTGACTGTCACACTACTGGATACATTTAGTGTTATGTTGGATGTTAGGGGGGATTTAACATAATCATAAAGTAGGCAATTACGTAGCCCCATAATGCACGCCATTCCACCAGTGGAAAGCTGTAATAGTCGTTGAAAAGTTTAAAGTTAACTACCATAGTACTATACTATGACGAAGCACAGGGCCTTTAGTAATGCACTACTGAGGTGCACTCATTGCCATTTTGATAACAGCAAATTTATAACGCTGCGTCTTTATGGGTTATGACTGTGAAGTGGGTTATGTAGTTTTTTTTAATGAATACTAAGACCTTCCACTGGATGGAGGCTACGTGAGAATATGCAACACAGCATATCAATGTCCATACAGTTAAAGCTATACCATTGACCTGAAAAGAGTTGAGAGAGGGTGGGGGTGGGTGGTGCTTGTTTAGATGATCATGAGCCAATATTTCATGGCAAGAGCAGATGTTGTCAGTCCTACTGCAAACAAATTATAGACAAACTGCAAATTAGCTCAAGGCAAACAACGGCAAAACAAGAGGCACAGCTTTGATTTTGTGGTTTTAGTCGCTGCTCTAAAAAACCCCTAGAGCCAGTGGCTTTTATTCTCATCACCTGCGTGTCCACTGCAGCCAATTGTAATTAATCTTGAAAGAGGCTCTTTATTAGACAAGCGTCCCTCTTCGAATGCAAATGACGCTGGCTTAAGTGAATGTGCCACTTGGTCCAGTGTTTGCCTGCAAAAGAGGGATATATTATTTTGGTGGACGGCTGCCCTTCTCTGAGAAAAGAGGCGAGCGTTGTTTGGAGTCTGTAAGAGTGGGTGGTTGCCCAGTGCCCTCTCCGTCTGTCTGCCCGCCTGCCTGCCCGCCCACGCCAACATCCGCAACACTGCCTGGACTCCCCTTTTTTATAATTAAAAAGGCAACATTTTGACCAGCGGGAAGAAGAGCCAACAGTCATTGAAAATTTGCCTCAGTAATCCTGTTTGTCAAACAGACCTATATCATGTGCAAACCCTGCAAATAGCCAACCAGTTTCTGACAGGCCGATGGATGGACCAGCCAAGCAACATGGCCAAAAGTTGAAGCAATGTTGCATTGTATTTTGTAACTGTGACGTTGTATTTTATACTGTGGATTTAACTTAATTTGTCCAGCACATGTCCAGCCAGTGGGATGGGCACATATGGATACTCCTTTGAACACCGATGTCTGTCTGTCTGTCTGTCTTACCACAGTCTAGGTTGCCCTGGAGGCGGGAGCCTGTCAGCTCTGCTCCGTGCTGGTCCACACACCAGCACTCTCCACTGCTCTCGTCGCACTGCAGCTTGCGGTAGTAGCCGTCCTCATCACAGCTCGGCACAAAGGCTCCTGGGAAAAGCACAGGAGAGAGGCCACACAAGGACATCACATACATTTTCATTTGTTGCATATGTTGTGTACAGCAAGATACACAAAAGCATACAGTCACCAAGGATCTGTGATGAATCATACACACTACATACGTACATGATTAGATAGGGGCCTACATATAGACAGAAAAGACAGACATGTCCGCGCTCACACACACACAATCTACCCTATAACTATTTGTAGACCCATTGTATAAAATGTAAATATTTATACAGAATGATTCTTTAAGAACTCTAAGTATAACAAATATACATCCTCCAAAAAAATCAACTGGTGTGTAATAGCCTTCCTCCCAATGATGACGACAGCTTGTGAAGAGACCAGAAATCATTTCTCTCCACGCTGTAACATAAATATACATGAACGATGCTGTGTAAGATGTTACACCTGCCATCTCCCACTCTATGAATAAATATGCATAATATCAATCCAGGGGAGGCCACAGATAACCACTGTGTGTAAGCGCGTAAGCACTTCCATCAAATGGTAGCTCCCACTCACTGACACAGATGATGGACATGTTGGCTGTACGTATGAATAACCTTGAAAAAGACCTTGAGAGACAGATGACTTCACTCACACACTTGGTAGAAGTGAGTGATGGATGGTGAGGAGCTTAGCTGGGCTTGTGCACTGCTACCATGTTGACGCCCCTCTTTCACTGATCTAAGCGATGTGTAGTGGTAGAACGTTAGTAAACTTCCCTCCTGAAGCCTCATTCAAAAGGTTCAAGATTTAAAAAGCCTCATTCCCTAAATGGTTTGACTGTGTGTGTGTGTGTGTGTGTGTGTGTGTGTGTGTGTGTGTGTGTGTGTGTGTGTGTGTGTGTGTGTGCGTGTGTGTTTGTGTGTGTGTTTGTGTGTGTGTGTGTGTGTGTGTGCGCGCCTGTGTGTGCGTGCGTGCGTGCGTGTGAGAGAGAGAGAGAGGGGGAGAGAGAGAGAGGGAGAGAGAGAGAGAGAATGGGATTACGAAGAAGTGCATGCGTGCGTGCGTGCGTGCGTGCGTGCGTGCAATCTCCATCTGCAAGGTATTTGAAGTTCTCCACCTGTTTAACTACTTGCCCCTCCAGCAAAGGAAAAGTGAGGAAAGTGTATGTGGAGTTTCGGGTTGACATGAAATGCGCATGGCAACGAGTTCATGCGTGAAACGTGCCCATGAGCACGCGTATCCTGCAGCAAGCATATCGGCGAACTTAATGTGTTGCATTTGTATGTGGGCCAAGTCTTCTCATCAAAAAACAGCTTTCACTGACTCTGATGATGGACCATGACACTGGCCGAATAACCTTCAGATGATCTTGATGAAGAGATGACTTCACTCACACACTCACTGTGGATGTGTGATGGGTGACGACAAGCTTACTGTAGCTGTGCAGCCCTCTTGCAATGACCCAGGAGAAGGCACAGAATATACTACCAGACATGTGTGACACTTGTATTCGATTTATGTGCTAGTCATAAGTGCCGGAAATGGGGATGCAGTGGTGCATTCAACATCGCCACTTTTGGGCTCCCGAAATTCTCAACTTTTACTGCAGACAAATGAGTGCAGTAAAAGTAAAAACATTTTAAAGAAATAAAGAATTAAGAAAAAATACACCACTCGTTTCGGCGCCCATAATGCTAGAGGACACTTTAATTTCCTTCAGATTCAATCAAGTATCTCTACTCTGCTACTCTACTACTCAACTAAATATATACGTAGCAGTCATCCAATGCATTGAGAGTCGGTTGGCAGTTGGATCGCAGCTTAGACTTTTTTCATCATCTGGCAAAGATAGAGTATTTGGAACTGCGCCCGGAAGACTGGAGGGGTTCAAGGTTGTGGGTTCAAGACTGGGCTGGCGTGCATGCACACACACACGCACGCATCAACACAATTACATTACACTTAGCTTTTATCTAAAGCGACTTACAGTTATTTACAGGGTATTGGTTACAATGCCTAGAGAGCAACTTGAGGTTAGGTGCCTTGCTCAAAGACACTTCTGCAATGAGGGATATTACATTACATTACATTACACTTAGCTGACACTTTAATTTATTCAAAGCGACTTAGTTATTATTTGTCAGGGTATTGGTTACAGTCCCAGGAGCAATGTGGGGTTAGGTGCCTTGCTCAAGGGTACTTCAGCCATGGATGGAGATGTAGGGAGAGGTCAGGGGGGATTCGAACCTGCAACCCCTAGATTGAAAGATCAATTCTCTAACCACTAGGCCACGGCTGAATATGAGATTCAAACCCGCAACGTTCTGATTCCATGGCCAACTCCTGATTCCATGACCAACTCCCTATCAATCAATACATTACTGTCACACATACACACTTCATCTGAAATATGACAGCTTTGCTTTGAACATCTACTCCAATCCACCCCTATTGTCCTCCTTACTCACTGGCATGGCACATTCAATTTCAAAGCCAACCTCACTAGCGGTGTCGAACTGTACATAAGACCACTACCACTTCTGAGCTATGAGAGGGTTTCTCATTGCTGGGGGCATTGCAGATGGTAGTAGCTGCTGGAATGCTCAGGCATGGTGTCTGCATCTGTGGCATGTCCTTGGAGAGTCCAGTTGGTCTACAGTGTTGCCCAATTGGGGCTGCTTAGGATGGCCGTCTGCAGGCTAAAAGCATGCAGATTGATGGCCATATAACTCAATGCAATTTGATTCAAATTGGGTGGGATTTAGGGCCTGCAGGCAGTTTTTTGGGGGGCTGGTAATGGTCGGACACATCTGGCAACCCTGCTCAACCCAATGGTCAGTCAGCCGGGCCGGGCCGGGCAGACCGCACAGCTGAGCCAAATATGCAGCACGCGGAGCGGAGTGGAACATGGTAGCTGCTGCCAGCCCCTCACTCTAATCCCTGGCGCTGATTAGGCTGTAATCCCAGCCGCGTGCATGTCATGGCGCTTGTTTAATAAAACTCTTCTCCGCCACACTGATTTTAGCCACAGGCACCACCAATCCGTCAATCTTTTGGATTTTGTGTATTTCTCTCTCTCTGTATCTTTTTCGATTGCTCACTCTTCTGCTCTCCAGGTCTACCTCCCCCTCTCTCCCTCTCTTTTTTATTACACTACTGTGCTTTTTCTAGTTGTAATATATTCTGCTTATTGGAGTTCCCAGTTTTTGTTTTATCTGTTTTGCCTTCACCATCTGATGCACGGCCACCTTTGTCTTCCAGTTGTATTCCAAGTTCTCTCTCTCTCTCTGTCTCTGTCTCTCTCTCTCTCTCTCTCTCTCTCATGTTCACCTCCTTTACTACTCTCCACCTATTCTTCACTTTTCCTGCAATTTTTTTCCTGCTTATTCTTTGCTTTTCCCTTCCTCCTAAACTTCAGTTAAGGCCATCTCTCCATTATCACAGAACACAAGCATGCACGCAAGCACACACACACATGCACGGACGCAGACACACACACACACACACACACACACACACACACACACACACACACACACACACACACACACACACAGACACAGACACAGACACACAGACACACACACACACAGACACACACACACACACATACAGTATATGTCTTTTCACATGTCTTCACAATGTGGGCTTTCTCATGCCCCAGATTCTTTTGATCTCTCTCTCTCTGGTCCGTGCTGCTTACCCGGCTTCCTCTTGGCACCCTCCTGCATTTGGATCCTCTGCAGCTCCTCCAGACAGGGGGGCTCTGTGGAAGACAAAAAAGCAGCCCCCCCCACTGTTCAGACATCCAGAGCAAGGCAGAATTACCGTCCACACTCACACACCTCACACTTACAGTTTTTCTCAATTGGTTTTGTACATTTCTCACAACAGAAAAATGATTCTCAAAAGTCTTTGTTCAATTGTGACTTCCTGGTGTTACCTGTGCAAATAGTCAAATCAGTTTCTCATTGTTTTCGGCATATAGCAAATGCTCTCGTCCACCATGCCATGGCTGTGTACAATTCTCAGTGATTTTGTACATTATCAATTGCTTTTGTCATATCACTCAAAAAGCTTTGTCACTGAATGCATGAAACTATCTCAATCTTATCTGATCAATGTAATATAAAACTGAATTTACAACATTTCCCATCCAATCTAAACAGCATTTCGCTTCAGAAAAGATCCTCAAGAGTGTACTATTCAATTGACAACATGAGAAATTGATTTGACTAGCTTGTCCATACACTATGATACAATGACTAACCATTCTGCTGGCGCTGATACGTTTATTGACACAAAAAACTTGGTTTTGAAAGACAAATAAGGGTTTTGAGCAAGAGACTCGGTTTTGCAGGTTATCCACCGTGTTTTGCCATTTGTTAAAGCTGTTTTGAGAATGAATATTATGTTTTGCAAATTGCGAGAGAGATTCGAGAAATGTACAAAACCAATTGAGAAATACTGTAAACCACATACACTCACTCAGGGTAGATTTCTTGACATGGGTTGGATGAGAAGATGGGTTGGAGAGAATGACAGGCATTTTTAAAAACATGAACAAAATTTCACTTTTCACTGTTCGGAGCAGAGTGATTAGCTAAAGCAGTAGAGCACTTCGCATAAATTCACTGAAAATGTCTTCTGCCAATTACGTCTGAATACAAGTTTGATGAGAAAGATTATGCACATTAGCTTTCTCTAAAGCACTTCCCATAAATTCACTGAAAAATGTCTTCTGTCAATTACGTCTGAAGGTTTGATGAGAAAGATTATGCACATGAATGACATAGCACTAGATAAAATGACTGGTAGTGATTGAGGCAACCTCATTATGTCAGATGCTCTGGGGAAAAGAATCAGCCTTCTCTGACACACCTATGCATCACACGTGGATTCACTTAAAATTTCTTTGGGCAGATTTGATGACGGGTTTGAAAAACGGTGTATATTATTCAACACAGAAGAACTAGGTACAGTAATCTGTGAATGACAACTCCAACCCCCTGCCGAAAATTAGAATGCCCAGAATCTGGCTGAAAAAAATAAAATGGGTACTGACATGTCTAGGATAACGCAAGAAATACAGCTGCATGTTGAAATTGGCCAGAATTCTCCTTTAAGGTCAAAGCAAGGGAATCTCTCTGACAGAATGACATTTCACCTGTCTAAACCCACTATGGATTTCCTCAGACATACAGTACTTCAGAGACAGACGTATTCAACACGAGGGAAATCGGGTCATGTAACATGGACCAGATGAGATATTCACAAGACCAGAAATGCACAACTTAAAATAAACATGCGCACCACGCTCAGCCCTACTGGTAAAGTCAGAAAAAAAATCCCCAAAACATGGCCATAATTTCCACTTCAGTGCTCAGTACAGTCCCCCTGGCGAGAGGAGTCATGGCGGGGCGGGGCAGGACGAGCAGCCTGTCAACAACCAACTGAAGAGGGATGTTGTTTCTGCTCAGCACATGTGATGGAGCCATGCAGGAGAGAGGTACACAGCGCATTATGGTGCGTGACAAGAGAATGACCAAGCAACACTGGCCCTCTCTGGGGGACCAAGAGGGAGAGACAGACAGAGAGGAGTACTGCTGCTGCTGCTGGTCAGACACACATATACATCACATACTGTGAGATGAATCATATCAAACATGCCCCAAGACACTGCATGGTTTCATGTGGATGTGCGTTTGCTCCAATCCATGTAGGGTAGAAGGGGAGACTACATCAGATCTCTGTATACATGCGGCGTATGACATTCTATATGGCTCTGCAATGTACACATACATTCTCGACTACAGTTTATCTCTTATACACACTTGTATGATTTTAACCCCCCCCCCCCACACACACACACACAATGCAATCTATATATCTAGTTAATAGCATACAACTGAAAGTGTGTACCATTATCGCTTCAATTCTGACAGACATCGTCAAAAGCACAGCACACAGCACACAACGCCACACTAAGACTGTTCAACCTTCAAAATAATTAAAATGGTAGCGGGGCGGGCACATCTCATCCCTATATCCCCTTTCTCATTTCAGCCCCTCCCTCCTCTGGAGAAGCTTGTGTGTGAGTGTGCCACACGTCAGATGGAGATAAAAGCTCTGGATTACTGTAATCCAAACACACTGCATATGGTTCCACTTCTCACTTGCAATTTGAGTATAATTAGAAAACCAATTAAGACAAACTCTACTGGGGGTTCAATAAGGCCTGCTGGCAGGCGCGTGTGTGTATACTAGCCTTTTGAAAATGGGCTCACAGGCTTCATGATTCATTTTCAGGTGAAGGAATATAGTTTTACTGTCCTTTTACTAATTGGTTCCAGTTTCTCTCCTACATAGCAAGGTTGTTATAACTCATATTTAGTGAAAGCAGCATTTTCAAGGTGACAGATGAGAATAAGAATGAATTCAAAACGGTGTAAATCTTTGTCCTCCTTCAGCACAGCAATTCATGTTTCAATGCACGCCTGTCCTGAATCCTTTGGCGACATACAGTAATTAGGACTCTCTTCACCACTGGGACTGCTTCTGTCTTGTATGTTGCTGATTACATCCTCTTTTGTAAGTTGCCTTTATTTATTATTAATATTTTAAAATACATTTTTAGGGCCTATGTGCCTAGCCTGGCTCTCGCGAGACCCCTAGTGCTTCGTGCATCTTCGTTACACTTCGTGAGCTCTGCGCGAGAGTCAGGTTAAATCATTGACAAAGTTTGTACCTTCATCATTCCAAAGGACAGTGGAGAACAGACAGGACATGCTGGGGAGGGAGAGATGGGTAAGGACCAGGAAATGACCTCCAGCCGGAATCGAACCCCGGTCCCCAGCGCAATGGTACGGCGCACTAGTCCACTGGATGACGTCAAATAAAAGTGTCTGGTAAATGTATAGTAGTAGAAATGCACTCACTGGGTGCGCTGTGGTGCAGTGCGCCAAGCCCTAAGCTTGCATGCCCACGGGGACCCCGGTTCGAGTCCGTCCGGGTATATTTCCCGATCCCACCCTGTTTCTCTGCCCCATTCGCTTCCTGTCACCATCTCAGACTTTCCTGTCAAAATAAAGGCTTAAAAGCCCCTAAAATATATATTTTTAAAAAAGAAAAAAAAGTAATGCACTCACTGTCTCTCCAGAAGCAGAGGCACCACTCGGCCATGGACACCTGACCGTCGCGGTACGAGTCGCAGGAGTTGAAGAAGGGCCGTATGCAGAGCTCGTACTTGTCCAGGTTGATGGCGGCCAGCTCCGCCTGATCCAGGAACAGGTCTCCATTGGTGTCCAGCTTGGAGAACATCCAGCCCACAGAGTCCTTACAGCTGGCCACCAGGCTCCGGTCTACGGCTGAAGTGCAGGACACAACGACAGCATTGAAGTGTGGTCAAAGACAATTAAACTTGAGATTTGAGATACAGTTTATGGCTTCAAACGGAAAAAAACAAAGTACCAATGAGAACTGATAGACCTACCCCTTAGTGAAAGTGAATGTAAAGGCCTGTTAAAATCTAATGTACGTATAACGATAAAACTAGGCCTGAAACTTTGATAAGTATGACTGTAAAAATCATTGGGGCCGTTCACATCAAGTTGGAGAACACCAACTCCTTGCAGGTGAAATTATAAAATAATTTGCCTTTGTAGAACACATTCAACACAATGATGGTGATTTGGCAAACTTCAAGCTTTGGTTACAGAGTGAGAAAACAGAACACAGGAAGACTGCTGCTGTTGATGGTGGCCTACCCTTATTTTCACTCTCCCCTTTTTACCTCTATTTATTGTTTTACTCCCATTCATCTCTAAACTCATCCTACGTTTACTTTGACATAATATACTATGTATAGTGTTTACATACTGTGCATTTCACATGCACAACCTACTATGTGTGACCCATGTGCGCTTCTTGTTCTAAGAACAGCACACTTTCAATACCAACACTATAAAGTGAACCACATGGCCCTTTTTTTAACCGCTGTATAGATATTATGCTCTCACCTGAGCCAGAGCTAGCTGAGGGAGCTGAGCTGCCTGTCTATGGCTGGACGCAACACAGCAACAACACTGGATTTTGGTCATGAAAATGTAACTTGCCGTCTGAGATACGCTTTTTGTTTTATATGCTTTACATTAAGGCAGGGGTGTCAAACTCATTTTGGTCCGGGGGCCGCATACAACCCATGTGGACCTCAAGCGGGCCGCATTACTAACATCATCGCAAAAAAAAAAAAAAAAAACGTAAAGCAGTGGATTAGTGTTCAGTACTATCACGTTTTAAGTGTGTTGAATATGTAGAAAGCAATGCAATACTGATAATCCTATGCAAAATTTCCTTGACTTCATTCATTCATTGGCAACCGTCAATTAATTAAATATGGGACAGTTCATTTTGGCAGGGGGTCTGGGGGTGTACCCCCAGAAAATTTTGTATTTCTTATATGTAATTTCCTGCATTTTCACGCATTCTAACATCCCGTTTCCAGTTTGAGCTTAATAGGAACCAATACAAATCCTATTATATTTATTATTTAATTACAACCAATACCAATACAATACGAATAAGAAGTATTAACATTTTATCTCTATATATGAGGTCTATAATATATGAGCTTTATGAAATGCCTGTTACAGTACAAATGCACTATTTATATTAGAAGTGTGATGTGCACTTTACTACATATATACAGTGTAACAGAGGGACCATTGGGTTAATGTCATGCAGGTTTCGATTTTGCCCCGACGGCCGTAATTGCGCATTTCGGTTATTTCATTGTAAAAAAAAAAAAAAAACGTAAAAAAAAAAAAAAAAATTTTTTTTTTTTACATCCGGGCCGGATGGAACCCTCCCGCGGGCCGGATGCGGCCCGCGGGCCGTATGTTTGACACCCCTGCACTAAGGCATAGCTGTATAGGAAAGAGGGGCTGCTGCTGTGTAAAATCAATGTGTGATGTTCTCTTGTTCTCTTCTCACCCACCCGAGCTGCCAGAGCTGGCTGAGGGGTTGCTGCTGCCTGTTGAGTTCTGCTTGGCACTGCCCTGCAGCAGCTGGAACCAGTCCCGCAGCCGGTCGCCCAGATCAGCCAGATCCTGCCCAGTACAACTCTCTGGTGGGGGAGAGGGAGAAGAAAGGATGGAGAGAGAGAGAGAGAGAGAGAGAGAGAGAGAGAGAGAGAGAGAGAGAGAGAGAGAGAGAGAGAGAGAGAGAGAGAGAGAGAGAGAGAGAGAGAGAGAGAATAGTGAATAGTGAGACCAGTGCCCAGTACAACTCTGTGTTGCATGGGGAAAGGCCAGTGGATCACAGGGAGAGAGAGGGAGGAGGAGGAGGAAGAAGGAGGGAGAGAGGGAGAGGGAGATGTAGAAAGAACAAGATAGTTGGTACCAGTGTCCAGTACAAGTCTCAGATGCATGGGGGAGAGGTGGAATGGACCACATGGAGAAATGGAGAGAGGCAGAAAGAGAGGTAGGGATGGAGAGAAAGGAAGGGACAGACATTGGCCTTGGATACATGGGACATTTAATTCCGAATTGTCACAATTTAATTCCGAATAAAACTTAATTCCGCTTTGAAAGTACCATGTGCTTCACAATTCGGAATTAAATGAAAGTGCAATATAAACTCGATGGAACTATTTAATTCTGAATCATTAATTCAGAATTAAAACCATCATATAAACGTAGCCAATGACAAAGACAGAAACAATGGCTAGACAGGAATAAAAAAAGAGAGAGAGAGAGAGAGAGAGAGAGAGAGAGAGAGAGAGAGAGAGAGAGAGAGAGAAAAAGCATCAATGAGAGGGAGAAAAAATCAGTGAAAAGACAAAAAGACAGAAAAAGAAGCAAGGGGGAGAGAGACGGAAACAGAGAGAACAAGCCGTGCTAAACCAAAAGCAACAATATAATGGGAGGAAAAAAGCGTGTAACAGCGTTCTGCACTCTCTGTGATATTTGGGGCATCTGTGTACAAGGGGGATAATGGATGTAGAGGGGGGCAACGGGTGGTGAGGAGAACAACACGAACACATCCTGCTGTAGCCTAAATCTGACACAAGGCACATAAAAATGAATTTAATATCACACAAAATCTTCTTATCTGTGATTGCATGTGTTCTCTCAATCTCTTTTGTTCTATCCTGTTCATCGACGTCTGTGAAATTGGACATTGCCATCGCATCTGTGGTTCATCTAATCAATCGTACATCTTTGAATACAGACACGGTGTGGGGCAGGAGGCGTGCACACTGCAATGCACAATGTACAATGTAGCGTGCGTGTCGGAGGTTAAGCCCATAGCAGGTCTTGAACCTGACTCTTCAATCCTAAGAGGGTGGGGGCTAACCCAGTGAACCACACCATATGGAAAATGTAGGAGGCTCATAGAAACAAATGATTTCACATAACAGTAGTCAGAACCAAATGGACACTCCAAACTCCACACCACGCGCTGATGATGGCTTAAGAGCCGAAACGCGTTTGCTTGTGGACATGGTGGTAATTTATAAATAAATAATGAGACGGAGCTTGTGAGTGCGGATTTTTCTTCTTTAAGTTGATACCTTTTATCGCGCACTCAAAGTCATTCATTTTTTCCTCTGATAAACTTGAACACTCCAAAACAACCCAAACGGAAGAAGGCAAAATCTCTTAATCCAGAAGACAAAGACAAATTGTCAAAAAAAGCCTAAATTCAATGCAAAAAATGGCAAGAACCTAAAAACAGACTAGCAGTCATGAACCACCAGTCAAAGACAGGAAGTAACAAGGAAAACGTCTTGTTTCCATAGGAATAGGAAATAGGAAAACGCCTTGTTTTCATCTGTGAGATTTACATGTTAATCGGAAAAGCTGTACAATATCTTTGTAACATGTTAAATCAATACACACTCCAAAATGGATATGACTGCAAATGTCTATATAATAAATCCTATATACAAAATGTCCGATGCACCCGTGTTATGCACTTCACATTTTTGGCGTCGCGCCACCAGAAATATTTGCTAAAAGCTACATTGTGTGCTGGGTGTTCATCTGTACAATCGGCACATGTGTTGCGGAGAGATAGGGGTGTGAAGTCACAATACAATGGCGATGACAAGTGATAAGCGCATATCTTCCTCCAGCAGGTCGCAAGTGAAACTGTGGGCACGTGTGTGCGTGTACACGTGTGTGTGTGTGTGTGTGTGTGTGTGTGTGTGTGTGTGTGTGTGTGTGTGTGTGTGTGTGTGTGTGTGTGTGTGTGTGTGTGTGTGTGTGTGTGTGTGTGTGTGTGTGTGTGTGTGTGTGTGTGAGGTGCCACATGTATCCTTAAGACACTCAGTGTGCAGGTTATTTTAGTTTTGTGTAAACTCCTATGAAATTTAGCTTGTGCTATGATAAATGTCTGTCAATCCAAACAAAGAAGTAAACTGTGTGTGTGATTATGAGTGTGTGTGTATGTGTGTGTGTGTGTGTGTGTGTGTGTGTGTGTGTTTGCGCTTGTGTGTGTGTGTGTGTGTGTTTGCACTTGTGTGTGTGTGTGTGTGTGTGTGTGTGTGTGTGTGTGTGTGTGTGTGTGTGTGTGCGCTCCCGTGTGTGTGTGCGCTCCCGTGTGTATGTGTGTGTGCGCCTGCGTGCGTGCGTGCGCGCGCGCGTGTGTGTGTGTGTACTTGCCGTGCCTGCTGGTGTCCTTGTCCTGGGGAGGGGGGCTAGGTGTGGAGGGGCAGGGGCAGAGGCCGGAACACTTGACACTCAGCTCCTTCCCCGAGAGACACGCCTGCTGCTCCAGTTTACACTTCGGGTAGAAAAACACACACACGCTCACACGTAAGTGCACACAAAGACAAACACACAGACACACACACATGGACAAAGACACATGCAAGACAAACACGCGCCCGCACATGCGCACACACAGACACGCACACACACACAAAGATACACAAAAGATGAGGGCACGCACGCAAGCACGCACACATGCACACACGCACGCACGCACACAGACAGGCAGGTGCACAGATAAAGATAAACACACGTGCACATGTGCACACACACACACACACACACACACACACACACACACACACACACACACACACACACACACACACACACACACACACACACACACACACACACACACACACACACACACACACACAGACTAAAGAGGAGCCCGCTGTGAAATGGGGGGAGGTCATGCGTAGGTGTGCTACTGCTGCTGCTACCATGACCTATGACCCCAAGCCAATCATACGCCATTAATCCCACTGAGTGCAGCAGAGTGAGTTACAGCACGGAGCACACACACAATACACATCCAATACTGCAGAAGGAACCATGTAGGGAGAGAGAGAGAGAGAGAGAGAGAGAGAGAGAGAGAGAGAGAGAGAGAGAGAGAGAGAGAGAGAGAGAGAGAGAGAGAGAGAGAGAGAGAGAGCAGGGGGGGGGGTGTATCTGATGACAAAAAAGAGGCAGATAATTTCCCTTCACACTTCATGCTTTCAGCAAGGTCAGCAGTACAGGGGATGGCACATTGACCGCTGATCTCTGCGTGTGTTATCTCTACTTCCACCGCATCAAATCCAATCACTTAAGGCCAATTTACAGTTCCGGCAATGGATCTGTCTGCCCTAGTGTTAGGAATGCTTGTACTGCCTCGGGTGCATAGACTGTATATGAAATGGACAAGCATCCGTGACGTCACCCACAGACTTAAGTAGAGCCAGATGAAGCCACATTTGAACCGCAGGAGGCCGCCATTTTATTTTCTTATTTTTTTATTTATTTTTTTTGTTCTTTTTGACTTTTTATTTATGACAGTATAGTGAAGATGGTGACAGGAAACAAATTGGGAGAGAGAGACGGGGAAGGACCGGCAAAGGACCCGGGCCGGGAATCGAACCCGGGTCGGCCGCATAGTGGACGAGTGCCCTACCGTTAGGCCACGGCAGGGCCAGGAGGCTACCATATTAACAACCCTGAGCATCATGTACAATCCGCCGGCTCACGACCAGTTCCAAATATGGATGCAATTATTGTACCAGGCACTGACAATCCCACCTCCCAGGTTTTTCCGAGGTCTGAAGGAACAGCTCGTTGCTGTCAATCATGTCAGCCCTGACAAACATATATGATTGTCACGGTTATCAACACAAGTGACAGCCGAAAAAATCGATCTTTGTGAGCGAGCCTGACAGATCTGTCGACAACTTCTTTTGTTGAGCACTTTTTGAACATTTGTTGGCAGGACTAAAAATTGTTCTTTTGTCTGCTCTACAAATTCAATGTGGGTTTGCAGCACAGGCCGTCTGCACAAGGCAGAAACTCTGAAAGCTCAGTGCCTTCAAAACACTTCTATTGTAGCTCCTGCCAAGCCTGTTCACATGGTTCCATACCACACAAATCTCATACAAATACCCCCCAAAAGAACGTTAAAGGTCTGACCTGTGTGTGGTCCACAACAACCTCTCAATCATTGGGACAGCGTGGAGTGCACGTGGGAGCTTTGGGCAAGAAAACCCTCACAAAACAGCCCGGTTGCCAAGGAGGTGAACCATTCAAATTTGGTGCCAGGTGCCTCCCTGGTATATTTCAACAAGTTTGGCTGTGGGTAACGACGTCCAAGATGGCTACTTAAAATACTTTTGGAACAGACTGAATTAGTACGACACAATAAAGACCCATTTGAATCTTTTCGAACACAAACATGTTATTTTCGTAAGGTATATTGCACTTATAATGATGGAAAAAGATAGGAATAATCTTATTATCATAATCCGCAGAAATATTATGTATTTATGTACTTTAAACCTATGCCTCTCAAAATTGTAATGACCAAGTATTATTCTCTTACTAAAAGCTCTTAGTAATGTCACAGCAATGCTGATATGATGTAGTTGAGACTTTTCAGCAAATAGTGAACAGGCCCGACGGTGGGCCTATTTGCACAAAGAGGCTTCATATGTCATTTTGTAATTATTATTATTAGTTACGTTCCACCTCTGCTCTTTGTCCTATTGTACTAAACGTGTGACAGTGTGTGCCACTGGCTTGAAGACAAAAACTGGAGAGAGGTGGGGGGAGAGCAGAGAAAGAGAGAGCAGCCATGGTGCTTTACCTGAGAGGCGTAATTGTGTCCATCAGTTCCGCAGACAGGCCCTGAGGTGGACACGGGACAGGGGCTACAGCGGCGCTCAGCCTTCACCAGCGGGAGCCGGATCCTGAGGGATACAACAGAGACCGTAATGAGAAAACAACAGCAACAACAACGCCGGCTAAGCACTTCAAAAAGCCAGAGAGAAAGAGAGAAAGAGAGAAAGAGAGAGAGAGAGAGAGAGAGAGAGAGAGAGAGAGAGAGAGAGAGAGAGAGAGCACATCTATTTTGTAATTCAAGAGGAAATGATCAAAACTCAGACCCTCACACTTCCCATCATTCCTTTATAATCCACCAGTAACACTTGAAGCACAGTGGTTAAATGTGGAGATATGTAAATATACAGTGTTATGTGTGTGTCGTTCACATGCTATACCAAAAAAAATACCAAACGCCAACATGAACATCCCACCATGTGGAATTTTCCACTGGGCAGTAGGCATCTGAGTTGCCCAGATGACTGTCATAAGCATTGATCTTTTCAACCTGGTGGAGAGAAATTGTACTTTATTTCTCTCAAAAACGAGACGCTATTTTTGTAGGCAGCGTAAATATTGTGAATGGCAGACTAAAACGCTAATGCTTAAATGCACAAGCCCACCAAATATGAATCACAAAATGGTTAGACGTATGTTTGGTAGTTTCAAACATGCACACTAACAACATTGTCAGGACAAATTTCAGCTCTGCTGAGTTTTACATCACTATGACAACAAAAGCACTTTAACACAACACCCTCGTAATTTCCATTTTTAAAGTGGAGGCCATCATCTTTCCCATAGCATGTGAACGAGCCATTAGTGTGAGTGATTATGGAGGACTAGCCCCAGGGCAATAATAGCCACTAGGCAAATAAAACAGGTGTCAGGGTAGGGCATGGAGGCTTGCGTGCTGAGTGCATGAAACTGCCCTTTAGCCTACCATAGGTGAAAGAGAACCAGCAACTGATTCAGATGTAAGTATGAATACATGTACCTGAATAAAGACGTGTACCTTCATTTTATTTTGTAATTTTATTTTTTTTAGCACACCTAATGATGAGGTGAATATTGTTTTAAGATTCAACAGCCTATAGTATATATGTATAGTCACCAGCACTGTCCCACCTCTGGCCTGCGTTGCACACAGCAGCGCACTAACCTGTGCTCCAGCTTCTTGCGATTGACACACACGGCACGCTGGTAACCCTGGGCAACACAGACCTTGTGCTGGCTACACTTCATCTTCTGACAGGGGTCCTTGGTGGTGTCCACATCTGGGGGGGAGGAGGGAATACAGAAATAGAGGTAGATAAAGATTCGGCGGACAAGCGAGAAAAACAAATCCATCTTGCACCATTCATCAAGGGCCAGGGAGAGCTTGCTTCGGCTTCCCTCCCCCCTCCTCTCCTGTCCTCTCTTCTCACTCTCCTCTCTCCTATCTTACCGAGGCGAGGACATGTTTAATGTGTGAGAAATGTCGGGTTGCTTGACGCATGCTTACATTCCTCCTTACATCTCTTTTCATTCATGAGCCGGAGTGGTCGATATGTTTGATTTGTGGATGTGATGTGTGGATGTGTTGGGATTAGCTCCACTCATGTAGGGTAGATATTCACACCGTTGCTTCGGTGCCGGTTGAGTGGAGAGAGGAAAAGAAGCTTGTGATATGCGGTGCAGAGACAGCCAGGCAGCATCACCGATGGGAGAGGAGGGGCAGTATTGTGATGTGCATGTATTGTGTATATGAATGCATCACATCTTACAATCCTACTCTCCTATTCCTGATACATAATGATGCCCCAAACGTGCTGATACAGTTCCAAAGCCGACAAACAATTAGCACATATCATTTGAGGAAATAGACTGCGAAATCCTACATCCTGACAATGATATTATAAGCACTATTCCACACCGTTAATTTATACCTTCCAATATGCAACTGGCCTGAATTAATTGAACCACACACAACCATTCAGCACTGACAAGTGTTTTCCAAATTCTTCTGGTGTGGCACGTGCATTCTGAACGCAATGTTGAAATCCTGGTGACACAACATCGACGGAGCATTCATCTTGTCTGACAGTCTTTACAGCTTACACATGATCACTACGGCAGGCTTGCAGAGTCCCTCATGGCTAGCAAGCATGCTGTAAACACCCCCATGTCCTTCCCTGATAATTGCATCATCTGCCTTCAATGACAGGCTTTGTAAATCGATCCCCTCTTCCCCTCTCTCTCTCTCTCTCTCTCTCTCTCTCTCTCTCTCTCTCTCTCTGTCTCTCTCTCTCTCTCTCTCTCTCTCTCTCTCTCTCTCTCTCTCTCTCTCTCTCTCTCTCTCTCTCTGACCATCTCAGGAGATGCTGTATAGAGGAACAACACAATGGCATCCTGTATAAGCACAGGCCTCTTATATTAACATAACAGGCTCAAGAGGATTAGCGTAAAACAGTGTGATGCCATTACCATAGCAACAAGGCACCAGCATCAGCACCAGCACCACTACTGCTGCTGTCTCCAGGGCGCTGAGAGACAATTTCTGTACTGTGAGGTTGATTTGTGTGCTCCATCAAATCAACTGAAAATAAAGTATCTCTCTCTCTGTCTCTGTCTCTGTCTCTGTCTCTCTCTCTCTGTCTCTCTCTCCCTCTCTGTCTCTGTCTCTGTCTCTGTCTCTCTCTCTCTGTCTCTCTCTCCCTCTCTCTCCTCCTGCACCTCTGTGCTCTGTCTCCTGAGTACATCTCGTAAATGTGTGCGTGCACTCAGGGGGCTAGCCGCTCATAAAACCCATAATTAGGCTTCCTGCTCTACTGGCACAGTACAATTCTTTTAGTGTTAATTTAACACTGATAGAGTAAGGCCCAACACTAGGAGTGTTGAATTCAACTCTCTACACTGGATGAACACTTCAAAATGTACAGTGGTTGCCAAATCTAGCGCAGAGAACTGGGAGAGAAACAGCCCCCAGCAGGCCCATGATGTGTAGCAGCACTATATCTGCTCCTCCCAGCCTCATCATCGACCTTCATCCTCTGTTTACACGCAATCATCGCTGAGGCATAGTGAGAGACACAATTACAGTCAAAGGGAGATGTAAGCGGGCGCAATTACAGCTCAGCTCAGGCAGTAAGAGGTAAAGCAAAACCTGCATGCTGCTACTGTAATGGTGGACACCAGGTCTTTTATTACGCCGTATAGTTTCGGTGTCCTGATTACATTAGTGTAGATTAGATATGCAGCCTCCTCTTTTTCACGTTTGCCTAGGCTTTATCACTCTACATGACCTGTATATTAACCTGCAATTGCATAAGCCAGACAAACAACAGTAAAATGAGCACTTGTGAGAACCCCGTCTCTGGTGTTTGTGTTGTGGATCAAGGAGGGATGAGCAATTTCCTGGTATCAATACATGGGGTCATACGAGGAGATGCCTCATGTGGCTCCCTCACTATTGATGTGAGGCTCCTGTAAGGAATAATAATAATGGCTGTGCAGTTGACCTGGCACATGCACAATAATAATGTTGGTGGTGGTGGTGGTGAAGGCACAGGACAACACATTAACCTCCATCTGGGTGCACATAGTAGATACAATGGTGAATGACGAGTGGTACACTGTCTTTTGGAGCTGTTTGCCATGTTGCTTGCAAGGGCTTTTCCTCCATGCAGTCAGCATGTGTTGGTAGCTGGGACTTAGCGACATTGGTAAACTCTTCATCTATTGACCCCATGTTTATGAAATAAGTCTTCTCAAAGACATTCTGTTTCCCATTTGCATCAAGGAAATATTTCCATCTTCAATAAATCTACATAAACATACAAATAAAATACTGAAATATAATGCAAATGTGCTACTTAATATGCAATCATTGTGGCACACAAACACAGTTTTTGCATATTTTCCTTTGAAAAAGTAGAGCGAGGAAAAAAGATTGTTATTCAAACTACTACAGTTGTTATGGTTACCATTCATAAGCCCATTAATATGGAACGGCAATTCCATTCCGTTTCATTTGAGATCTACGCCAAAGGTAGCGTGTTCTTAGAAAGCTAATTACCTTGACATCCGATCAGAAATCAGAATCCCACAACAAAGAGAAGTTACTGTAAGGCACGATAACTCAAAAGACTTGGTATTGGCGAGCTGGCAAGTGCTGTAAATAATGTGAGATGGTCTCTCTGGGGGAGCACATTTACTGGAATCATCTTCCTTTCAGCAGCAGAACCATTTCTTGGGATCATTTATTGGTAGTCAAAAGGGCATTGAAAGGCTTTAAATACCGAGATTATTGCAATTGATGCTCTCACCGTATAGAACTACATTGCTACATGCCTGTGTTTGAGTGTCAAAACTGATAGTCGAGATTCTTAAGACAGGTTATTGAAATTACACACACGCAAACAGACTTGTTTGTGTTCACCTCCCCACATGTGCTGAAGAAAGCCTGAAGGCCTCTGATGTGGGTGGTGGGTGGACTTCAAAGTGAAAGCTCATCACTCTGGCTCAGCCTTGTCTGAATGATTGTGTTACACTTGTTTTTCAGCGCACCTTCTCTGCTGCTGTGGTGTCATTATCACCTTCATGAAGAAGAGGAGAGGAGAGGAGAGGAGAGGAGAGGAGAGGAGAGGAGAGGAGAGGGAAGAAGAGGAGGGCAGAGGAGAAGAGAGGAGAGGAGAGGAGAGGAGAGGAGAGGTAAGCAGATGAGAGGAGAGGAGAGGAAAGGAGAGGTGGATCCAGGAGAGGAGAGGAGAGGACAGGAGAAGAGAGGAGATGAGAGGAGGAGAGGAGAGGAGGAGGAGAGGGAAGAAGAGGAAAGGGAAGGGGAGAGGAGAGGAGAGGAGAGGAGAGGAGAGAAGGGGAGGAGAGGAGATGAGAAGGGGAGGAGAGGAGAGGAGAGGAGAGGAGAGGAGAGGAGAGGAGAGGAGAGGAGAGGAGAGGAATGGGGGGCAGATCAATGGTGTGTGAGGTGAATGGCCTCCTTTGTGCCGAGTGCTAGGGAGATGGGGTGGGGGTGGAGTAGGAGGGGGGTGGGGGGATCAATCCTATTAAAATGCTGCGTCCGAATGGCCAGACCACCACTGGAGCCTCAGCATAAGGGAGGCAGAGCTCTGTGAAGGGTATTGAACACCATGCTGCTGGTATTGATACAGTAATACACTAACAAACTGTCAAACGTAGGAAGGAAATACTGTATGTCACCTGACAACAGGATGGAAAAATATGTATGAGAATAGAAACATTATACCTCTGCATTTCTTTCCGTTGCTTTCAGCCAATCATTGTCTTTCTTTCAGGCACTTAGTCACTAAGAGCTGACAAACCAATCAGCAGTTTGCTTGACTCATGCTCCCGAGAGTAATTTAACAGTCTTAGCCAAGAAGCTCCAGGCTGATGATGATGTTCATAATGATGATGATGATGTGCCTACAGCACAGGACACATTAGACATCAATAATAGTAACTGATGAGTACACATAGCTCGGATTGGTATGTTCCCTACCTTAACCCTTTTGCGCAGAGGCAGAGCCTATGTTATAACATCACAGTCAACAAAATTGTGACGGCAAAGTCTTAATCTGTTACTTAAGGCTCTTGGTAATGTCATGGCAATGTTGTTATGATGTAGCTCAGTCTTATCAGCAATGTGTGAATGGACCGCCGGCGGGAACATCTGCGAAAAGAGGCTACGCAACAAAGTAGATTCAGCTAGTATACGACAACAGTAATATTGCAAGCAGTCAAAAGAGTTACTTTGTGAGCAAAAGAGCTTGAAGGACATTTTGTCTTTTCAACTGAGAGACTGCTTCAGTTCTAATTCTAATGTGGGGTATTTAACTGTGGAGAGTGGACCTGATGCCGAAATGCTTTATAGCTTATTACATATTTTTATCTGAAGTTCAAACTTCTCTTTGGACGCTTTTGAAGCCCTCTGCACCACAACCGTGTTTGCTGCTTGCTCTTCCACACAAAGAAAATTAATTCCGCCGCTTTTGACACTTTTACTACATCTGACTGTCCCTACAGTTAGAGCAACCCCTTTTCATATGCCACGGGTCACATGATGTCAAGAAGAACATTGCAATTGGAATTGCAAGATTGCATTTTGGCATTCAGCTGGCATTTTAACCCTCAGCATTAGTTGTCTAAATGGAAAATGAACCGTGCAAATGATTATGTGTGAGTCATTTTCTGCTCTGTGATGATTCATCCCCCCTGTTGTAAAGACATTAGAGTTTAACTCAGTTGATGACATTTACTGAGAGCATATTTTTGGATGGAAGTCTGTCTATTCGCCACATTCTGATTCTGTGAGTGTGCTCATGCTTCACTGGAACTATGCCAGTGGTGTTAGTCAGTTCTCAATCGCCTCCTTGGGGTTCTTAGCAGCACCTCAGCAGAACTGGCAATTATGTACCCACTAATTACAATCGGACGATGGATGCTAACGGACATCCTGTCTTCTGAGGATCGACTTGTGTACATCCAACTGTATTTCGGGCCATTCGTGAATTCCTTACGAGAAAAACGGAAAAAAATCAACTGTAGGCCTAAGCCTCATGGTGCTGTTACGAATAGCCTCGTTTCTCGTGGTTGGGTATATCGTAACAGCACCACGAGGCATAGGCCTACAGTTGATTTTTTCGCGAGACTGGGCTCGTACATCACAGGCACACAAGCTTGGATTTGAAGGAGGTAACATGACATTTACAGGGAGATACAACATCTGTGTCCACTTGATGAACCAATGTACTGTATTTTATGAGTGTTTCCAGCGGTGTAGTCTACTTTTTTGAAGTGGTATACTGTATATTCGAGCATTTTTTTAAGTGGGTATACTGTATATATTTGTGCTATTCTAAATAATGGATCAATCAATTTTAAGTGGGTATACTGAAGCCCCTAAAATGTAGAAGTGGGTATACTCCGTATACCTGCGTTCTACGTATACTACACCTCTCAGTGTTTCTTTAGAGCATGTTGCATCACAGCCCTTTGTCCTGCTTATTTCCCATTTGCATCACGAGAACCACAACTCAATACATTATTGATACATTTTCTTGTGTTTCAAGGGAGAAATAAAAAAAAATCTGAGATAGCTTGCGTTAGGCCTACTAATTGATAGCCTCTATGAGGAAGAAATTAGACACATCTACAATTTCCAACACTATGCGTCTGCAATACATTACTTCACTCCTTGGTTGCTATAAAATATGGGTAGGCTACTATTGTAAGATTCTTACCAATATCCTGCTACCGTGGAAGACATCAATAACAATTCAGCTAGTATCTCTGCGTAAGACAGCAAGAGGGAGAAGTCTACCAGTAAGTTCTCATATTGTATGCATCAGGTGCATCATACTTTGCCTGCTTCTCTCCTGTAGACTGACTGGATATAGTGAAATCCTTTAGCTTCAGGCACACACCTCACTCAGCATATGCTATCCATATATTTAATCTGTCTCCTTCCACACATAACAAGCGTAGCGACAGAGAGCCTTTCCATTGTTTGCGCTCATAAAGCCACTGGCAAACAAAACAAGGGGCTCCTTTCTCAGATTGGAAAATGAAACCGGATTTCTAAGGCATATAGCAAACAACACACGATGGGGAACACAGATGAACCGGCAAACACACAAAGGACTTACTTTCGCTTGAAACCTGAGCAGCATCCCATGATCGAATGTAGTCATCCTGGAGGCAAGAGGAGGGATATAAAGACAGGCATTATTTCCAGTGGGTACTGAATCATGAGTAAGTGTAAGAAAAAGCACAGTGCAGGTCAAAACATTGCCTGCAGTTAAACATGCCTTATTACTGAACTGAAGTCACGTCTAAGGGCTTGAATTTGAGGTTGCTAATATATACGAGTACATTACATATACAATATACATACATATACAATATACTATATATAATATTTTTAATAATATATAATTGTTTTTGCATTTTTTCAAATACACAAGTTATATAGCCTGATTACTTTCAAAAATGTTGTATTGGTTATTACTGAACAAAAGGATGACTGATCATGAAAGTGATCATACCTCCACTTCCTGAGGCAAGCATGCAATAGGGGAAGAAGAAGAGAGAGAGAGAGAGAGAGAGGAGAAATTTAGTATCTTTTTACAGACGCAGCAGTGTGTTAGTCCAGTCATATTGATTTATATGATTCATTCCCATGACTCTTTGTGAAAACAACACACATCAAGGATCAGCAGTGTAGTCTTCAAGTACACTCAGTGTTTATCAATATTTGCATGAATACAATTTGTCTGTAGCCTATACCTATTCAATGCAGGAGGTGATTTTTCTAGTTCTGTCATATATCTGCCATATGCGGACAATAGGGCCTATTCTTCATATGTTTAAAGCAGGTGGAGGGTATACTGTACTCCTAGTTTCTCCAAGACACGTCTCACATTTGGATCTCTTGCCACATTTTTTTAGGATTTGAAAAACAGTCATTTATGCTCTTCCACAAATGGCGGTGCAGCACATATATCACTGAATGCCATTTCAGAAAGATCGGCAAAATCCACAAGCAGATACTCTTGCTCATAATATGTTTTATATTATCCCCCTACACAATTTGTAGATTTTTTAAAAAAAACTTGAAAAGGCACAAATGCAAACATTGTTGAGAACAAAAATCAGGGGTAATCTTTCTTTCCAGAAAGATCCACAAAATCAGCAGAAAGCCCTGCTCATTACAGTCAAGAAGTACACCTAAAACCCCCTAAACGGAATGTAATAATCTCTTTGATTGATATGAAACCAAGGCCACTTACACAAAACTCATCACATACACTGATTGGATCAAAGTAATTCTTCTTGAGGGGGAAGTACACATTTTCAAAGCTGTGTGTCAGCCTGACATGAGCAATATGAAAATCCTATTTGACGGGAAGGATTACGGTTTAAAATGTCATGTAAACGATGGCTAAATGTACAAACTCCTTCAGCATCAGAGCTGCTGTGTCTGCCATACTAATTAACACAATGAAAGTGGATTCTTCACGTTATAGCTTGGCTTCTAGAGATTCAGTGAGGAGATAGGGTTTTACATTTGGAATCGACAATATGAAGATGACAACATGAGGCAAAGGCTATCATATAACAACATGATGACCGTATAACATACAACAAATAAAAAATCAAATCAAATCACATTTATTTATTAAAATCAACAATAAGAGCTGACCAAAGTGATACACTACAGCAGGGGTGTCCCCTTCAAATTCAAAGAGGACCAAAATAAAAAACACAGATGAATATGGAGTCAAAACTATTCGAACCACTGACATCCCTGCACTACAGCATAACTACCGACCAATATAGAGGTAAATCATTAGCATCAGTCCATCGCTGAGGAAAAGACAGATCCTACAGTGATTTCACACTAGCTGGCTAGGCTGCCATCCACACAAAAGGTGCCCTGCTCCCTAGCCTGCGGCTCCTGCAGACAGAGACTGCAGAGAGGAGAGACGGAGCACCATCATAATGGACAGGGACAGCAGATGCAGTGGCGTTATGCGGCGCCAACTCTCAATGCCACACTGAGGCGGGCCGGGGCGCAGGCATGCAGGCAGGCAGGCAGGCAGGCAGGCAGGCAGGCAGGCAGGCAGGCAGGCAGGCAGGCAGGCAGGCAGGCAGGGCTCAGCACTGGACTCCAGCCCAGCCGACTGAGCCCAGAGCAAAGCTAGTGAGGGGTTGCAGTGCTGGGGAGAGTCGCAACACAACAAAAATAAAAACACCCGCTGTGCCCATGAAAGCCAAGGACATTTTCAGTGTGCCAGGCCAGCACAGAGAGATACTCATTTGTTAGATCAGCAACAAACTGCAGTTGGCAGCCGCGTGTGCCATATAGCTCGAAACACATTTATAAATGTACTGTAATGCGGATTAGCGGAGGACAGTCGAAGAAGTTGTTTTGCAGTCTGCTAAATGCAGAGAGCTGTGAAATTGTAAGACTGAGACACAAAGATGACCCAGAATGAAAATACTGCCTTTCAAAGTTGCAGGTCTAAACTTAATCATTTAGATTTGACAATATCTTCTATTAAGCTGATTCTAATCTTCTCCAAAGGAGGTTTGAGGGTAAATGATTAAGAATTCTAGTCGCTGAAAGTTTTTGGCGAACTTAAATGACCTTACTGACTCTCTTAAAAGGAAAAGGAAATTAACTAGTCCGATGTCAAGAAGTCCTAATTTATTTCCAAGTGATAAAAATGAGACTGCTAGAAAAAAAAGACATTTTCCTTAGGGGATATTTCTAATTCAAAGCCTGTGCATACAGAATGGAGCAGTTGCTGATAGCATCGACAGACTCCTTAGTCTCCTTGAGTTCCACACAATCTTCCAATCAGCCTTTCAGCATCTGACACAACAGACTGCACCCCCACCCCCCTCCACCCCCACCCCGCCAGGCTTGGGAACATTGATTGATGGTTTGAAAATCCTCCTGATTTCCATAATAGAAGTGTGTCAAACAAGCACTCCACAAATTGGGCTGTGAGCTCCAAAGAGCTTGCCAGGGATTGTGAAGATGAAGGAATCAGAGGTTGGCTGGTTCTTGTCCAGCACCTCCTGTTGGCTGTGTCCTTGAACAAGACACTGATCCCCAATATACCGGCTATTGGCACCTTTGCATGTAAGGCGTCTGCCATCAGTGCATGAATATGTGAAAATGTGAAGCTTTGAATTCTTAAACCACTTGGCCGCTCTATGCAAACTCTGTATGTATTATAAAGTATTATTCCACTGAAAGGTTACCATATTGAAGATATGCATGGTGCTTTTCGTCATGCAATGGTCCTCATAGTAACTAAAGGTCGCCAAGGTCTACGGTGCCATAGAGTCATAGGCTTATTCATTTAGAGGTGACATCTCTCAGATCACGTCGACAGCCAAATATTTGAACCAAATAAAATACAATATTAGATACTACTGATGCTGACCATGCATACTGAGGATTTGCATGATGATTTTCCCACACGGGACACAAACACACACACACACTGTTTTTTCCCTCATAGTCTTGTCATCAGAAGGTAGTAGGCCTAGGTCTACATTTATGTTGCTTTTTGCACTGAGCTTATCCCCCTCATGAAGCAGTAGCATGCTTCACTTGGAGCATTTCAGCACCACGCATGTGGACAGCTCCAGACACGCCAATGAAGGTGTACGCTGGCGCGTGGACAGCTCCCTGTAGGAGCAACTTAGTGTCGGATTGGCGTATGAAAAAAGTGTCGGAATGGCGGTGTGTCGGAATGGCGGTATGTCGGAGTGGTGGCCGCAACCCGAATAAAAGTTGGTGTGGCCTAGGGGCCTTGAGATACACATGTCATATCTATTTTTAAGGCTGGAATATGCTTGCTGCATGGTAAGTGTGTGCGTACACATTTTGTGCACAATTACATTGCCATGTGCCTTTTGTGTCAGTTTGATGTGAGTGGCTCTCTTGAATACAAACACAAGCACATGGTGCAATACTGACGCATGCACTAGCTGCGATCGTGTGAGCGATTGCTTAGAAGTGACGGACATTTTTGAGGAGAGCCTCACGTCGCCGCTATCTGCTCCCTAGATGATTGGTCCAGTATTGTACGTCATGCTCTAATAGTTCTGCAGCAAGTATGGGCCCTCGCTTCTCACACGGTTGCATATGTGCATAAGGAAGGTGGCACAGCAACCGGCAAATGACTTCTGTAAGATGGCATCATGGACAAACAATTTTACACTACATGTACAAGACTAGATATTGTAACACTAGATATACAACACTAGATATAAGTGAAACATGTTGATCACCCGACTGTTTTACAGAATGCAAAACACTTTGTATTATTCCACTCTGAGGCGTATTGAGGCAACGGTCCTCCTAGTGAGTAAAAGGTTGGCGAGGTCTGCGGTGCCTTGAGATATATATATGTGTGTGTGTGTGTGTGTGTGTGTGTGTGTGTGTGTGTGTGTGTGTGTGTGTGTGTGTGTGTGTGTGTGTGTGTGTGTGTGTGTGTGTGTGTGTGTGTGTGAGTCATATCTATTTTAGATGACCTCCCTCAGATCACCTGCTGGGGCTCCTCCCCCTCACCCTGCCTCAGTCCAACGCAGCTGGGCATGACCACAGTCACACACACACAAACATGCAAACACACACACACACACACGCATATTCACACACACACACACACAAGCACGCACGCACTCACAAACACACAAACAAACACACACACACACACACACACGCACACACACACAGACGCACACACACACACACACACACACGGAAACTGAACATGGTGCTTACATAATGACGAACATTATAAAGTACAACATTCCAGCCCTTTGTCTGTGAATAAAAGATGATGCAAATTCAATCTAGTCGTGGTGTACATGGCTTACCCATGAGACTGCTTCATAGTCATACATGAGACTGCTTTAAAATATTGTGCTTTATATAAGGTATAGACATGTCATGTCAATCAAAACGTCACCAAAACCATTTCCCCATTGGCAGAGGTTGACTTCAGCTGTCTATCCACAGAAATACACTTGTGCTACTGCATATGAGGTCTACTTTGTTCTTCACATGGCAGCATCATACGCATGGGGAAATGGTAGCATTGTCATACACGGTTACTTTAACTTATCTACAAGGACAGAAAATGGTTTGTGTCTGAAGGGAGCAGGTTGACAAGCTGAGCTAGAGAGAGAGAGAGAGAGAGAGAGAGAGAGAGAGAGAGAGAGAGAGAGAGAGAGCGAGAGAGAGAGAGCGTGCGAGTGAGTGAGTGAGTGAGTGAGTGAGTGAGTGAGTGAGTGAGTGAGTGAGTGAGTGAGAGAGAGAGAGAGAGACTGGAGGCCTGTGTGCTTTAACCCTTGGAGACTGGAGAAAGGGCAGCAGGCCAAGGGCACAATGGGATGTCTTGGCTGCCTTACATCCATGTTCGCCAGCCCAACCATCTACCACAGCAGCTTAGCTTACTGCGAAAGCCCCAATGCACACGACACACAGCTTTAAAATTTCAACACGGGAAAATAGTCTTTGAATACAGACCATGTACATACTAAAAAAACCTCAATATCAGAATGAAACAGATAGCGGTATAGTTTCATAAAAATCCATCAATAGCAAAATAGCTTAGCAACTGAATGTTCTGCTATCTTGGAAGATTTGCAGATGGGGGCGCAGGCACATACTGTAACTCTTGTCAATGGTTAACATGTAATGTAAAATATGCATGAATTCACAGTCATGCCTCACTAATAATGATTGGCAAGTGCTAAGCACAGCTGCTGTACATGATCCAGTCGTATGCAGTAGCCTACTGTCTGTATGTCCACAGATTAAGAGATGTGCAATGCAAATGTTCCACATGTTATATTAATATTCAGCACACTTAAAGCTGAAATGAAAGTGTCCTTACGGACCGTGTGCACTGTGTGCATTGTGACTGGTGGTAGCAATACTACGTGACTGAAAGCAGCATAAACAAAAAGGATGCATGGGATTGCATTAAATTGTCTGATGTTCATTTTGCTATTACCACCCTTCTTGGTGCACTACACACAGACAACTGCATTATTTCACTATACTAAACGAATCAGATTTTTCCAAGACAATCACTACACTGCTTTTACATATACAGTATGTATTTCTCCCTGGTCTGAGAAAATCTGCAGGTTCTTTATTGTTAATAACCACATTTTTAAAACAAAAAGATGACCAGTAGTATGGATCTGATCAAATGAATAAATCCAACATCTTTGCAATGAGAGGGTCTAATATTCCACTGTCACAGCTGGCTGGGTCCATCATGTCTTTGCAAATGGGCACCAGCTACAGTGGTTTACACGGTACATAGCTGTGTTTAACTGTGTTACAGTAGCTTGTAGCTGATGTCATAAACCTGCCTCACAATGATTTAACAGACACGCTAGTCCACTTGATTGGCAGCTTGTTTTCCCTGTCAACTGACAAGTGAGCATGACCCCTGACCTCGCCTATCTGTGAGGTCATGGAATTGAGCCCTGGGGGCCGTGCTGGGTGAGATGACCTCTGTTACAGTAATGCCGACACACCCAGAGAGGAGTGGGCTATATACAGTAGCACATGGCTGTTTCTCAGTGTCAGCTGGTTGTGCTGTGTGTTGCAGAATGGTAGTAAACTTCTCTGGTGATGACATAAGATGACAGCTGTTTGTCAGTTTCACTGGCAGCCTGGGATTGTCTAGCAACTAACTAGCTATCAGTTGACTCCAAAGCCAGAAGACTAATTTATAGAGTTTATTTGAGGTTTCAAAATCCAGGCTGGACTGAACTCTTTTACAGATGGGCCATTGCTTTCAATGGAAGTACACAAATAGTGCCTAAAATAGAGAAAATAAAATCCGCATTATCTCTAATATTTTTAATTCAATTATCATTTTCAATTTAAGTCCTAACAAAACAAGCAATGATACTAATTGTCATCAAACATCATCAAATGTTTTTCAAATAACCTTCCAATGATAACAGTATTTTTCTAAATAAATAAATAAAATAATTAATTAAAAAAATCAAATACTCTCTTCCAAACTTCAAACAGAGTTTCAAAACTTTTTCGTCTGCTAAGTAACTGATTTGGTCATCTGTGAAATTAGAAGCATTAGAAGGTCTTAAGGAATTCAAAAGCTGTTTTAATCAAAAATTATCACGGTTCAAGTTGTATTAGATTTGTAGCTGTTTCAAAACACACACAGGTTTGTGCTGATAAAGGCACAATAAGAAAGGTTTCTGCCGATAAGGACATCGAATAATAAAGAGAGCATGTGATAAAAAAATGTGAAACAGATAACCTTTGAAGCTGCTGGAGTCCCACAAACACCAAGGTATAGCTATGCTTATATGCATTCACCTTCTATCCGGCCAATTTTAACCAGCACTGATAAGCAGAAACTACACCAGTGGGCCTAGTTGATGAGTCCAATATATCCTTAAAGTCAGAGAATGCGCGCACATTAGTAGCACAGGTGCTGGACCAAACATAAGATAACTGAAAGGAAAATAAAGGTCTGTAACACTGTTTGATGCTCCAAACACTGTGATGAAGGACGGTTAGTTCGAAACGTTGTGCCATTCAATTTTGGGAGCATCAAACAGTGTTGCGGCCCTTTATTTTCCTTCCTATAGTATAGATCCTTCACATCACTCTCGGGTCCTTGCGGTATTCAGCAGAGGGGCCAAGGCTGGTCCTTCACTACTGTAGGTAAGGGGAGCAGATATTTGTCCCAGGGGCCACATGGGACCAAGCCAAGGTGTGACGGCTCCCATTGCCTGCCATGCAGAGACAGGCCTGAGAACAGGACAAGGCAGCATGGCAAGGGGACGGTCTGGACCACTCACCAGCTGTCTCAACATGGAATTAGACATTCTGTTGCACATGCACACGCGCACACATGTACTGTACACACATGAATGCATGCATGCATGCATGCACGCACACACGTGCATGTACACCTACACACACACACACACACGCCGATGGGGGGACCTTCCATGTATTAGTTGATGACGGTCTGGCTTCCAGCCTGCTCTGATTATCCCTCTCTCTCTCTCTCTCTCTCTCTCTCTCTCTCTCTCATGGCTCATATGCCATAACCAACTGCAGCAAGCTGATATGCCACTACAGCAACAAAGACGTTTTTTAAAAGACTGGCACACCATCTTAGACGGGGGAGGGAGGACAAAAGAAGAAAAAAAGAAAACAAACCACTCGCTCTTAATTAAGAAATGCATGCAAAGAAAGTCGTCCCCTTGAGCAATAACACCAACCCCCCATGCACCTCCCCCCCACCCCACACACACAGTCACACTACCCACCCACCCCTTATCTCTTCCGTGCTGCATTTTTAATCAGATGATAATGACTCGGGAACGGCGGAGAGCATTTGAGCATACTCATGAAACATTTTTGCTTCATTAAAAATGTAGTTGGTGGAATAACAGGTGCAAGCCGACACACACACACGCATGCACGCACGCACACACACACACACACGCACGCACGCGCATGCGCATGCACGCGCTCACGCACGCATGCACGCGCGCGGACGCACACACACACACACGCACACAGCCTTTCCGTCCATGGGAGGCCCGGCTTATTCTGGGATTCTCTCAGTAATATTTCACTAAGTCAGGGGTGTTTGAAAAGAGACATATTCTTTTTAGAGATGCTTATTTGTGGTCATCGGGGCATCTTTCATCTGTTATTGTGGTTGACCCCGACTGAGATATTTGCATGCTGTTTATCACATGAATGAAAAATTGCATTTATTATCAGGGATTACCCATTGCATGTTTACTTAGAGGCAGGGCTCTAGATCAGAGTAACACCAGCCAAATGCTGGTGAAATTTCAGTTTGGCTGGTAAAGAAGACCAATTTACTAGCCACTTTGACCCATTAGTGAGTGTGTGTCTGAGTAAGATTAACATCTACTAGCCATTTTGGCTGGTGATGAAAAAAGTTAATTTAGAGCCCTGCTTGGAGAGTAAAGTCTCGGGCAGCTTTTACATATTGCTAATTATCATCAGGATATTATATGTGATGGAAATATTCCTGTTTAAATTACAAGCATGTTTGGGGCGCCATCAAGGTTAATATTTGAGAATAACACATTCACCTAGTACTCTAAGTTAGTGTCTGCTCAGTTGCAGTGCTTAATGAACACCTGGAGACTTGAATTCAACACACACAGTATTGGTCCTACTGCCTTTGTGTTCAACCAACACGGCAAAGTTTATCTGACCTAGTGATGCCATGGAAAATAAATCTTGTAGCAGATAATATAATACTAAGCATTAAGTATTCATAATGGAAAAGAATTCCCAAGGCAACATTCATGTGTCTATTTCAGGCCTATCTTGCTTTGCCGCTACAGTACTTCAAGACAGCGGCGGTGACATGCAACAATGTGCATTGAGGTTGCGTCAAAAGCCTCTGAATGACTGAACATGACATGAGAGAAATCTTCAGAAGCATGTTCAACTAGCAGACAGACCCAGACAGGGCTATCTAAAATATATTCACCTGAGGACTATTAAAAGTTTAAAAGATTGTAACCTATAAGAAAGGCTGACCTCCAAATACCAACAACAACAAAAACGTGTGTCACATGAAATTCACTCTGAAAAATAGGATGAATTCGGACAGAAAGAGTTAAGGCTACATATTGGCCAGCTTTATATTATATAGCTTATAACATTATTAAGTTATATATGACAGTCGATCATCATTGACAATCAGAGGCAGGCCTATGGTACATTGCATTGCTTTCCATATTTACCCAACTACATGTGGTTAATACAGCCAAACAACAGAGCTGTCACTGGGGGAAAACTGTGACAATTTGAGTGAAAACTTAACTATTTCTGTCACATCTCAAGGCTGACCGCCCGGGATATGACAAATCCCTCAGCAATGCATCAAAGCATCAAATGCATTTGCATCAAAACAAGACCCACCCCCTCAGTTTATAACATGACTACCAAATTGAAAATAACAATTGTCTCAGTTTCATTCAGCACTGGCAGCAAATCTAAAAGATGGTAGGACATGTGTTATCATCACAGAGGAACTTGCATGGGAGTTCTAACTAATACATCTGGGCAAGATCATCTGTAGACCAATTGTGCCTTATAAAGACCGTCTGTCTTCAAAAGGCTACATAAATACCCACTTGTTCACATATTCTCTTGAACATACAGTAGCCTACATGTATATAGCACAGCCTAATATAATGACAGGAAAGCCTAGGCTACAAGTCCACGAATTGTGTTATGGAAATGCTGAAACAATAATGCTGAAAGGTATTATGATGATAGCACCCTATCTATCTAATTTGCAGTTGGTTAGATAGGCTACTCTAATTTGTTACTGAGATGCCCTCTACTGAAAACAAGGTTTGAAGATATTTCATGAAGCCTATGCAACAGTGATCATAAACTGCGATTGTGATAAGAACCACTCATTACCTTGACTTGAATTAAAATCATAAAAACTTTATCCAGTTGGATTGAAAATGTCAATACATGTTAATGAGACACCTCTGAATGTCCCAGTCAGAAGGCACTATTACTATTCAGTGAACATCAAATGAACTTGAAGAACAGAACGAAGACATCGATGCTTTCGGACTACAGCAGTGCATGGTCATTCGGACGCGCATGCATCATCTTTATCCACGAGGCAACTTACGTCTCTGAAGCGGTTCCAGTGCTTGATCTTGCGACTGTATTGGGAAATGGTGGACAGCCACTGCTCATCTTCCATGGATTTCCCAGATTTTCCGGGTTCTTTTGCCGTCTTCATTTCTCCTTGCACCGAAATCCCCAACATCGCCACAGCTGCGGTCAGAATGCTACAAAAATTGGTTATTTCCCTCATTGTTTGGTGCTTGGCGGTAGCCTGGTAGACAAACAAACGTTCATGAAGGTGTTTCTTTTATGCGAAGGAGATGGATGCTGAGTCCACAGTGAAATGTGACCTGATTACGGGATGCTCTGTCGTAGGCTAGCGTGTGTGCGCGCGCGACTGTGTGTGTGTGTGTGTGAGAGAGAGAGAGAGAGAGAGAGAGAGAGAGAGAGAGAGAGAGAGAGAGAGAGAGAGAGAGAGAGAGAGAGAGAGAGAGAGAGAGAGAGACGTTAAATTCTACAGAGATGCAATTGATGCCTTGGCTATGCAATGTTCACAGGGTATCATAGGCTACCTGTCCGCTGCTGGTTACAATGACACAGCACTGTGACAACTGTTATGTCAGAATTATGAAATACTATCTCTGACAGTGGATGTAACTGACTTTTTAATTCAGCCTGAATAGCCATTGTCTGGTCATTCTGTCTATCCGACAAAAGTAGGTAGATAAAAAATAGGTAGCCTAAATACAACTTTCAATGTGCTTGAGAAAAAGAAAGAAAAAGAAGACAAAATATTATAGGCCTAGATAGTATTATAGGCCTAGTATTATCTAAAGAGACTAAATAACCCCTAGTCAAAGGCAGATAGAAATAGAGCTGCTTTTAATTTATTTTAAAAAAGGTCACTGTTGGGGCTGTTCTAATTTTAACAGGAAGCTGGTTCCAGCATTTGGCAGCATAATGGCTGAATGTCATTTTGCACTGGACTTTACCCGGGGCACAAACAGCAGAGGAGACCGAAGAAGCATATCTGCAATATAGTCATGATTCCTCTAGCATATCTGCAACATAGTTATAATTCTAGACCAGGGCTATTCAAATGGCGGCCCTGGGGCCAGATGCGGCCCTTGGACAGCAAGGTTCTGGCCCCCCACAAGCCCCTTGAATTTTGGAATTTAGAGATAAAAGTATGGGTTCTGTATAGAGCTGAAACGGGACACAGGGTGTTAAAATGCAGGAAATTACATCTATGAAATGCAAAACTTTCTGGGGTAGTACCCCCGACCCCCCACTTCAATGAAGTCTCCCATATTTCTTTCATTGACAGTCGGCAACTACAATACATACGTATAGTTCGGCCCCTTTACCCGGAGGAATTTGAAAAACTGGCCCTCGTTGACATTAATTGAATACCCCTGTTCTAGACCATTAGTGACTTACAACGAGAAGAGTTTTAAACTCAATTCCAAACCTCCCTGGAAGCCTGATATGACTGTTCTTTCTTTTTTTAAAGTCATAATTGGTTAGCTGCAGCTTTTAGTCAGATTACTTGCACCTGTCTTGAAAGTCTTTTGGGGGAGTTCTAGAAGTAGAGCATTGCAATACCTGTATTCAAACCTACAGGGAATAAAAGCATGGATTATTTCTCCAGATCCTATTTAGGCATGAAGCACATCCTATTCAAGTAATGTCAATCATAGATGCCATGACCTTGAATATGTAGCCAGAAATGGTTAAATTGTTGTAATTTTAACAGCACAGCATTGATGCACATTGTAAGTAGTCCCATCATTAAAGATAGTCTACAGATACCCTGCCTTGCCTTGCCTTACAGATATTTAACAATCAGGCTGTAGTCTAACTGCAACAGTCTTGCCAGGCAGATTTATTTAAATCAATTGTAGGCTTTAGCAAATCAATTTCAGTGTATAATACAAGCACTACAATAAAATAATGCAATTCTTGAATGTGCACTGTGGTGTGCTATCTGCTATGATCACAAAAAGAAATGGGCATCACCTATGATATGTACCTGTGCAGCGTACATAATGTTCACAGGCAAACCTGTAGACCTACTGTATGAAAGACTGATGGGCATCAGTTAATGCATTACAATAACGCGTCATGCTTTGGCCTTCATGTCAAGTGCTCCTCAAATCCTAAATAATGAAGCCTGACTTCTGATATGTAGGCCTACAGTACAACTGCTGTTTCACATTCCAATCGTATAACTTTAAGAGGAAATTTGGCATAATAAATATTGCTGTAGCCCACTCTCCATAGCGGTCACAAAATATCGTACATATACTCATTTCTGTCTGACCATTCTGTAGGCCTATTTTATGTAGCCTAAATGTACTTTGTGACACTTAAAGATGTAGGCTATGTGAAATAAGGAGAGGAGAGGGCAAGAAGAGCAGGTTTCTGGAGAATGTATCTAATATCTCTGCTTCAACTCCACCCCTGAAGCAAGCACGGATCCATTTCTGCCTCTTTAGGCAATAAATCAACCCCTAATGCTAACCATATTTAAAAGCCTTGACCCACACTCCCTGGTCCTGAAACAAACACAAAGACCATGATTGCATAGGGCCCGTTATGTCATTGGAAATAGCCCCCTGAAAAGCCTCTAAAATAGTGTTTCTCAGGGGGTAGTATTTGGGATCCCTAGGAGGGCGTTGAGAAGAATGTATCTGACTGTGGGCTGGGCTTAATTCCCATAGGGGCGGCATAGTCCATTTCATTTTTCAATACAAAGGGGAGCGTTGGCATGCTTATGATGAGGTCAATGGGGCGTTGGGAGGTTTATCATGAGGTCAAGGGGGCGTTTGTTCAAAAAAGGTTAAAAACCACTGCTCTAAAATGTGCTGTTATAGGTCTACCCGCTTTAATGACATGACACCAAGCTAGACATAGGCCTACTTGAAACAATGTGAGACACAATGCAGCACTTGTGTGTGTGTGATTATGGTTGCTTACATCAGAGAGTCTAGGAGAATTATCCAGTGTCTCTGCTGACATCATGCACTACCGACTACGCTACAGTGACAGTGTTTACATTCAATGGAAGCTGTGGCTACGGTGTAACTACAAGAGGTCATCTCTCAGGAAAGCATGAGGTTTCCATGGTTACCGCTGGAAGCAGGCGTGGGACTGAATTGCCACCTTCTCTCACTGGTCATTAATACAGCAATGCTTGCCACTTCAAAACACCGCTCTGCATATTCATGTGCACACACACTAGCGTTGTAGTACTCGAGATCGGCCCAAAGACCATTTTTTCCTTGTCTTGCTTTGGTCTTGAAGGGATTTGTGCATAAATAAAGTCATTCATGCTCACCACAAAACCACACAATGTTAAAAAAGACGTCCTGTGTTGTATTGGGTCTAGTTTATATTAAAACGTGTTCATTTTAGGCCATAGAGTTGAGCTTAATTATGGTACTGTTGTTCTTCAGTTCACACTAGTGTGTGATCACATCATCTCCAGCAATCTAGGGCTAGTCTGTTTTCGGCCTTGACTTGGTCTCATCCTGTCTCTTGGTCTTGACAGATCTGTCTTAGTCGTGGTCTCGATACCCTCCAGTCTTGGTAATGTCTTGGGGTCTCGGACTAAGCGGTCTCGACTAGATTTGTCTTTGTTTTTTTTTTAGTACAGCACATACTTTTTTTGTTGTTGATTGAGAGTTTTGTCCTCTGTCTTTGTGTTTTCCTTTGAAACTTAAAACTTGCTGCCTCTTGGCCAGTACTCCCTGGAAGAAGAGTCACTGTGACTCAATGGGATCTTTCCTGGTAAAATAAAGGTTAAATAATAATAATAATAATAATAATAATAATAATAAAACGCACATCTCTAGCACACACCTAAAGCAACGCCATAACGCTGAAGCACAATCACACATGTGAAGTGGGGTTCAGTGTTGCTGATTGATAATCACATGTGAGGGTTCTCTGTTGCATGTGTGATCAATGTACAGATATATTCCTTGAAGGAAAATGTCAAAATGTTCAAAGGGCTATTGACATATTTACAAACCATGGTTCAAATGCCATTAGTGATATTGTGATCACACATTGTTCCTTTACATACCATACAGGTTCACACACATACAGCACATTTAGTTATGTGACCATTTTCAGATGGCACATGGTCTTTAAGAGTCTGCTGTTGAACAGTAACACATCTCCTACTGAAACAGATGAGCATCTGACTGTATTTTTCCATACTGAGCGAAGCACAACCGCTAAAGCAGTCATGGTCTGTGTCAGCCGTATTGTCTGTAGTGTAGCGTCAACAGTATGATCTGCAGGGTGATTCAGGGATCACTGGGCATCAAATATGCCACCATAGCTCACTGCTGCCCTCTGCTGTTACATATTACTTCACAGACATCTATTGCTGAAGGAGGGTAATGCTTTTATACGGAGCCTACTAAAAGCTTGTTGTTGCCAAAATGGTATTGACCAAGTCTTCACCTGTCACTTAAGACTCAATGTCATACCAATCTTGCTATGGTGAGGCTGAGTTTTTTTTCTCCAGCAAACAGTGAATTCACCGGCTGCGTCCCCAGCTGCTCCACAATGTTACAATGTGTTTACATATTTGCTGGGCAGACACACACTGAGAACCGTACTGGAAATCCAAAATTAAGAAACTAAAAAAACATTCAGAATCCAGAATTGGTCAAATAAAAATAAAGCTGGACTACAATGTATTGGACACATTCTTCACATATTATCTTTATTTGCCAAGAGCTGGCTATGCTAAACTATACATGTAAAAGTAATGAAAAAATCAATGTCATTAATACAAAAATGTATTTTAGAAAATGCATCTTTTTTTTCTTCAAGCAAACTTTTGTGCAGAATTCCTCATGGATTGGCATCACATGATTATACTCATGAAACTCAATTCAGACTGAACTAAAAAACACAAAATTAAGATGATTTTTAAATTTTAATAAATACAGACTCATTTCAGCAGTCCTTTCAAAAGTCAGCTATAAGCTAGCTACAACCAAGAAGGGGAACAGTTTTAACAAAGAAATTACACATTTTATATAATTTAATCTCGGTTGCTTCTGCCAAGTCCAGACACTGTGCACATAGATAGAAGTTCTGTTAAAAAAAAAAAATCATACCGTGTGGATTGGCTCCCCTGTCCAAGAAGGCATTGTGGTACTGAAGGAAGTGTTCTACATTTTTCGAGGGAGGAATGGTAGCATTCACTTTAGCAGCCTTTGTTTACCATCTCAAATGAGAGATCCATCCCTCTATTTCAGATTCCTCCCACCACAGTTTATCCGTTTTTTGTTTTTCTTTGCGTTTTTCTTTTTCTATTCCATGTCTGAATTTGACTGCTACCCTCACAGCTTATCAGATTAAAGCCAGGCTTGACGGTGCTCACTGTCTCATGAGCGTTACCCTGAAGTGAATGGTTTCTGTGGACTGCTTGAACTTCTTACAGTGGGATCCTCATACCACCATGTTGCTGCCTTGATTCGGCCTACACAGATCTTGGAAAATGGAATCAACCTATGAGGGAAAAGAGGCAATGTATTACATAAGGGTAAAATATTACATACACTGCAAAGGGAAGCATAGAATTGACTTATAACATGCTACATGGATTTCTTAAAGGTATGCTGTGTAGGAAATGGTCAAAAAAAGGTATTGCAACTATGCTGCTCTTTGAAACTGTGCTGTATACTGCCAAATTGGACCTTTTGTTGAATATTTACTATATAATGAACTAATATTTACTAGTATGATTAACGTATAGTAAGTTTTGCAGCTAAAAATGCCTATTCCTGGAAATTCAAAATGGTGGACCATGGAGAACATCCCACTTTTCATGCATGAAAAGTGCAATTTTCCCAGCCATAATGAATGCTTAGAATTTGATGGCGGTGGTAAGTATTCATGAAAAAGGTAACATTAGTGAATGGGTAGCATGAATTCTGGAAATAAACAACTAAAAATCTTGCACAGTGTACCTTTAACGTTGTTTTAATCAAACAATGCCAAGTACATAATGAACATAAGGCTATGCTAAACATGCTGCCAACAGGGCATTGAAACTGAACACCCTACAGCAGGGGTGGGCAATTACTTTTGGTTTAGAATATTAATTGAAGGGCAAGATGTCACAGACAACTTTCCCGTGTCAATAACAAAAAAAATAGTATGAGTGTAAACTATGCCATTCCCGCACATTGTAAAGAAATGTATTAAGATATAGCTTATGTACTCGGTTAGTCTAAAGTTCAAAAGACCTGTTTTAGGTAGCCATTTTAAGATTTTTTAGGGTTCGTCTGAATATGTAATTAAAAGTTGTCTCTCTTATTAATGCTCTGGGGGCCACATGAAATGGCTCAGCAGGCCGCATGTGGCTCCGAGGCCCGAGTTTGCTAGCCTGATTATCATCGACCATCAAATCTCTTCCAGACTTGGTCTGACCAAGAGCATAACAATTAACATTTCCCAAACGGCATGGTTGACCCGTCTCCCTTGGTTTGCTTATGGTTGTTTGCTTCCCGACAAAATGAAAGGAGTTCCCATTTTTGCGGGAACTCAGAAAGTACTTGCGTTGCTCTTGACCTGACTAGTTGCAACGCCGAGGTGTTGCGTCACTAGGAGGGCATGGCCTGGTTACGAGTTTGCCCACCTCTGCCCTACAGCATCCAGCGACCTCCTCCACTTGTTCCTAAGTTCAAAACTCTCTTAAAAAATCTCTCTCTCTCTCTCTCTCTCTCTAAAGCGATGGATCAGTAGGGGAATGACAGCAAATGTGTATGTGAAAGGCCAATTGCTTTGACCATGGCAGGTTGAGAGGGATGCCAAATTAGATGTGTTGTCCATAACCTGCCCATATGAAAAAGACAATTTAGGAAAATATGTTTAAAAATAAAAATACTTTTACAGAGCCATCACTGGTACTTTAAGTTAAACCGATGAATAATCACCGTAGCCAATTTTCTGTGACATGTGTAGCAGACGAGAAAATTAAGTTTAATCTGATTTTATCTTAAAGGAATCCTCCTTTAAGCACCTTTGAAAAAAGTTGTTCTACACAATCCATCGCAATAGTGTTTGTAATTTGTAGTGATGCATCACCTGAAGGTGAATACGTACCTGTATTTCTCTTGCCTGCTTCTATCCGTGTAGCATCACCTGGATGTCTGAGAGTTTTGAACAGCTGGGGGTGGCCATCTTCTGGGCCCTCTGGTACAGCTCCGAGTCTGAAAAGTAGCGTGCTCTGTAAAGAAGGCCCTCCTCTGAACAAAAAAAGAGAAATTCGATCAGAATTTGTATGGTTGATTGGTTCCGCAACACAAAGCATGTATAAAAGTTAGAGTATGTAGGATTGTGTTCAGAGTAGGCCTTGCAACTATGCTGTCCATTCCCACATTTGATCTTTACATGAATATCTATTAACCCATTGATGCTGGATGTTGCATTGCGCAACATTTTTATTTATTTTTTTTGCCTGATGAAGGTCTAGTACCGAAACGTTGTTTATTAAAGAAAGAACAGCGAAATGGTCAGTGTGCGGGAGTTTCTTTAAACTATTGCTGAGTGACCCATGGTGCCATCTCCGACGCACCTGCCAGCTGAGGTGTGCGAAAAAAGCCGAAGTTTAGCATTGCGCAACATTGACCCTGGCGCCTGGAGCTGCATGACGCAACATTCAGGCTCATGAGATTTTAGATATTTCTATTTAAAAATGTTGGCATGTTAGAGCTAAATTAACACAATGGCATGCAAGATGAGGGTGTTGGCATTTGAATGCAACTTATCTCATGTTTTTATGTGCTTCAGAGGCTGAGATATTTAGGTTTCCCAAAAAGGGCATAGGCATTTAGCACCCATTTCTGCAGGTGCTTCAGGCATCAATGGGTTAAGTAATTAATATTTACTGGTCAGACCAAAGTAGAGTATATTATGCAGCAAAAGATGACCATTAAAGGGAATTCAAAATGGCAGACAGGGAGATTATCCACCTTTCATGTATGAAAAGCGTCATTTTAGAGGTCATAATGAAACTTAGAATGTATGGTGGTGAGAAGTAACATGATAACGTGTGAATGTGAGGCATAAATTGTGAAAGTAAACTTCTAAAAAACACATTGTAATTGCAAAAACACACCTGTAATAAAGAAACCAAAATGTACAATCAATTGGCAGTAAAGGACTATTACAAAAAACAATCCACATGCCAAACTTCAGAAGAGACGTGAAAAAAATGCAATTATCCCATTGCATAGTCTATGAAAGTGTGATGTACAGTCCTCCATCTAGCCACTGTGTAAAACACCCAAGTGCATTTCAGGTAAAGTAATAATCAGGACAAGTAAATTGTACACAATGCTACAAAGATCACGCACGATAGCGATCTCAATCCCAAACACCTGAAGAATGCATCTGATAGCTGCAGTTGTATGACGTGATGCAGCAGCGTTGCGCCTCTGGATAAGCATGAACCTGATGCCCTAACTGGAGTGCCACCATGGCAGAGTGTTGCCAAGTGTACTGTAATGATCACCCTATGACCCATTTGCAGCCCTTGAGGCCGTTTTATCCGATATCTTATATTTTATCCGTTTTATTATAATTTTAATGTTATGCATCTTTACATTAAATATGACATATTTTGTAAAGGAATCTTAGAAATTACATTTCCAATACAATTAGGTTATATTCAGGGGACCTAGAGAAGGTGAGGTCTGTTTTAAAGGTGTCTACCTTCAATATACGGTAGGCCTAAAGTGCAGGGGGGAATCCTGATTTGTGTTCATAGTGGTCTGCTGGGGTGGAAGCATAAGGAAGAGGGATGTTGCGCGGCTTGACAGACTGGTGAGGAAAGCTGGCTCCGTTGTGGGAGAAGAGCTGGAGAACTTCACTTCATTGTCAGATAGAAGATCTTTGAGCAAACTGCTCACCATCTTGGACAATAAGGCGCACCCACTCTACAACCAGGGCTTTGAACCGGTTCAAGGAACGAAAACGAAAACCGGGAACTTTTTGTATTTTACAAGGAACAGAAACGAAACCGGAAACGTTATTATTTTTTATGTTCTGGAACGGGAACACTTATTTAAAAATAATGGTAACCGGTTAATACCGGTTAATACCGTTCCTCAAACAAAACAAAAAAAGTTATTATTTTCCTGCACACGTTACCATGACAGCTGAGGTTCACGTCCTGTGTGACATCAGACATTCTCTGACTGAATGGAGAGAGAGCTGTGGATTACAAAGTCTCCACTCCACATCTTAAATAAATAAATAAATCTAAAAGAAACCACTGTCATACAAAAGGGCAGAGTTTCCATTGCATCATTGTAAGACATTGCAGAGAAGCGCATGTAAAGCGCACCGAGAATGTTCGGCGTTATTGGGCATCCATGGCCGCTTCAAATATGCACAAACTCACAATGTCCATCATAGCGCTCCCTGTGACCCAAGTCAGCGTGGAGCGTGCATTTTCATCATTGAGGTTTATTCTCCGCTTCTCCGCTTAGGTCGTCCCTGAATGACAAAATTCTGGAGGATATTCTTTTCATCCGCTTGAATAAACAGTTTGGAATGTAGGCTGACTGATTTGCACTTCCGTCTTTCTTGGATAATTAACGTCAGTTAGGCCTATGGGGAGTAATCAGCTGACAGGAACGAAATTAACCGTTCCGGGAACAATATTTTTTTGTTCTAACCGGTTCGGGAACGTCAATTTATTGGTGGAACCCATAACCATAAACGTTATAATTCCGTTTCTGTTCTGAGCGGAACGTTTGGAAAAAAATAACGGTTCAAAGCCCTGTCTACAACACAATCATCCAACAAAAGAGTGTGTTCAGCTGGAGGCTGAGAGCACTGAAATTCAGGACTGACAGACTGGGGAAATCATTTGTCCCTAGAGCCATGCAACTCTATAATTTGTCCATTAAGGACAAAGAGAAACTCCTGGACTTTTCTGCATGATCACCTTATTCATTTTTTATCTACTTTTTTATTTTTATATTATTTTTACTTCTCTTTTTAATCTACAGAGCAAACTGGAATTTCCCCTTGGGGATAAATAAAGTTTAATCTAATGTAATCTAATCTAATCTAGTACAGCCCTCGGAGGACTTTTACGGCCCTTGAAGGAATTTGAAGCGGCCCTTCGAATGAAAAAGGTTCCCCACCCCTGCCCTATGATCACGTGCCCTTGCCTTCTCCCCCTTCTCTCAATGCAGTTTGCTTTGTGGATGTGTTGTTCTGCACTTGTTGTTCTGTATATTTCCTGTGCACTTTGTATCTGCTAGTGCTGTTTGCTATGATTATGTCCTCGCTTGAAAGTCGCTTTGGTTAAAGAATCTGCCAAATGCAATGTAATGTAATGTAATGAGTGTGTTGCTGCTATCATGTATATTTGTATCTGCCTGCCTAATAATACACTACTAAATGTCTGCTCTGTGATTCTCTGGTCACATTTAACTTGATGGATGAGTGCCAAACACATTCATAGCTATCATAACCTGAACATGAAACATTCATGACTGCTTCATGAGACATGACTCAACATTCACAACAACCCTTTCATTAATGTGGAAAATAGAACGCTTTATGTGTAGTTTATGACAGCTGCTATGAATGCGTTATACACACACCCATCAAGTTAAGTGTTACAGATTCTTTATCGTATCCTTCACAACAATAACCAGCAACAGCTCTTTTACAGTCTGGCTGATTATATCCAACTTTCCGTGGAATAGGATCCATGGCCAGACCCATACAGTACACATTGGCATGGCAAAGGAATGCCGTACAATTTTTTCACAGGTTACAACAAGAAATAACCAAGGCTACCACAAGAAATTAGTCATGCATGTTAACAGGATAACTATTGTGAAAGTCAACCTGGATTCAGGAAGTACAACACAGTATTCCAAAACATCTGAACTACCTGCAGCTAGTACAGGTAATTTCACTTACAACCTTCTCTCTCTAGTGAGTTGTGTGACACTTGGAACAACTCAGCTGACACTCGGAATGAGTGAATGACTGGAGGCAAGTGTGTGGTAGTGATTTGTAGCTTCTTAAACTAGTTTCCCCATGCCTGTACAATTACATAGATATTCCCAATTGTGACTCGCATTTGTGACAGTTTCCCTGACAAAGCTTATCTGTGGTTAAATGTATGTGTCGCCTATTGTCTCTCACTTGTACGCTACTTGGCTTGACCGACCCCAGGCTGCACCATGAAGCCTTAAAGTGATACTGTACCATTTTTTGAAATAAGCTCATATCACACCTCCCCTTAAGTTAAATTATTAAGTTTTACCTTTCTCCTGTACTTTCAACCGTTCTCTGACTATGGCAGTGCAAGTTTTACCTCCAAGCTAGCTATTAACATTGAATCCTACTGTATGAGACCAGCTATCTGCCAGCTGGTCAATGTTAATTGTTAGCTTGGAGGTAAAATTTGCACTGCCATACTCAGAGAACCACAGGAAGTACAAGAGAAACGTTAAACTCAATCATTTAACTTAAGGGGAAGTGTAATATGAGCTTATTTCCAAAAATAGTACAGTATCACTTTAACAAAGCAGAGCTGAACAATGCCCATGGCTGAAGTGCCATTACCTGGCTGTCACCAATGACGACGAGCATAGGCGTGCACAGATAGACACGAGGTGTTGCTTGGGCAGCACCAAGTTGCCTTTAACGGACAAAAGTGCCCTTTTGAAAGTTCGTTTTTTATTTTTATTTTTTATTATTTTATTCCTTAAATGTAGGGTTAACGCTGTAGTCGATGTTCCCATCATCATTTAGACATGACTGTCAATTAAAATCGCGTGATAATAATGCCTCATGCCCCCTCCAATGGCACACATCCCTCCATTTGTCAACGTGAGCGCGCTTGAACTGACAGATTCGGAAGCGCGTTGCGCAGGCAGCAGTGTGGCGGGCAGCCCCATTCTCCCCTCCAGCCAGGTAACAGTCAATAGCCTATTTAAGATGTTGAAAGATGCTTGTGAGTGACTTTGGAAGTGATCTAAATAGAGCCTTGACTTTTATAATGAGACTTTGTGCATTTATCAAATCTACCGCAGAAGAGGTAGCCCAAGTTATGTCAACAATTAACACAGTGTAACATGATTGTAACAACCATTATTAGCCAATAGCCTATAATGAATCCAGAAGTTGCTCAAACAGTTTCAGGTCTAACGATGAACCTGTTCTGTAGAATGTTTGGGAAACAGCGAGAGGTTTCATGTAGGTATGTTTGGGAAAACGTCGGCCTCCTGATGAAATATGCAACGCGCCAAATCACATTTGTAACAGACGGCGGCATGGAACAGAACAGCGGTCATGGCCAGGGAGGAAAAAAGTTTGTGGATGAATTCCAGCAAATCTGCCACTTATAGCCTTCTGCACAGCAATAATAACAGGGTGCACAGTAATGTCTTATGCGGCGGTAAACAGGGTTGTGTTTAATGACACCTCCAGAAAAGTGTTATTAGCCTACTTACACGGATACAATCTCCGACCCAAAGAAGCAGTTTTCACTCACAATACTAGTGTTTTGATTTGATACTGTCTTGCAATGATAGTTGAGCTTTAATATTGGTCTTAACAGTTTGAAAACACACATGAACTAATTAAAATCAGTACTAATGGAGGAAAAATGATCGGAGATGCAGAGTTTTCCAAGTAAGGAATCTGAATGAATCGCTTCCTGATGACTGCAAGTATGTTCAACTGCTGCGCTAGGAGACGCACAGTTAAAGCGACAGTACACTTTTTAGTCCATGCGATAAATTATGCACTAGGCATGGTAATCTATTCATTTGAACTTTCCTACATAATATTCATCATTTATATTTGTTTTAAATGTTTGGTTTAGCTTACTGTGGAATGTTCATTAAAATGTGATTAAAAAAATAAAAATAATTATAACCGAAGCGTGACAGCCGCCAGTTCCACATGCCCCCCAGTTCCACTCCAGGACCTGCCCCCCAAAATGTCTGTGCACGCCAGTGACGACGAGTCAGTAGGCAGTAGCCACAGAGACAACTTGGATGAATATCACACATGAAACAACCATCACTCACTAATATGGTATGTCACAGGCATACCTCTTCCCCATGGCAAGACTTACTGTGCTGTTTCTCCTTCCAGCAGTTATTTCTTAGGTTTGAGATGTAATCATCCTCAACATTCCTCTCAACAGTCTTCAGGTTTGATCCGGAGTACTCCTCTGTAAAGCGGTCATTCACAAAGTAAGGCACCTGCAGATGGTCTGTGTATCTCCTGTTCACGTGACCCACAGACCTGCGAAAAGATACCAAATACGTCATTATCAATAAATAATGAATGAATCATAAATACATACGTTAATGTGTAATTAAAGAGAGATATCTGTGTACAAAACACGATTGACGCCAGGGAAACATGCGAGTGAAAGCCCCAATTGATTTCTCTGAGGTAAGCGAACAGTAGCAAAGAGAGAAGGTTGAGCGAGGCATGTCTACTTCAATGCAAATGAGGAGCAAACTTTGGCAGCAATTTCGCCACAAAGGTTTCCATTGATTTGATTCGCCACAAGCTGTTGACTGTTCAGCTGTCAGAATGGAGCATAGAATTTTGCCACGTTCGCTTTGCTCATTTTTTTGCTCCCATGTGTAGAACTACATACATCAACAATTTCTATGATGTCAAGGGGCAAAAACCCATCTCTACTGAATATCTCACTAGAATAATCATCACGACGATTTGAGCACCATGTAATACAAACAGCCAAAACATGAATAATCGACTAAATAAATGTGTAAAGTCATGTTGTAGTCAAGGCTTACGGGCGGTGGCTGAGGCTGTAGGGAGGATCTGACACCATCATCTGGCTGAGAGTGGAGACGATGATGAGGATGAGGAGAGGCATCAGCTGGACAAACAGAGCCAGGCCTCCCTGTCGAGACGAGCAGCAGAGTGTCACTGATTAAAGACAGACAGGCAACGCATTCCTACGCCACAACAGCCTTCACCACTACAATAACACCTCTGCACACACACAGGAACACCAGCACTAGGAGGGATCAGAGACACAACTGCCTTCACCACAGCACTACACCAGTATACTGTACAGGCACAAAGCACAAGGCACAATCAATACTTACACAGCTCATATTTTGTATTACATAAAAACATGTTCAGAGTTGCATTCACTGATAAGCATTCGCACTGCTAAGGACTGCTAAAGAGTATTCATGTTATCTGAAGAGGGACAGGCAGTAGAACTCCAGCATCCACTCTTAATACATACAGTATTTTGATATGTGTAGCACAGAAACAATGAATAGAGATGCCACATTTATTGAGTTTGCATGTATATAACAAATTATACAATACAATATTGATGATTTACATGTTATGCTGTGACCATGTAATCATTTGTGATATGGCTGTACTTATACTTTGCATCCGTATGGGAATGTTAGCGTCAATAGACTCAACAAGCAGCAACGTACCTCTCTCTGGTTTTCCCTGCGTTCTCCCCTGTAATGACCATTACGCATCCTTCCATTGCTAAAGACATGAACATTACCTACAAGAAAGGCAAAGATACAATGATATCATTATCTGCATGGCCACGTACCCTTAATGCTTCAAAGCATGTGGAATAACACTGATGAAATCAATATGAAAAAAGCTAAAGTCTACAAAAGGTTAAAAGTGTGTTCTCACTTGAAGGAAAGCCACCTCCAAAGAACATGTTGAAAAGGTCTTCTGGAGAGATGTCTGCCTCAAAGTGGTGGTGGTGCCCATGTCCGTGCCCATGTCTTGATGATGTGTGTGCTTTCTCCTCTCCATACAGGTCGTACTGCTTCCTTTTCTCTGCGTTGCTGAGAACCGCATAGGCATTCCCAATGGCTGTGTCATAACAGGCAGAACAGTTCATTGTGTCATCAATATTGCATGTCACTCACTGGCAGGAAAAGGGTAATACCCAGAGTAAAAGAAGAACCAGAATGAGAGAGCACATCTCTCCTGTCTTGGCAGACCTGCACTGGTTACCTGTCTCATACAGAATCGACTTTAAGATTCTGCTCACAGTATTTAAAGCATTAAATGGACTTGCCCCTAGTTATATCTCAGACATGCTCTCTTTTTATGCCCCTGCTCGAGCTCTCAGGTCCACTGACGCCAAGCTGCTAAGGACCCCCACCCCCCCGCAGAAGAAGATCGGCGACGCCGCGTTTGCCTGCTATGCGCCCAAGAGATGGAACGCCCTCCCCATCGAGATCCGATCAGCCACCTCCGTCGACTCCTTCAAGAAGTAGCTGAAGACCCACCTCTTCATCCTTGCCAACTCCTAGCTGCCAAGGCGCCATAGTGTCCCAGCTGCCGCAGCGCCCTTACTACTCGCAACCAGCCCTGGCAGGGGGCTCCCCTAGGTGGCCGCTGGTCTCTGCCTGAGGTTTCTTCCTGACTATAGGGGGTCTTTTTTCTCAGACCTCACTGAGCTTTTTTTCCCCCCTTACAAACTATGAATCAAGCGAAAGGGAGTTTTTCCTCACCCCTGATGCCACCAGGGGCCGCACCTGAGCGCCCAATCTCTGTGTGACTATCTATGACTTATGATAGGCCCAGCCACTATGGACCTTACACATCTAAGAATCCTGGTCCTAACCTACGTTGACCTTATGACTCTACATTCTCTGTCCATCTCTTCTTCCTCTGCCTTCCTGCTTTTTCTGCCTCTCCTCTATACCTCTCCTTTTAAATCTATCTCTAACAATGTTTTTTTTCCCATTTGTTAAGCACTTTGAGTTACATGCCTTGTATGACACAGTGCTATACAAATACAAAAATTATTATTATTATTATTAATTAAAACATAAAGCCCCCTTTCTGCATTGTCTGCAATGTTTTAAGGTCCCCCACACTGTTTTTTTCCTGCTTGCTGCTGTCTCCATTATTCGGCTAATTTAGATTGTGTCTATATAGGCTTTACAATGCCCATCTATGGCCCTACTGTGGCCTAACGGTAGGGCATTAGGTTACTACGCTGGCGACCCCGGTTCAATTCCGGTCCGGGTCATTTGCCGATCTTTCCCCGTTTCTGTCTGTCCTCCACTTTCCTGTCAGGAATAAAGGCAAAAAGCCCTAAAACAATATTTAAAAAAAAAACAAAAAACAAAAAAAAAACAATGGTGGTCTATGGGCATGTCCAAATACATTTTTAAAAAACACCTTAGACATTTGTCAAATTCCCTTACAAGCTCGAAGGCGAAATATGGCTTCTGACATTTTTTATTAGCAATTTTGTGAATAAAACAAAAATGCTACATGAAACACAACAGAAGTACCCAAGCGCCGCCCTTGTAATGACGCAACACCTTCGGCTCTGCTACTAGTCTCGAAGAGATTTGAAAGTCTAGATAATCAGGCTACAACAGAATCCATGTTTCACTACAAAAAATATGGAATACCAGTAAATAGCCCTGAACACTTGGTGCGCTGCACAGTCTTGAAATCAAATGTTTACTGTGGCTTTATAGGAACATATTTGGACATGCCCATAGATGGCCATTCTAAAGCTGGTAACGACAAAATCAAATTATCCAAATAACAAAGACATCAGCAAACATGAAATAAGGGGGGACTCTAAAACATTGTTGAGGGGGACTCTAAAACATTGCAGACGACTGAGAAAAGGGGCTTACTTAAGTTTTGCTCAAACGGCACAAATATCAGGCTGTAACCGGTTATGACTATTTCACTTGGCTCCACACATTGGTGGCACATTCTATGCAACCAATATAGTATATCAGCCTATGGATTCATCAGTGGATGTCAGTGAGTAGTTCTGACATAATACACTTGATTCATGATCAGCATGTAGTGGTGTCAGAGTGTGCCACTGGTGTGTGAGATCATGTTGATGGACAATATAATTATACGTGGGCACTGGGCAGAGCAAGAATCCTTGCACGTCATCGGGAATCCACTTTTCTGCCATTTTTTAATGAAGTGCTTCTTGAATTAATCACAGATTCGAAAATACAGTTGAAATTGCAGAATCAAAGCAGATGAGCGAATCCACGCGAGTGGACATTGTTGTCTGAAACAACGGTCGCGCATCACTTATTTTTTTCCTTGTCCGCTACGTTTAAACTTTGAGTAAGTCACAGCTCTGAAGATCCTGATTGGTTCTACTGCATGGCAGTTTAGGAGCAGGGCGAATCTGAAGATCCTCCCAACCTTCGTGTGAGCTCATATCACAAAGCGGAGCGGAAATACATGAGGGTCTGATGAGAGCGAGGTAAAGAGACATAGGCCTGCCAGACCTTACTGAATTCGATCCACCATTTCTTATCACCCAAGTGAATAGTACACACTGGTAGCCGCAGTTAATGAGCTGCACCTTTAATATGCAGCAACTTGGCAGTCTTGAGAAGCGCCATCAGAAAATGTGAGGTCTGATCCTGCCTATAAAGATGAAGCACTTGAAATTGGGACTCACCTTTGAAAGCCTCCGTGGCACCAGGGGCGTGATTTTTGTCAGGGTGGAATTTCAAAGCGAGTTTTCTGTACGACTTTTTCAGATCGTCTTCTGTAGCTTCCTTAGTCACTCCAAGTGTCTCGTAGTAGTTTTTACAACTCTTTATTCTGCGTTAAGCAAGAAACCATCACACAGACGTCTCAGGTTAGCAATGCACAACAAAGCCTGCACAGAAATGTGCATCACAGTTCCACAGTACTGTTTTGACCAGTGATGAATCAACACGATGACTTAATGAGAGCAGTGTGACCACGGCTTCCGGTATATTTAGGAGTGCAACAGCATTCTCTTAATCACTACCACAGCTGTGGACAAGAGGCACCATGCAAAATGTAGGTCTCTCTAGAAAGAGTTCAGTGGCCACTCATACATTCTAAGCAGTTAATACATCATAGTTGCTGCCTGCGCAATTTGTTATGATGACAAAGGTAAAGTATATTCTTTTGTATTCTATTTGTCATTGTAACAAGTTTATCAGTCCTTGTTCGGTTTTAAACAATAAATAACATACTTCACTAGCTCTACACATTAGAACATGTTGTGCTGTAGCATATTGTCTTGCATTGTCTGTTGTCCTTATTTAAAGGCACCCAATTGAAAACAAGGTGTCACATCTCAAGAGGCATACCGCATGTGCAAATAAATAAATAAACAAACATGTGGCATACACATCCAACGGCATATCAGTAAATTACTAAAGCACAGTTTACAATTACCTATTGCAGATTTATTACATTTAATATTGTGGCTCTGGTGTAATCTGCCAACTGGCCAATTGGAAAATACTAAAGATTCACCTTTTGACAGCATCAAGCTGTTCTGACGTATAAGGTTTGGCTGAGTCGGTGGCACTCTCGCTTGAAGTGCCCGCCTCTGCTGCATGGCTTCGGTGTCTCACACCAGCATCACCATTACTGCCACTGGCCCCATTGCAGTTCTCTTGCGTGTGATGACTACTCCCATTCTGTTCGATGGAGTCTAGTAAGGCTGTAAAAACAAACAACATCGTGGTTGATGCCCCAGCTGCTGTGTCTGAAGCCTTGTTGAAGGCTTACATGAGACATCATTTGTTAACTAACGAAAGCCAACAAGAAAGCCGACAGATTCGGGAATAACAATTTACACAAATGATGTTTACACACCACAGGCCTAACCTAAATTGAGTGTTATGCATATGATATTCACTTTAACTCAGAGGTGAACTTCACATTGCGTTAGTTTGGTCATTATACGAATAGAGCTACCACGATGTCATCACGCCATGCAAAAAACACAGATGTTACAGACATTTTGATAGCTACAGTATAGCTATAGTAAAAATATATCAACCAGCTTCCGTTTCTGTATCCGAATGTAACCTAGCGTTAGCTTGTAGCTAGCTTGATAGCTCCACCACCAGACATCCCACAACATTATAACTCACATAAAGCCACGACAACACACAAAGGCGTGGAATCCATAAGGATAGAGTAACCAAAATTCTTAATATTAATGTTATGGCTGTGTTGATAAGCTACCTTGTGGTTACTTAAAATTTAAAGGTCGGCTAACTTTACATAGCTGCGCCTGCGCGTCTTAACAGCAACACTCCTGCTGGTAATACTATTCCCGTGGTGTCATTACATACATTGAGCTTTGCTCGTTGGAAACAGTCTTTGAGCCTTTTCAAGAAACCTCCGAGCCTTATCTGAATCATTATTCTCAAGTGCCTGGATTGATATTAGTATACACCGCTCTGCTTCGTCCTTGTTCGAATCCATCACGACGGTGAAAAAACCGAACGTAGCCTACTCAGCGAATGTTTACTGGCCGATGGACACCATTGGATGACGTAGCAATAATTATACACGTCATCAACAATCGCCAAATGTCATGTGGATGAAATTGTTATGAAGCCAAAGTCTTGATGACAGCAGTTTGCGAGTGTATTGTTATGGTAATGAGACTGGACTTCCTTTCAATATCAATGTAAGTGTATTTTTTGCAAGAAAATATGCACAAGGTAACTGAAATGTGTGCTAGAATAACTCCTCTATTGACAAGATCGACTTGTCCCCTCTTACATCCTCGAGGGCGTCTTCATGCAGGCCCATGTGTTGTACATCGTCCCTATTCACATGTTAAATCCCAGAGCCTGTCGTGGGAGGATAGACTAGCTGATACAGTAACCCCTCTGTGGAGGCAAAATTATGAGGACCAACTACGAGTGAAGCATGACCAGCAAAAGATAATCTTACTCGAACTGTCAAGTCAACTAAGTGCATTGTCAGGTATGTGCCTACCGAGCATAACTCTATTACCCATCATCCCATCTCCAGTGAAGGATTTCTACCGTAACAAGTCAACCTTCTCTGTCAATAAAGGAGTGGATGGAAACCCAAAGACTGTTGGATATTACATAGGCACCGGGAAAAGAGGCAACATTGTCTGTGTTAATGGGGATCACTTGTTGAACATGCCAGAGAAGCACAAATTGGTTGCCAGATGTTATGAGGATTTTATGCGCCACTCCCCTCTACAACCTTGCCTTCTATTCCATGATGGAGGCCACTGGAGAGAAATTACAATCAGGACTAATGCGGCAGGCCACACCATGGCCATTGTGTACTTCCACCCTCAGAGCCTACCCACAGACGAGTTATGTCTCCACAAAAACTCCCTGGTGGAGTACTTCACCCAAGGCCCAGGATCTGTTTGCGACCTGCACTCTTTATACTTCCAGGAAAGCACCATGACCCGCTGCACCCACCAACAGTCCCCTTACCAGCTCCTCTGGGGTCAGCCGTACATCCACGAAGAAGTCCTGGGCTACAAGTTCCGCATATCTGCAGATGCCTTCTTTCAGGTCAACACGGCAGCGGCGGAGTCTCTCTATCAGACTGTCATGGACCTCAGCCGGGCCACAGCCAGTGACACTCTACTGGATGTTTGTTGCGGAACGGGTGCCATCGGCATTACCATGTCCTCCAGGGTGAAAGAGGTGATAGGCGTTGAGATCATCGAACAGGCAGTGGAGGATGCGAAACACAACGCTTCTCTCAATGGAGTCACCAACTGCACGTTTATAGCCGGCAAGGCTGAGGTAGTTTTGCCTGAACTGATAACAGGCTTTGGGGCAGATAGGGGTGGTGGAATCACAGCAGTGGTTAATCCATCCCGTGCAGGACTACACAGGCGAGTGATAAGAGCCCTGCGTAACCACCCTTCTATTCGCAGACTGGTGTATATATCCTGCAAGCCTGATGGGGAGGCCATGAGGAACTTCAAGGACCTGTGCTGCAACAGCTCAGAGCAGCCACGGAGGAAGCTCACCGGAGAGCCCTTTGTGCCCACGGCTGCCGTCCCTGTAGACATGTTTCCACACACACCACACTGCGAGTTGGTTGTTGTCTTCGACAGATAAAGGCTCATTATCTCTCTTTTGTGGGCACAACAACTTCAGTCTGCTTGACAGATTTGAAACAAGTCTGAGACATCAAATCCAAACCGGAAGATTCAAAGCATTCAGATGTTCAGTGTGTGTGTGTTAGTGAGTTCTACTTTGTCTGTCTCACAGATGGACCACAATTGAGCACTATTACCAAATGACCCTACTTTTCTGGAAAATTAAATGTAATGAATAATTACATATATTGTACAACAGTGAATAAAGAGTTTATTTTTGATTGTCTGTTTTTTGCTTTTGTGTAGAATTCAATTGCACTGATCAGCGGTTTTCATGACTGAAACAAATGTGTGTCATAATGCAAAACATAGAATAGAATATATTGGTTGTCGTTATTCTGAGAAGGGAGGCTCTTTGCTCAAATACTGGCCTCTGCTTTGATTATTAAGGGTCAAACCGACAGATAAATCTGCCCTACCAAAGAGCGAAGGAAAAACAGCAGTGATACAATCCTAATACATGCAATTAATACAGGGATATTTCAAGGGTATTCAAAGGTATTTCAGGGGTATTTCAAGAACATGTTAAAGTGATACACCTGGCCTGGTTAACCTACAGGAAGTGGTAAGCCTATTAATAGATAGCCCACAAGTGTGTTAAGAAAATGAAGACTCCAGGCTCTTCTAGATGCTTTACCAGTAGGCCTACGACTATGTCAAAAATGAACTCCTATATAGATAACTAGATAAGTGTTATAAAAAAAAGATTAGATTAGATTAGATTAGATTAGATTACTTTATTGGTATCCAAAGGTAGATTTGATTTCAATAAAGTGAGCATCGCTCATATAAAACATTTAGGACATAGGACACACATAACAATACAAACATAAAAGACTAAGAAAAAACCTTAGATAAGTGTATGTCGATGAGTTAACTGGTTTATGAGCTTGGAATTACTATCTGGGTAACGAATGAGCCAAATCACTTGTCTGATTATGGCATTTACCATTAGGATCATATTCACAAATACTGTGTTTGGATAAAAACGGGGGGGGGGGGGGTCAAAAAGGAAAGGGGTAACGTGTGGCCTTTGAAAATGTTATGCCATGAATACAATCCCATAAAATGATTTCCACAAGTATAGGGAGACGTGTAGGCCTAACTGAGTAGTCTTGAATCTATTTGGGAAGAAATATTTCCATAAATTCTGTGGTTTATGTAGACTAACCAGTGCAATGCAATGGGCACAGTTTGCACCACGTTCACATAAGCTACGATTGCATTCCACATGCAGCCTCTAGTGTCCAAAGCATTTCAAGTCATGCTTTGGTGATGATTGCGCACAACATATCAACAAGTGAAAGACTTCACAATCTCAGCCTTCAGTAATGCATTTAAGTTTAACCATAGGGAAAACTATTAAACTGACTAAATTATGCCATGTAAAACCCACATGAAAACTCACTGGCATGCAATAGAATGGCATGGGGTGAGTCCAAACGCAGTGGCGTGACACGATGTTCTCATCTGTGGTAGTTTTTTTTTTTTTTTTTGCATCAGGTTACTTTTGGACAGAATATTCCAGAGGATGCCGAAATAACGTGGACCTGCAATTACACATGAATACACAAATTGTGTAATAGTTACACACAGATCGAGGCAGTCACAAATTGTCAATGCCATCGTCTGAGAGAAGTCGCCAGGAAAAGTAGCCAACGCCGAAAACACGAACATCAGATAAGCAGGCGACCAATGAAACTGGGCAGAGCAAGGTGGCATCCATTACGCTTCAACCAATTGCAATCTTTAAAATCGACGTCTGGGGAAGAGAACCAGAGGTGGAGAGAATTGTTCATAAAGGACTGCGCAACGAAGTATTCTCTAGACTGTGGCTTTTTGTGAAACTGTAACATTACGTCGAGCATCTCCATCAGCCTAAGGTAATTGCTCAGCGTTCAGACATAGCATAGTACTTGTGTCAGTGTGTGTGTAAGTGTGTAGAATGCATCCGCGTTGTTTGGCCGTCCCAAAGGAAGGAAGGGAAAGACCCACCCGTTTCTACTTGGTTTCTTCACATCCCTCGTCTAGCGGTTTGTGTGACTAATGTGTGGTCGTTTCTCTTTTTCCACAGATTGAAACATGACGAAAAACTCGGTCCAATCTCAGAATGGTGAGACCGTTGCAGAGAGCAGAACAGTAGAGGATGTATTTGACGATACTTACAAGGAAAAGGATGGCCCAAAACCGCTACGGGAAATTGTCTGGAGAAATGTTATTTTAATGGCATTACTGCACACTGGAGCTTTGTATGGACTGACAATTACGCCATCGGTGTCCTCTCTGACTTTATTGTGGAGTAAGTAGGCAATGTGTTTGACAACTTTAGCTGTTTTACAACTTTACCACATGCACAGCTCAATGCTGAAACATTATTTTCATTTCCTGTTGTGGTCTCTTGACGCGCGCAACAAGTGAGGCAAATGTAACCTAGTCATGAAATGTTCTCCATTTGACGTCATCCTGGAAGAAATGTTTAACAGATAATGCATGCCCATTCAAAACATTTCAATGAAATGTGCTTTGATCTTATTTGCTACCCTCTGTTACAAGTTAAGCTGACCGGTTCGCTGCCTCTACAATGTTTTTTTTTGTTTGCGTAATGGCTTGGCACGATTTGGTGAGGATGTAAATTTATCATGTGAGCACAATTTCATCAAATCTACCTCAAACTGTACTTTCCGTAAAATTACTTAAATAAGTGACAGTAAGCATGTGACTTGAATATCTGAGGAATCACCCTGCCAAAACTGTGTCCCACTTGTTTCATACATTTTTGCGCCGTTTAACTGCATAATATTGCCGTCTGAGAACAATGAACAATTGGCCAGCAATAGGCTTTCTATTGTGATCTGGACAAGCCCACAACAGTGTGGCCTTCTTCGCTGGTCTGAGGCCTGGAGAGCTCAAAGCAGTGTCTGACCACACCACACATAGAAAGACATTCTGTACTTTGAGAGACATTCAGTCGCCAAAGAGGAGCCACGACGCCAACCCCCAAGTATGATCAAACCTAAATAACCAAGCAACAACAACAACAACAACAACAACGTTTGGGAAAATCTGTTGTGTAAGATACTCATGCCACCCCTTTCTTCCCCCAACAGCGGTTGTATGCTTCTTCATCAGTGCCCTTGGGGTGACAGCTGGTGCTCACCGCCTTTGGAGTCATAGGTCATACAAAGCTTCACTGCCCCTGCGCATCTTCCTGGCTTTTGCAAACTCCATGGCCTTTCAGGTAACACCCAACCTCAAGGTCAAATCATACAAACCTACAATGGAAAAAAGAACAAAGATGCATGTTGGTGAGGTACCTTAGAGTGTCTGCAAATGACAAACTAAAATTCATGTTTAATTTTAATAGTTTTTTTTAGAATAATGGGCACAGTGAATATCAATGAATGTTGAATAAAAAAAGAACACTACGTAAAATGCCAGACTTGCTGTTATAAAATGACTACTTTACGCAAAACAAACAACATGCATTCATTTAACACTTATTTGCTATGATAAGATATATGTATTTCAAAAAAGATGAGGTCAAAAAGAGGTATTTTTTCATTGATTATGCACGGGCACGGCAACAATGGAAGGGCATGACATATGTGACATTTTCCACTGTTCTTGACTTGATCCAGAACGACATCTATGAGTGGGCCAGGGACCACAGGGTGCACCACAAGTTCTCGGAGACTGATGCAGACCCCCACAACGCGCGGAGGGGCTTCTTCTTCGCCCACATTGGCTGGCTGATGGTTCGCAAACACCCAGACGTGATCGAGAAGGGCAAGAAACTGGAACTGAGTGATCTCAAATCGGACGCAGTCGTCATGTTCCAAAGAAAGTGAGTGTACTCTAGAGTCTATGATGCATGTTTTTGTATTGTGTGATTATCAGTGGCATGTTTGTCATCAGTGCAACTGTGAACTATGGAGAGTCCCCCCACTCCATTGCATGATGGGTTACAGTTTGCCTTGTTCACACCAGACCATATGACCAGTGAGAGATATGGTCTGGTGACTACCTACTGAATTTCTTGTAGGGGAGATGTGGTTTTAGATGGCCATTAATTTGCTGTTATAAATGTATAATTTAGTGTATACCTACCCCATAGCATGTCAGTTGTACTCAAACAAACCACAAGCAAAGATTTTCTTAGTAGAGAAAGATATCCAAAACTCCGCCCATCCAATGCAAAGGAGTGTGCTCAAATTCGGTCTCCTAAGGGGGCGTTGTTCCCTTTTTCTTCTCTTTTTGTGGTGTTTGGTGGCGGCTTGCACAAGAAGTGCACTACCGCCATCTACAGCGTTAAGGGAACTCCATTTATTCTCAACCTCAAGACTCCAAAGGTCTCCTAACTGAAGGTCTCCTAAAGGGGCGTTCACCTGACATCACATGGATCCCGGAAAAGTATGAGCCTGAAGTATCTTCCTAATAGATGATCGTTGCCCTAAGCTTCCATCATCTTTTCACCCCTCCCCAGTCTCAGATTGGCTCCTTACCTCAGGTTTTGGGACGAGCACTTCCTCCACTTGCGCTTGTCTCCTCGCCCCGCCTCCTGGCCCCTCCTCCGTGGAGAAAACGATAAAGTTTCCCAGCTGTCACCCTAGCCACAACAACTTTTGAGAGACTGTTTTTCATTCACCATCCCAATTGCAAACGAGAAAAAGACTCTACGATTGAGCTTTTGCAAGATATTGAAATATAATGCTGTTGTCAGTGATGTCATCATGACGAGAAGCGAGTGGAGGAGGCAAGTGGAGGAGGCAAGGTCGCATATTAAGATGCACTCGCTGTCTCTCAGAGCGGAATGATTGTGCAAGTTCTGACATTTGTAACAAGTCATAGCTGCAATTTGAGTACAGCCAGGATACTGACATTTTAAAGCTTACACTTGCACTGTACTTTCAGTGTTTGTTTTGATTTCATATTTTGTCTGGGCCTTGTCTCTCATATTTTAAACTTGATTGCAGTACCAATTTTGGCCACAAACCCCTGTATAGAACTCTTTATGTAAATATTTCAGTCTATACTATAGCTCTTGCTATGCTGAGAGAAGGAGAGAGAGACACAGAGAGTTCTTCGAGTACAGGAAAGCAATGCTAGAATGCTTATTATATCTCACTGAAGGGGAAATGGTTGACTGGGTCAGTGTGCACCTCACATTCTGATTGACCGGCTGATAAGCCTTATCAGGTCCCTGCCAAAAGCAGAGATCAGCCCACTGGCATTCAGAGGGCAGCGTTTTGTCACACCGTCTATTCTGCTGGATCCAGTCCTGCTGCCGGGTTTTGAAAACCTTGCCTCGGAAGAGGATTAGTGTGGGTGTGAAGTCAGCAGTCCCCCCAAAACATAAATCATTTGATGGCGGTGGTGCGAACGGTGGATACACTCGTCCATCCACAGCTTCTGTATCTGTGTCGAGCACATGCGTGCATCATGACTGACATACTGTGCTGACGCAAGTGGGGCTGAATATACCGGTTTGGGAAAGATGAGTGTTCTTTTTTTTGTCAAAATCTCTGATCATTATCAGATTTCGGCACCAATGGCCTCATTGAGTGTAAACACATTGACAGACAGACATGTGCAGGATGACTACTGTCTCTATGGTACGGTCCTAACTTTTAGGGCAAAGGTGAAATCTAGAACTGTCATGAACAGAGAATGCTGTCAGACGATAAGGGACTCGTACAAGAACTCACGTGAAATGCCTACCTTGCGAGAACTCGCGTGAAGTGACATTTTGTCTCCCTCATGTCAGATCATTTCATAAGCAATGGTGGGGTGGCATCCGCACTAATGTCTTTTTTTCTGAGCTTTTCGCTCGATGCGTAATTCCAAAACCATTATGGCGAAAAAGAAGAAAGGAGTCGCAAACTCAAAAACCGACAAACGTTTCGGGTCTAGCCCATCATCAGTGTTCCCAGTTTGAAAAGATCATTTCATAAGGCAGATTGATTTTTCACCTTCACCATTCTGTTGCTGTGCCCATGAGCATAACGGTTATTTACTCCACAGTCAGAGAAATGGAGGATAAGGATGTGCTCCATGCATATTATTTAGTATCGTTTTTGGTGAATTGAAATGTATTCTTTTTTTATTTATTTGGTTCGATCATGTTTTTTGGGATGGTCGTCTGGTCATACAACCACAGCTAATGTCCGTCAATAAATTAGTAATTGGTAATTGATGTACTGCAATGAATTTGCCTCTACGATAATGCACTAAAAAACATAATTTAATCCATACAAAAAATCATTTAATCCATACAATGGTAGCATTAGCTGTGGTTAGACCACCCTGTGTGCCACTCTATTCGTGCGTTATTGACCCATTTATATTATTGATGTGTTTTGTTTTGTCTTTTCCTCAAGGCATTATAAGATGTCCGTGCTGCTGATCTGCTTCGCCCTCCCCATGTTTGTGCCCTGGTACCTGTGGGGGGAGTCTCTGTGGGTGGGCTACTTTGTCCCGGGACTCCTGAGGTACGCCGTGGTGCTCAACGCCACGTGGTTGGTGAACAGCGCGGCACACATGTGGGGCATGAGGCCCTACGACAGTCACATCAACCCCAGAGAGAACAAGTTTGTGGCTTTCAGCGCCATAGGTATGAACTGTTTTCATGTCTGACCTTTCGCACACATACGATGCCATGTGGTGTTATAAAGTGAGTCATCTAAAATTTCGGTGTTGCCACACCCTCTTCAGAGTCTTTGAAGAAAGTGTGGCAACACCGAAACGTTAGTCGGGTGTGTGCACAGCATAAAGTCTTGAAATCCTGTACTCTTGGACTCCTGCATTTGGATATGTATTTGTCTGAATCATAGCTACATCATAAAATGGGAAGCATGGAACAAACCTATAAAGTCTCTTCATTTTTTTAACACTTGACTTATTGTACTACTATGGAATGTTTCATCATGCTTGAAACGCATGGTAACATAAGCAAAAAAAAAACCCATCCATGCAACATGTTTCTTTTGTATTCACTTTGTACAAAGTATATCACATTTCATGAACCGAATTTAAAACCGTTTAAAAAATAATAATTTGCCATTTCATGTTTCCAGGAGAGGGCTTCCACAACTACCACCACACGTTTCCTTTTGACTACGCCACGAGCGAGTTTGGCGGCGGCAAGTTGAACCTCACCACCTGCTTCATTGACCTGATGTGCTCCGTGGGGCTGGCCACGGACTGCAAGCGGGTGTCGCCAGAGATTATCAAGGCCCGCATCCAGCGCACCGGTGACGGCAGTCATAAGACGGGCTGAGCGACTCTCAGGTTTCACCGCTTCCCATTCACCACGGGCCAAAAGCAACAACAACATCAGCAACGCCATGTGAGGATGCTGTACTCAAAGGGTGGTTTGTAAATGAGTTTTTCTCAAAAAGAAAACGCCTCAGAGATAAAATCGAAAAAAAAAACCTGGTGAGCCCTGCAAAACTAATTTGATTTGGATATATTTTGTTTCCCGATTGGCGATGATAATAAGTGAGGGAAGATAACTGGCTCATGGAATGGCGAGCATCTCGGTCAAGTTATTGCAAGTCAGAGATGAAAACACTTCAAGTGTCTGGAGGTGAAACGGATTTCACCAGGAGGGTAATTCCAGAACGCACGCTTAGTTACTTACCTGGATACTGCAACTAAAATGAGTGGAACACTTCCTAGAGAGTAGTCCTATTGCTTTATTTTTCTTCGTAAAAATGATGTCTTTAGGCTCTTCTAGTTGGAGGTGTACCACTTACTTTTTTGACTTGCCTTATGTGGGTTGGTAACTAAACTTGCGTACTTGGGATACCCTCAGTTCGACTTCACGTGGAACACGTAGCTCTTGGTCACTGGTCGAGTACTCAAGTTGGCCTTTAGTCCCTCGTGTCATTCTGATGCTATGCAAAATATTCATTAACACACATGTGCTATTAATCGTTCACGTGGCACTTGGAAATGACATAGCCGATCAGTTTAGCAATGTGAAGCTTATAACTTTGATCATTTTTGAATGCAGTATGTCATGTATTACCCTTATACTGGATAATAGTGTGATACTGATGTGGATTTTTCATTAATCTTTCACAAAATCCATGAATAAGGAAAAACACCAAGCAGATTTAAACAGAAGCAATGTGTTTTTTTTCATTCAGCCACTGTACCAGCCAACAACTGTACAGTCGTTTTGCAGTCAAAAGTGGAATATGCTGCTTCACACCTACTCATATCATTTCCTCGTTGCTCTTATAACAAATTGAGAATTATTTATTGATTAATTGCACAGCACATACCTCGCAACAACTTTTTTTTTTTCTGTTTTGTAACACCAGATTCAAGCACAATAGGTCAACCCAAATAGGCTACATAACATTTTCCTTGCAATAGAATTCTCTTTACCTACATTCATGAAGGGATTGTCTGTCCCTCAGGGAACGCAAACAATAGGAACCAAGATAAATGTACTGTATATTGTCCATAAATACAATAATATATTTGAGATGAACTTGTGTGCCTTATCAAACAAAACTTTTTTTTTTAAAAGATATTCCTTGAGTGATATTTATTCTCCCGTGTTGTGGCAGGTTCATTAGGAAGTCATTTAACTTTCTGATATCTGCACATCTAGACATCACATCTACCAAAAAAGCCTTTCGGTCTATTTTAGGCCTTGTATTACTGTACACATGACCAAAGGTCTCATTTGGCGAAGTAGAAAGCTAACTAGGCCAAATTAAACCTAGTTCTTCCAATGCAGTGCTGAGCTTCAGGTTGAATAGGAACTCTTCCTGTGCACAGTGCACATTAATAGTCAAGGTTAATACTGGGTTGAATAAACAACTGCATTTTTTTGTCTCTTTTTCCCCTCAGAAAGAGTATTTTTTATAGTGTTGGCCTTATTTTGAATTTCCAAGTGCCTTAAATAAATGGCACAAAGAATGTTGTGTTCACTGTCAGCACCAAAAATAAAAACATTTTTCTTGTAAATATGTACAAGTTGTGCAGTGACTTTGTGCTATATTCTGCCATTAATTGTTGTGACTCAATAAACCTGCTTATAAGAGTGTTACACTTTACCGTGTCGCTTTGTACATTGGCTCCATCTTGTGGTACAGAGGTAGAGCAAATGTTGGCTTGAGGGACCATATCATCCATTAACTGTTCCTTTCTTCTAAATGCATTTCTCTCCTTTATTTACATTCTGTAAGGTGATCAGCATTCAGTTAGGGTAGAATAGCTTTTTAAGTTGGGCATGGCCTAATATGGGACACTTTAAGCAGATTGAATACCGGACGAGAGTAGAATGTAAGGGAAATGTCTTAGCTTTAAACTTCGGAGGGTAAACCTATGGCCCTGACCTAAACTAATGAATACTGCCAAATTAACCAAATTAAAATTACTTCATAAGTCCAATGTGTGGGTTTTCGGTAAAAGTTTTTTGGTATGCCTATAGGCTATATTTTTTTGCATTGAGATGTTGATTTGAAATTGTAATGGACAACCAAAGCTGAAATGGCAAAAAAAATGGCCATGGGCAGCTGTAGGCCTATCTACAGTATTTTAATTGCCTGAGGCTACTTTTATTAGGCTACATAAATGTAAACAGCTATGGTCAGACTACCACATTGCGGTTAGTTAATAACACTTATGTAAATAACAATACGGTTTTATATGCCTACTGTGGGGACATTAGGCCTACTGTGCAGGATGTGTGCGTGCAGGCGTCAAACACACGGTTGGTAGTCCATTATCTAAACTCCTGTCCTCTACTTGCTTGAGGCCTCGCACTTCGCTGACTGACGCCCGACCTCCGTGAAGAAAGGAACAATTTTTTTCAGCTGTCAGCCTAGGCAAAACGAGTTTTGGGGGAACTTTCCCTATTCAGCATCCCGGTTGCAAATGAGAAAATTACATTTGAAATGCGCTTTTGCGAAACATCTATCGTCAGTGACGTCTTGCGACGCCTGCACGAGGCCACACGCAAAAGGGAGGACGGGAGTTTGGATAATGGAGTGTAACCAAGATACGCAGATGCGTGCGTACGGTGCAATATTCACAGAACCGCGAGGGGCGATCTTCCAAACCTCCATGCTGAGATTTCGCGGTAGGGTTAAAAAAAATAAAAAGATAACTTGGCCTATTACTAAATACAAGCTGGGGTTACTTAAATAGAACAAAAGATGCTTAGTGATGCAGACATGCACACTTCTCAAACATTAGTGTGACTCTTTTTTTGTGGTATGCTACGCAGTCTTGTGCAAGTATTATGTTGAAAATCAACCCTTTTTGTTGAAATGTATACTTCTGAACTCAAACCTTCCACCAACAGAGGTAAGGTTTTTTTTTCCCAATTTAAAGACATCAACTGACGCTACTACATGCTTTTAAAAGTTTTAACTCTGCATTACAGATATTTTACTTGAGCTAGGAATCAATATTCCAAATCATATTGTGAAATTTCTAGTGCCCTGTTCCCCTGCCCAATGGGTCACATCGGGAAGAAGAGGAAGTGGAAGAGCGGTGACAGACCCTCTGAGCCATCGAACCCTCTAGAGCAACCCACAGCCAGGCCCCTCTGGGGAACCTGCTGCCCACGGTGATGACCAAGCAGAGACATCATCCAAAAGATCCAGGCCTGGAACTGCCGGTCCCCTGCCCAGGGCTGCAAGTCCCCCAAGCTCTCCACAGCCAGGACCCTCCACCTAACTTGCTGCCCGCGGTGATAATGGGGGAGCCACATCATCCACAAGCTCCAGGCTTGAAGCTGCCAAGTCCCTGCCCGGGATTGAAAATGCCCTAAGATCTCCACAACTGGGGACCTTCAGGGAACATGTTGCCCTTGTGGGAGCCACATCATCCATGAGCTCCAGGCCTGGAGCTGCCAGTCACCTGCCCAGGGCTGTAGACCAACCAAGATCCCCACAGCCAGTGGCATCTCATCAGGTGTTTGAGTCCAGGGAGGGGCCTGGAGCATGGTCAGCAAACGGTGATGGATACCCATCTCACACTCCACCTCAAGTGTTCGCATCTAATCACTATGAACCTGTGTTGGTGACTGCACTGGCTTCTCTCCCGCAGAATGCCACCGAGGCGCTGGCCATGTTCTCCGCCCTGGTGGCCACCCTGCTGCTTTGTAGCGCCAATGACATCAACATCAGAGTGCTGCTGGAGAACTTCCTGGGTGAGACAAACGGGCACCTCTCCCAGATGATCCATGATGTTGTGACGTATTACAACGGCGGCCTTCCCATCATGCTCTTCGACCCCACTGTCATGGCAGAAGACACGTGGTGCCCCATTTGCCTAGAGGACTACGAAGTGGGTGAAGAGATCGCAGTTCTGCCCTGCCAGCACCTCATGCACAGCGTCTGCATTCACCATTGGCTGGAGAGGAGCCGCACCTGCCCTGTGTACAGAGCAGGGGTGTGTAGGTGAATAGGAGTCAAACCACCTGGGACCAGGGGCGTGTAACTGAATCTTAGTGATTCAGACCCCCTATTTTGACACAATATTATCTCCTTTGTCACAGATGCAAGCCCCCCATTACTGCAATAAAAAAATATCCTCATGGATTTCGCAGCCTCCCTGTGGTGATTTCAAAGTGCATGGGATAAAAAAGACATTTGTAAATAGACCTACGTACATGATGATTGCAATGTAGGCTACTAGAAGTTGATATACAAAAAGCTGTGCATTGGAGTAAAATGAGACAGGATAAGGGCCATGGATTCAATTTCTCAACAAAGCAAAGTTTTAACCAAATGAGATAATAGTAATAGCAGAATCAATGAAAAAGTAGGCTACACAGGCTATAAGAAAATAAAGACATTGGAAAATATTAATGAGAGCCCAGTTGGTTAGCTATCACCTACAGTAGGCTACATCATATCTCGAGTATGATGCATAGTGCTTGGATAGCTCTTAAGTGTATGCACTGGTTCACACACGGTTGCGTGTGTAATGTCCCCGGCCTAAGGATGTAAACCCATAAGAAATATAGGCTGTAGGTATTTTTTGTTTGATATTTATGTTTCAGATTTAAAATCACCATCAAATATGGGGTGCCACAAGGATCAATTCTGAGGCCTCTTTTATTCAACTAAGGCCTACGTGCAACACCGTGGCCATATCTTGAAACCGGACAAGGTGTCTTATCAGCTATGCTGACGATACTCAAATTTATACCGCTGCCGCAAAAAAATGCTAGCTCTAGTGAGTCTTTCTACTTATATCTTTAAAAGAAAAAAAAACCAATAGCTGGATGCAACAAAATTTCTTACAGTTAAATGAAGACAAGACTGAAATCATTCTTTTTGGAAACAAAGATGGAGGACCAAAAGTCAGTCATTATAATAACTTGTGTGAAAAACCTTGATGTGATGATGGATAGTGACCTTCAGAGCTCACATTAAAACATAACTAAACTTTTTTTTTTTTAGATTTTAAAAAAATGTAAGGGCATGTTAGCCTGTATTTGATAGGACAGTTGGAGAGGGTGACAGGAAGCGAGTGGGAGAGAGAGATGGTAGAGGATTGGCAAATGACCCAAAACCAGAATCAAACCCCGCATAGTAACCCAGTGCCCTACTGTTAGGCAACGGTAGGGCCAACTTTTTTTTTTTTAGATGAAAGACTTTCTATCTAAACAGGATACCGAAACACTAATGTAGGCTTTTATTTCCAGTAGTGTTGACTAATGGCGCGATCTTCTTATAGGCCTTCCAAAGAAGTCACTTAGGCAGGTGCACCTAATTCAAAATGCTGCAGCTAGAATTAGCCAAAACAAAGAAAAGCGGTCACATCACCAAGTTTAGGTTATTGCACTGGCTCCCCATGTGAGGTTTAAAAGTGAATTTAAAACCCTTATCATTGGAAGTCACTCTGTGGTATAGACCCATAGATATGCAAAACCACCCTAGGTCCCTTATCTTCAGAGTCTTCTACTGGTTTTGCCCATGGGTAAATCCAGACAGGGTGAAATGGCATTTAGCCATTGCTTCCAAATGCTGGAACCAACTTCCTGATGAAATTAGAACTGCCCCAAAAGTAGTAGGCCTATGGGTTTTAAAAAAAAATAATAATACAAAATAAATAAAAACAGCGTTATTTCCATCTGCCTTGTATTGTTCATCTTTCTCTTTTTTCAAGCACATGACATGGATGACCATTGTGAATAATGTGTTGTTGTTGATGATGATATGTTGTTATAGACACATGCACCAAGAAGGAAATAATTGGCTTGCATTCGAAGTTTAAAACGGGAACGCCATTACATTGTTTTAAATCTGAATGCGCTTCCTGGGGTTCGAGGTGCGATACGCGTTTGATTTTTTCTCTGATGAATTTCAAAGGCCTAATCCAAAAACATCCCGCAGCATCTCGCAAATAACTTTCCCCTAATCCTAATTTGCACAGAAGAAGATAGGCGAATACCAAAGAAACAAATGCTCGAATGTCTTAAAAGGTCAGACTGGGGTAACCACAAAAAAGGCAAATGGCACTCACAGCCTACTTGGACATTTGCGGAGAGCAGACAACCACACGCATGTCGGGGTGATGTAGGCTACGCGTTTATAGGCCTATTATTTATTGGGCTTTTCAATTAGGCTATAATGTTTTCCTGTTGTTTGCTTTCCATTTCGCCTTTCTTTTTCTTTCTTCTCTTTTCTTTTTAAGAGGTCCTATCCGAGTGTAGCCTAGTGTTTTTGTTTATCTCATCTTTGCCATGCCAAAATTGCAATAGGCCTAGCTATTATTGCTGGTGTCAATTAATCGAACCATGGGGACTAGGCACAACAATATAGATGCATTAGGCCTATTTCTTATTATTTTGCTACAGTGGACATATGTTAGCTGAAAAGATAAAAAGTCGAGCTTCATTGGCCCACGCGACCCGCCTTTTACATTTAAATGTTGATTTAAATGCAGATTGTTGTTGCATTCATATATACTACATTAACTACACTGCATTTTCAAGGTGCTATGCTTCCCGTTTATATTATAAGCTAAAACTCTGCGTCGCCTCAAGGTGTTTAGCGTGAGACATGGTCTAACACCAGCTAGAATTCATTTCACCTCAGGTTAATTTCCCACCCGGCATGTTGACAAATCCTGAGGAAAACATGAACATACTTCTTTAATTGACCCTCTACAGTTTGGATAATTTCGTTAATGACGCCCATAGTGTATTTTATCGGGCTACAATACACAGGGTTTGAGTAATCTTCACTTGAAAATATATAATTTCAACATCAATCTTCACTCCTGGACGTAGTCACTCCTGTTCCGGTTTCGTGTCATTTTTAATTTAGCTGTTAACAGGAACGGGGGCTACTCAGCATCTCTCTTCTGGAGACCCAGGGTGCCCTTTTGATCATTTCAAACTCTCTTGGCTATAATAGATCTGATTGGCCGGAGCAGTAAGAAGGGGGGAAAATCTTTAATTAAGCAGATAATCTCTTGTTGGGATGAGAGCGGCTCCATTTCAGAACCCCCCCTGGTTTCCCACATGAGCTCCGGAGCTCCCTGAGATCTGCATGTAGGTATATATCCCTCTTGCAGAGCAGAGTCACCCGGCTTTACAGCACACACATCACTTCTAATTCCCTAAACCTCAGGATGCTTATGCATTTTGAAGTCTACTACTACATTTTCATCTTGATGACTCACGTGAGGTCCTGCTGCACCTGGTAAGTAACCAAAAAAAGAGAGACATTTTACGCACGAGCTTTTTTTCGTTTCTTATTAGTTTCCTTGTTCTTATTACTTTCTTTATTGTTATTTACATTAGGTTTTGCTGTCATAGAGATCACAGAAAGCAGTGATCTTCTTAGCTATACAGATGTTTGTATTCTTTGTATGGAATAATATTGTAAAGAAATCAAGTCAAACTACAGTTTGTTTTATTCTGAGGTTATCTGCCATGTATGGATATGCATGGCATAACACGTTTTGTTTGAAACAACATATTGACTTTTATTTTTTCCAAATATTTGGTGTTCAGCCTTGCAAGTAATTCAACAGATGTTTCACCAATACTTTAGGAGGTGCCTGTAAATTTGCATTAGATAACTCTTTTAATTATATGAAGCAAAGTTGGTGAAAAACATGTGCATTTGATGATGGCGTTGCATGAAAATGATGTTGCATGTTGAAAATGCATTCCATGTTGCGAAAACCAACTGAGGCGAAGTAGCCATGTGCGAGGAAGGATGAGAAACATTTTTGTCTGCTTTGAGTTGTTAATGGGGCTGCCTTCCTCTGCCTTCCAGGTCAGTGAATAATTTCCTGATGACTGGCCCAAAGGTAAGTCAGGTCTTGCGCTTGCTTTTGATCTTCTCTGATGATCTTTATCTAAACCAAGATCCCACAGACTCATTCATGCATTTGAGTTTACATGCTATTATCTTTTTTTTGGAGACTGATGCGCATCCCGGGAAAACAGAGAAGTGTTATCTATCTTGTGTCCTAATGCCCAGCCCCTCTCATCAAAGCCCTGAAAGCAGTCTTCCTTCAGTAACCATTGAGGAATGCTTAACCATGTTGAGGTCTGAGATTTCAGGGATAAGAGGTTAGGTTTAGAGACTGTGTCGGACAGGACTCTCTTTACAATTAGTTGACAGCAGGATTTTAAAACAGGAATTTATTACTTACTTAAAGATGCACTGTTTAAGGGGAGGTTTGGGGTTATGGTTGGGAAAAAAATCACTGCAAACATTTTCATATTTACCTTTTGCATCGCATTCCACCTTTCCTGCTTGTATGAATGGGAGACAACTGATTGTATCTGTCACTCTCCATGGTTTAAGTCCAGCACCTTCACAGTAAATTGTGCAGTGCTAGATCAACACTTAATGTGTAGATTTTAACTCTCCTACTGCCAGTCCTACTCTCTGAATGTTGAATTTACACTGCAAACTTTACTGTGTAATTAGAAGTACTATAGGCCTATTTTAAAGTCTAAAGATCAGGTCGGAGGGGTGCCTTGCTAAGGTGCTTGCCGTAACTGTAAAGGGTGTGTGTGTGTGTGTGTGTGTGTGTGTGTGTGTGTGTGTGTGTGTGTGTGTGTGTGTGTGTGTGTGTGTGTGTGTGTGTGTGTGTAGGGGTGTTTGAGTATGTGTGTGTGTGTGTGTGTGTGTGTGTGTGTGTGTGTGTGTGTGTGTGTGTGTGTGTGTGTGTGTGTGTGTTGGGGGGGTGGTGGTGGTGGTGGAGATCACTTCACTATGTTGTGTTCATAGAGCTGTAGTCATAGAGTGGTGGTGACCTAAGTCTCCTCTTGTGGGTGGCCATCATTAGTGATGCCAGACACTGGTGTAGTGAATGAGGTTAGGACCGTTGGTCTGCAAGGCCACTTGAGACATATTAGGATATATCTCTCGTGCCGAGCAAGCAGCATGTCACTCAGACTCAAGCAGAGTGCAAACGCGATATCCTTTTGTCAGAACTAAGTGGACTCCATATCCATATTTATTTTTAACCCTGTGCCTCATTTTGTTGTTGTTGTTAAAGAATCACAACACAGTTAACATGTAGGCTAATAGTAAAGTGAAAATGTGGATATTTCAAAGATAAGTTAGGACTGTGGATGGATGTGTGTGTGTGTGTGTGTGTGTGTGTGTGTGTGTGTGTGTGTGTGTGTGTGTGTGTGTGTGTGTGTGTGTGTGTGTGTGTGTGTTGATTTCCAACAAACAGTTTCCAACACCAAACTTTGATCTAAAGCATCTGAAGTGCTCTAGATGTTCTGAAGTGTAATAGTAAAGTGAAAATGTGGATGTTTTAAAGATACGTTAGGACTGTGCATGGGTGTATGTGTGTGTGTGTGTGTGTGTGTGTGTGTGTGTGTGTGTGTGTGTGTGTGTGTGTGTGTGTGTGTGTGTGCGTGTGTGTGTGTGCGTTTGTATTGATTTCCAACAACAGTTTCCAACACCAATCTTTGATCTAAAGCATCTGAAGTGCTCTCGTAACCTCTTCTTTTCTTCTTGTTGTTGTTGATTGTCCTTCCTCCCCTCTTGCAGGCCTATCTGATCTACTCCAGCAGTGTGGCTGCCGGGGCACAGAGTGGGATCGAGGAGTGCAAGTATCAGTTTGCCTGGGAGCGCTGGAACTGCCCAGAGAGAGCTCTTCAGCTGTCCACTCACAGCGGCCTCAGGAGTGGTGAGCAAGAAAAAAAAGAGCAAGCTGACACATGCCCTATCATTAATATGGAACCCTAAGCTTTGCATGCACAATTACCATACCAATGCTTCAATCCCACCACTGTTTTTCCCCCTCTTTTGCCCCAAATTAAAGTGTCCCTCAGGAATGTTTCGGGGTTAAACTAAAAGCTGAGAATGACTGGAAGGACATTGCGTCCTTTGGTCACAGTATAGATGGGGGGGAATGCCAAATAGCTTTATAGAGGCGTCTATCCAAAGGAAAACTGGCATTGTGGGCGGTTTGTTTAAGTGCGTTGTTTTGCTGTTGTCCACACAAAACGCTGGCAAAGCCAGGGGATAATCCAATCACAAAACTTTCAAGGGAGACTTGTGTTGTTTACAGACAACAGCCCGAAACAGCATGTGTTGGTCTTTTGAATATTGCCAGTTAATTCTCTGAGAAGAGAGGAGCAGAGAAGAGAAGAGATGAGAAGAGAAGAGGCCGAGGGGGGCTGAGGAAGGGATATCAGAGAGGTGTGTGGAGGGTGAAATAGACGCCTCGTCAGAAGATAAGGACTTTAGGTCAAAGGGCTGCCCCAGGCTCTCTTAAGAGGGCATTCCTGAAGTGCCACAGAGGACAAAGTGAATCTGCCACAGTCCAGCCAGAGCTGACCCGCGCGCCTTAATTGTCCTCTTTCCCATCAACTTGCACCTTCCTCGTGAAGGTTGCTGTCTCCAGACTCCAGATAAGTGGACAGTTCATCTGAAACATTTTGGATGTTTTTTTGTGGGTCATTAAAAAGGGTAAATATCTGTTGTCAGGTGAGGGGGTTGGTTAAATTGATGCTTTTAAACTGATAGGACAGAAGAGAGAATCAGGAGAAAATGTTGAAGGAGATGGAGAGTGGATTATGAAATTCTCTTTAAAAAAAACGTGCCACTAAGGTTTATGGTGTAGGCTAGACATCTCAGCCATCTCAGCCCAAGTAACAGCCTTTTGTGTGACTCTGGCTATGTGTTTTGAACAGTGACAACTCTTTCCACAGCTAACAGGGAAACGGCATTTGTCCATGCCATAAGTTCAGCGGGAGTGATGTACACCCTCACACGAAACTGCAGCCTGGGAGACTTCGACAACTGTGGTTGTGATGACACAAGGAATGGTCAAAGAGGTAAGCAAGCAATGGTGTCTCCACAATGACTGTTAAAAAGGGTCTGTAAAGAAACAGTCCACCCTTTTTTATTTTCACACATTTGCAGACTTTTCCAGTTTTATTCATGCATGTGCATATCTTTTTTTCCACAGTGTTTTCAGTACTTTGATTTCTTGGTATCAGAATTGTTAGCAAAGCTATATTAGAATCATCAGTGGAAATAAATGGAACCATTAGCATCAAGCCTCAAGGGATCACTGGTTGGGATTAACGTTTTGCACTCTAGGAAATTTCGCATTCATTTTAAAGTGGTTTGCAAGTATTTGAAGATGTTTTGTTTGGTACCATAGACTTGTATTGCTTATTATTATTATTATTATTATTATTATTAGCTCCAAAAATATAAACTTTATTTAATTTTTACAAACTGCAACGTTTCGATTCAACAGGGGGATCTTTCTCAGGCATCATACTGTTAAGCTAGGAAATGCAAACACAGAGAAAAATGTATTCTCATATTTTACTAGGGCTTAACTAGCCAACATATCAGCAATTTCTTGAAATGATATTAACTGTTCCTTTAAAGGTGAGGTTATGGCTGGCATTTACCTGAAAATATAATGGTAGTACTGTAGCTGTGGAAGAGATGTCAAGGCAAAGGGACTTTGAAGTGCTTCTAATGGATCTTCATGTCTTGCATGGGCTATCAGAGACTGTGCCTATTTTTCCACACATTTCTGAATACCATGTCAATTTTTTTTAAAAACAGTGCGTTTTATACACACCAGTGCATATTTACCTGCAACAAGAAGAAACACATCTACATGTTACTTTGCCATTTCATTATTGATAATATCTTAGCAATGTGAAAGGCAGGAATGTTTGGCTTCCATAGCCTATGGTTGATACAAAAGTACTTACAAAACTGTAGGCCTATGTAACAGTAAGGGTTGGTAAAAACCACAAGATTTTCGGATATCAATTAAAATCAAAGCTCATCCAATTATAAGTTACGTTCTCCTGTACAGTACACCATGTCTAATTAAGTTGGTTCCAGTTAATGTGATTTGAACCTGCAGCTGTGTCTCTTATGTCCTGTGTTGCAGGGGGTCAGGGCTGGCTGTGGGGAGGCTGCAGTGATAACGTGGGCTTTGGGGAAGCCATCTCCAAGCAATTTGTTGATGCCCTGGAGACGGGACAAGATGCACGAGCAGCCATGAATCTACACAACAACGAGGCTGGACGGAGGGTAATGTTAATAATATTTTGATTAAGTAAAAGAATACCCTCCCAATGTTTTCCGAGAGGTTTTTCTTGCACTGTGTTTTGGACTACAAAGTCTTCAGATGTGAAGGTACTTTTGAAGTTAAATCTGAAGATCTTTTAGGTGGAATCATTGTTCAAGTTAATCATTCTATTAAGTAGCACAATATGTGTTGTTTTTTTTAAATGTTAGCTATATTTATTTGTAGATACACCTGTTTCTGTCTCTGAAATATTCTAGGTCTCAAAAATATTCAGAGAACAGACAGATCTATTTTCTCCAACTGCCTCATATGCTGAACCCTATGCATACATGTACTTGCAACAACTTAGTCAGAGGTGGAGCCAGACTTGAGGAATCTCACTTGGCCACCAGCAGAATGTATAGTGTCCTTTTGAATCATGACCCCCCCGCCCCAGCCCCTCCTTATTCTGAATTATAGGCTACCACCCAAGAGTTTTATTCAGGCTGTTATGCACAAGGTGCCACTCGTCTGGATCATAGTGTGTGCTGTGCGCTCTAGCAGAAGAGCCTATTTACAGCTTGTGAATGTCCTTTATGACGAGACCTTCAGCTTGAGGCTCCAGGGATCAGTGGGTGCAGGCTTAATTAGAGGACCTTGAGGGGCCACCGCAGACCACTATAAAGCTTCTGTATAATGTTGGTCCCCAAACAAGTGTTTTAGTTTTTTTATATTCTTGCAATAAGGTCCTTACATTTATGTTTGGCCTTTGTTTCACTTGAGAAACCCAAGGGGATCATGGATGGCAGCAGCGGCGGTGGCTGAAGTGTTCTTTGTTTTGGCTGCCGGCGCTGGCTGCGCAGCCTCCTGGGATCTTGTTTTGTCAGATCACCACCACGGCACCTGGAGCATCATTGTAACAGAAAAAAATGCAGAATAAGAGACCCTTTTCTATTTCCTCCTCAATGGACTTTCAATTGGGTCCACTCACAGCAGAAAACATGTCGACAATGGTTATACTAAATAAATACGCCCCTTTCCATGGCTGAACAATCAGACTCAATGTGAGTCGTTAATACTTGCTCACCTTTGGGGGCGATGCTTTAGTTGGAGGGAATCAATGTCCTTTTTCACGTGACAGCTGCATTTCAGGATATCTTGAGATGGTAGAAAAGCTGGGTAACTGGGGAATTGAACCTTGAACTTGGCCTGCTTTCATGAAGTGAATTCATCCTCTTTTCTTTTTCAACTTAAATGCATACAATCAGTAGGAAGCTGTATGAAAGGAAAATACAAAATAAAGAGGCCCTACAACTTAGCAGTTAGTGGAAATAAAAGGGATGTAAACAGGGCAAATGTAGTCCCACTGTTTTGCTGATCAATGGTATTGGCACCATGCAATGGCACCATGCAGAGGATGTGTAAATGCACCGTTTGAAAAAATAAAAATGTGGAAATGAAGTGCCACTGTGATATTAAGTTACCAAGGATGGGAGGAATTATTAACAATATAGTTTATAATCAAATTCCTATGTGCTTTAAAAATGTGATCTCTGTGTTGTGTCCTACACGGCAGGCTGTGAAAGGCACCATGCAGCGGACGTGTAAATGCCACGGCGTCTCCGGCAGCTGCACGACCCAGACCTGCTGGCTTCAGCTGCCGGAGTTCAGGGAGGTGGGCAATTACCTGAAGGAGAAGTACCAGAGGGCCCTGAAGGTGGACCTGTTGAGGGGCGCGGGCAACAGTGCCGCCAGCCGGCGGGCCATCGCCGAGACCTTCAGCTCCATCTCCCGCAAGGAGCTGGTGGCCCTGGAAGACTCCCCCAACTACTGCCTGGAGAACAGGACCCTGGGCCTGCCGGGCACCGAGGGCCGGGAGTGCGTCAAGAAGGGCAAGAACCTGACGCGCTGGGAGAAGCGCAGCTGCAAGCGGCTGTGCGGCGAGTGCGGACTGGTGGTGGAGGAGAGGCGGGCCGAGACGGTGTCCAGCTGCAACTGCAAGTTCCACTGGTGCTGCGCCGTCAAGTGCGACCAGTGCCACAAGACTGTGACCAAGTACTACTGCGTTAAGAAGCAGGGACAGAAGGTCAAGAGCATCGGGAGGAGCAGCAGCAGCCAAAGGAAGAGTCTCAGGCTCAGGAAGACTCACTAGAAGCAGAAGGCAACCAAGCTCAAATCCACTGAGGTCTTTTGTGTTTCTGTTTTTGTTCTACACAAATACTCTATTTTTGTTTCCACTAATATAGTAGCCCTCATATATTTCACAAACAAGATTTTTAAAAGTAAGTAAATAATTATATATGTATATTGGGAAAATGTAAACAAAATATGTTACATATCTGAGGAACGAACGTTTCTGAGAGAGCATTGGAAATAAGGGTTAGATTGATGGGTTGAATAAAATAAATACTGGGAAGTACTGAAAATATTGGTCTTGAAAGGTACTATGCTCCGATAATATTTAAATATTATTTTTGTACATTTCTTCATGATTTTATATGTCCATATGTTTTAACATACTTTGCGATGTACTGTACGTGTTTACAAATATAATGTATTTCTGACCCTACATCTTTTAGATTTAAACTGAATTATTCAGGGAAGTCAAGCAATGGCCGAAATACACCAAATGACCACACAAATTCTATCCTGATGGTTTACTATAAATCAGCCTAAACCTTTTTTTTCCGTAAAATACTGCACAGTAATCATATCCAACAATCAATGTGGTTGAAAACATCTGATGCTATGGCGTAAAGACATTGCATATTCCTCCAGAGTGTGTATGTAATTGTAAATAAAATGAGGCACTTTGTACATTGTTAATTTATTACATTTTGCTTTGTTTTGTTCCTTGTCAATCAGGTTTTATAATCACCCCAGAACAGTTTATTTTAGACTGTTCTTCATCATGGACATTCCATATCCAGTTCATTTCTGTCTTTTACTTCATTCCCTCCTTGTATGCAAGTCATCTAAAGATAATGATAGCAACATACTGAAAAGTATACAGTAAATGCATGGATTTACAGTTGTGGAATGAAATAAAAAAGAATGGGTTAGATGTGACTTTTTAAAAAAGCTAGTTAAACATGTGATTTTGTGTAATTAGCATGAGATAATTCCTGCACTGTTCCTTTCAATATCAGATAACCCGGGGGCAAAGCAACAAGTAGAGGAAAAATGTTTAATTATAGCCGTCCCTTTTCACACCTTTCTCAATTTCACCTCTTACAAATGCCTTCCTTTTTATGTCAATGTAATCTTTTAAAGAACTCTCGGTGCCTTGGCCTTTGCTTTGCTTCTTCACTGTTTAATACTGGTTTAATTAACTCTGTCGAGACAGAAGAGGGGGGAAAACATGAACCTAGTTGCCCTCCTTGAGTCATCCCGCCTCTGATTTTGTATGCTAATCTCCTTTTTCAACCCCAGCATCATGGGAAAAGAAAAAAAAAGAGAGAGAGAGAGAGATGTTGGGAAACCTTGGTGTTGCCTGCACAAACAGGGGCTTCCTGTGGCTGCTTTATTCTATGGCCACCTCTCTTTGGCTCCTTTCACTCCTCCAGGGCCTGCTTTGCTCCAGTTAACAATGACTGCCGAGCTAATCAGCTCCCGCGGAAACGCAGCACTGCGGCTGGAGGAGCTAATCCCCCTCTCTCCTCTCCTCCCTCTCTCAATGGGGCTGTCGTCTTCAAAAGGACTTTGGGAAAAGGCTTTGCATGGATTCACACTGTTTGCTGAATGGAAGTTAGTTCAAGTATTGTGCCACAACAAGTGGATTTTATAAACAAATACTTGCCAGCAAACCAATCCACCTGGCAAAAAAGCCAACCCCTACAGTAGCACATGCCTACAAATAAAAAAAAAACCCTAATGCAATCTCATTTGGATGAAACACATTCAGTAAGGAAGTTCTCTCTTCATCACAAACTGAAAGGGTCAAGAAAGCATTTATTGACATCTCATTTTAATATAATATGTCAGTGGGCCTACTGTTGATGCCCGAGGACCCCTTGACATTTAATTTGGTACTACATGAAGAGCGCAAGGGTCCTTTGGTCAAGGATACCACCAGTAGTAATATGAGTAGAGAAATTAAAGTCTGTGAGCTGATATTTTAGCTCAGCAGTTGTATCCCATATTGCACACTTGCGGTATCTCCGCACGTTGGCCAATGACATGAATGAGGGTGTACCAATGATTTTCTTTTATGGAAAAAAGTCATAATTTGGAAAAAGGTCTGTCGCAACTTAGTTAAATACATGATGTTTTCTAAGACCTAGGCTAATATATTTTTATTTGACCAAATTTGAGAGAAAGCTGAAAATACAATAGTGAAAATGTCATTGGGGTTCCATAAAAAAAACCTTCTAACCATATTTCAACATGTTTAAAATGTGTAATGTTTAAAAGAGGTTTCTAATTTGAGGAATTGTGCTTGTACCCCTGATTAAACCAAGGCCTACATGGAAAGTTGGTAACTCAAAGTTGGTGCTCAAAGTCTGGATAATTTCAGATGTTCAAGGTATGGTCAGGTGTATCTGTGTGTGTTGCATGTACAATGTTTTGTCTACATCTATTAAGAATAGAAGAACAAACAAAAACATTTGAAATGTCAACATCAAGTTTATGAACTTCATACCATGAGAAGGTATCTGTCCATCAGAAGGCCTTTAAGTCTGAATGAAAATTAGCCATGTCAAATGATGTGACAATTCACACTATTTGATATAGGCTACCTTATCACCTGGTGAGCAGACGGACTGTCTTCTGATTGGCTGAGCAGATGTCCTTTATTCCCTGGTAGCAGGACAGCTATGATGTCATGCCGGCGTGCGGGCGTCTAAGTGGCTTCTTTTCTAACTTTCTGGCGAAGTGCCGTTACTAATTCTATCGCATCTGGTTGTCTAGTCAAGACCGCGTCGTTAGTTGTATCACATCTGGTTGTCTAGTCAAGACCCCGTTACTAATTCTATCGCATCTGGTTTTCAAGTCAAAAATCCAGTCGTCAGTTCTATCGCATTTGGTTGTCAGGTCACCCCAACGTTCTGCACACATCCTTACATGCCTCCGATAAAGGCGCGTCTCACTAGATTAGGAAGTGGTGCCCATAGCAACGTACCAAGCGCAGTGCTTAATCTTGGCTACTCTCTCACGAAGCCTTAGATCAACATATTAATAAATTAATACTTAAATGCCAGTAACCGGGTGATAAGCGGAACAGCGGCCTTCGAGGTGTCCCGATATCAAGGGAAAATGGACTTGGCAAAGGGAACAGCCCTTCGGCTGCGCCGTCGGGCTGTTAGAACGCTCCGCCTCGTCCATTATTTCCCTTGATATCGGGACACCTCGTCGGCCGCTATTCCATACTTATTATATGGTGTGACGTCATCGGTCGAATGCTCCATTCATTTCAACGGGGCTCCCCAATGTTCGCACGTCTGTTATTTTTCGATAACGGACGGGTTGGTCTATAACAGACCGCTGTCAATGGCAACAAGACTTTTCACTGCTAAAGCGACTTTTCAACAAGACTCTAATCAGCTGCTGTGATAGACAACACCTGTTGGCTACCTAGCTGTTGCCTAGCGGTGTTCCACAACGGCACTGTTTTGTTTTTGCGCAGCAACAATCTTTTGACATTAAAAACTATAATAGACTTAACATTAAATAGGCCTAAAGAAATGTCCCCGCCATGTGTGAATCATTTAAGTATATCCATATAATAAGCGGGTTAACTTTCGGCGAGTCGGTCGCTTTGTGGAATAGCAGCACTTCAGCACCCCCGCGTCGGGGTCTAAAGATTCTCTCTGTCATGCTGCTATGTAAGGGTTAACGTTCGGCGAGAAGGTCGCTACCGTGGAATAGCAGCACGACAGAGAGAATCTTTAGACCCCGACGCGGAGCGGAGGGGTCTTGTTCTCTCTGAAGTGCTGCTATTCCACAAAGCGACCGACTCGCCGAAAGTTAACCCGCTTATTATATGGATATACTTAAATGACTCGCACATGGCGGGGACATTTCTTTAGGCCTATTTAATGTTAAGATTGTTGCTGCGCAAAACAAAACAGTGCCGTTGTGGAACACCGCTAGGCAACTAGGTAGCCAGGACAACAGGTGTTGTCTATCACAGCAGCTGATTAGAGTCTTGTTGAAAAGTCGCTTTAGCAGTGAAAAGTATTGTTGCCATTGACAGCGGTCTGTTATAGACCAACCCGTCCGTTATCGAAAAATAACAGACGTGCGAACGTTGGGGAGCCCCGTTGAAATGAATGGAGCATTCGACCGATGACGTCACAACCATATAATAATCCACGGTAGCGACCTTCTCGCTGAACGTTAACCCATACTTATTACATGCATGCAGTAGGCCTATCTTGTATTTCACAGTGACTGTGAAATATTAGACGTTGACCTAAACCTAACCTTTTCCCAACCCTTAACCTTGTAGGTGTTGTACCATATCAAAATAGGGAATGCAAAATAACAATTAAATTGATATTTAGATTATTCAACAACTGCAGGTAGTTTGTATCACTATCAACATCAGAACACCAGAAATTTTCAAAGAGAACCGTGCATATGTAAAACATGGTACTTAAAAGGAATGAAGTGAATTACTAGTTGTTTGGATGCTGATTAAGTGTCACTCCTTACTTAATAGTTCATTAATAGTTAACTACATGTTGACTATGGGTCTCACAACCAAGGTCATTGAGTGGCTGCTCATGACAATCTCTCTGCCCCAGGCTCATTCTGTTGGTATAGCAGCACAGGGCTTACTCACTGCTTGGCCCCTCATTGCTGTTTGCTGTCTTAATAAAAACTGTATTAGTATAGCTGAAAGTGCTCAAAAAGTTCTGGAATAATGGCATTTTTGAGACGAAGTTGGCAAACAGTCTTATTTTGTCAATTTGGGTGCTGTATTCAAATCTGCAATCTGTTGACCTCTAGAGGTCATTGAAGTTAGGGCCTGGAAGCAGCCGAACCCATTTACCAGCTTCATAAACAATTAAATGTACTAAAATTCCAGATTTGGGGGACTTTCTGTTGAGTGAGAGAGGGAGATTAAAAATATGATAAAATATTGGTGCAAGCTGCTCAGCACATGACATGAGCAATCTGCCCCCTATATTGCCTGACCCATGTAAGCTGTAAGGCAGTGGGCTCCAAAAAATTTTCTCCTAGGGCCAAATTATGTAGAGCAAGTGAGGCTGTGGGCCAAACCAACGCCCCAACCCAATGAGAAAAAGTCAGATGCCTGGACAGAGATTTGGTTTTCACTCTTCCGTTTCCCCCACTTGTTATGAGACTGTTAGCAGAAGATCAAACTCTGTGAATGCTTTGGAGAGATATGACTCACTGAAGTTCAAGTGATCGAAAATCACACACATTGATGTTTTCACTTGTTCTGACCTCATGGCGGGCCAAATGTTTGCCATGCTCAGGCCGGATTTGGCCCGCGGGCCTTTGTTTGGAGACCAAGGCTGTAAAGCGTTAAATTCTGCCAAGAAGATGAGACGGTATTCAGCTCAATTATTCTCCTGCAATAACCAACCAAATACCGTTCTTGTTCTTAGGCACACCCTCTCCCTTGCATTCTCATTCATTTACCTAGAGCCAATAGGATGTCTGCCCGCTCATTTATAAACCCTCTGTCTATCTCTGCTCTTCCGCTGACTAGAGTGCACTGGTGTCGACGCTCCCATCGCCTCCCCTTCAGCCTCCATCGCTGACCGGTCCTCGTCCCATGAGGAGGCTCTGCAAGGTGTCCCTGCTTTCTACGCAGTCCAACACAACTTCAGAGTCTCTTGTTTCTTTAGTCCCAGTTATGGTGTTCATACTATTCCAAGCGGACCATAAATTATTTTCCCCCAACTCCTCTGTTACTTTACTGAGCAAATCAAATCCAAGCTTGATGGGGGTGGTGTAGTTGGAGCTGTCTTCCTGGACTTTGGAAGGCGTTTGATACAGTTAACCACAACGGGCTACTTTCCAAGCTCTCACAGTTGGATTGCTCACCAAATGCTCCAAGTAGGACTCCATCCATAAGTCATTAAAAAATTCATAAAGGAAAAATGGATAGAGTCCTACTTGGACTCAAGGAAGCAGTGCACAAGGATCATGGACACATGCTCCACCCTGTCAAATAGCACAATTGGAGTGCCGCAGGGATCGATTTTAGGACCAATTTTATTTAGTTTATATATTAATGATTTACCTTTGATTTGCCCAGAAGTCCACATGCAAATGTATGCGGATGACACAGTTATTTATATTCATGCCAAAACAAGGCAACAGGTCGCATCGCAGCTAACCTCAGCCCTGAACAAAGTGTCTGACTGGCTGAATCACAACTGTCTTACGCTTAATGTGAGTAAGACAGTGGCCATGTACTTCTCCATTAGGAGGTATGATGTGGATAAACAACCCGACATCTTTGTTAAAGGAGAGGTCATAAACACTGTTGATAACTTCAAGTACCTGAGTGTAATCATTGATTCTAACCTGTCTTTTAAAAAACACATAAAAAAGGTAACTAGAGGTGTCAGAGCTAGTTTGGCTAATTTTAGGCAGATAAGACACCAATTACCATTATCTGCTGCTAAACTGTTCTTACACGCAATGATTTTTCCACATCTATTGTATTGTTCTACAAGTTGATCACAAGTAGGTGTGACCTCATTACAACCATAGCCATGCTCTACAAAATGGCTATAAAAGTATTAGATAAAAAGCCAAGAAATTACCATCACTGCGCTATTATAGCAAAATACAATTTATTGTCTTTTAATAGTTTTATTTGTTTTGCTGACATGTGTTTAATGTATAAACTTATTCATGATCTTGCACCACCACCTCTTAAGCAGTGCATTTTAATTTGCAAAGACAAACCTAGTGTCTGAAGGTCCTCTGTAAGAGGCGACTGTTATGGGGATTTTAGGAAGACCTCCTTTGGTCAGTCAGCTTTTTCTGTCAGTGCTGTGGAAAAATGGAACTCAATTCCTGTTCACATTAGAGATAGTTCAAGTTTTAACCAGTTCAAACTATCCTTCCTATCATATCCTATCCTATCCTAAGCAAACATGTGATCATTAACCTGTGTGCTGCTATATGTACTGTCAGGTGTCATATGTGGTTTTGTGTTTGAATTTGTTGCTTTATTATGTTTTATTGTGGTATGTTAGTGTGATATGATTGCTTTTAGTGTGTAACATTTCTAAGGACACGCATTGTCCATGTCTTAATGTATGTGATTATTTGATAGTTCCCTGCCCAGGGACCACGGATGCAAATTAGTTTTGTAGCTAACTCTGGTACTGGAGTTGTCCTGTACATGGCCCCTGTCAAATAAACCAATAAACTAAACTAAACTAAACTCTTCAAGCTTGTGTTTATAATCACGATTTTCCCTCCATATTTCGGATTTCACCTCTTTATTCAGTTTTTCAAGAAGTGTTTCTCAGAATGTGATATTACGCCTCTCATTACAGTGCCATTTCTTTATCTAGATAGGACATCGCCATGGTTAATTTTGTGCAACTACCGTTAGATATTTACATTAATTTCAGCTTCTATTCGATGGATGACCTCAGTGACCTCTGGGGTGAAAGTAGTTTTCATGTCTTAACAGTGCTACCCCCCAGTGCTGTTAGGCATCGAAACAATCTAAGTATTTAATTAATTTGTAATTTCTTCGTAATCCCATTCTCTCTCTCTCTCTCTCTCTCTCTCTCTCTCTCTCTCTCTCTCTCTCTCTCTCTCTCTCTCTCACACACACACACACACACACACACACACACACACACACACACACACACACACACACACACACACACACACACACACACACACACACACACACACACACACACTTACTCCTCACCATAGTAAATATATCCAGAGCAGAATTTGCACAGCAAACTACTAACTATAGGCCTACTAACACTAACTATAAGCAGCAATTCATTCCAGTTCTATTTCCTATAGGCAACATTTTTTTTTGGCTAGAAAATTGTGTAAACAAAATGAGCACTTGGCTACTTGCTATTCACGATGGCTGTGGTAGCTCAACTTTAGGAAAATAGTGATCACATCCACGGTTTCTGTGAGTGCTCATCATTTATTTCCACGTTTGACAGATTTGTGCCAGGTAAAATGCTCAACTTTTTGTCACCTATGATGTTTGCTTTATTGTCCATTTTCATGCAGATTTAAATGTTAGTAAATGTATGAAGTGGTATGAAGTGCATGTTAAAGGGCTTCCTTTTGCTTTCCCTCCCTTCCATTCCATCATTGCATTTGGGATTCGGACCAAAATCTTGCGGTGTTCAAACGAGTTAGAAAGGGGAGAGAATACCTTTAACCTAACTTCTAATACAGTAATTCAAAAGCCTAGGCCTAAAAACCATATGATTTCTTCTCTGAAAAACGTCACTCCCTGCCAACTCAATGTTATTTGTCTTGAAGAAGCAAGGCATTATTAGGTCTCAGAAATGAAACCGGTGCATGTGAGTTCAGCTGGGACATTTTCAAGTTCAAGGACCTCCGGTGGTTAACAGAGATCAGTTGGAGCTCGACATATTGCAGATTTGAATTTTGCACATCAAAATTGATAAAACATGACATGTCGAGCTCCCACAGCTGGGATAACCATCGTTTCCCAACTGGAAATATGACCAAAAGTCATCTGGGTACCATTAACCTCCTGGTTGAAAGCTTGTATGTACTAGCATTTCCTTATTTTTTTGCCTTATATAGGAGGCAAAAGGGACTTTCGGATGCACCCATCTCTAGCATAGGCCTAAAGCAGCCTATGTGAAATGTGACATTTGACTTCCTCGGTTATCTAGACTAGCACTACCCTTCATCCAACGCAAGATGTCGCTGCTTCCGTTGATGGTCATGAGGCAGAGTGCTCGCGTTGTTTGGGTGCTGCTGTTGCAGACCACTTGTCAACGCAGTGTTTACATTGGCCAGTCAAGTGCAGTCGGTGCGAGCCGATGACACATCCGCTGCCTTGGCGGGCCAGCAGCTTTTCCCAACTAATTGGAGTTGTAAAGAAGAGTGGGAAAGCAGATTGTGCTGTATAAATGTTCTAACCGGCTCGTTATCACAGTACACTAACGATACTGGAGTTCTTTCTGCTGCAGAGATGGCAGCAGCAACTGTGGACGAAGGTGTTCCGACGGCAACGGAAGGGAGCACCTTTTCTGAGGTTCACAATTCCTCCTGGACAGACAGTCAATTGCGAAAGTACCCTTTCCAAACCGTACCTATTCCCAGACTGTCTCATACGGACCCACGAGCTGAGATGCTCATTAATAATGAGGTATACATGATCAATATTGTGACTGATACTGGAGTGATGTTAGCATGCTAGCTCACAGACTAGCATTCTTGACATTACTTCTCAATGCATTCAGCAACTGCTAGCATGTATTATTAGCGAGAACCATCGAGAGTTGGTAGTGGATTAGAGCTAATGGTGTAAAATTTACGAGCGTATGCTGTATTAACAGTACATGTGACGCGTTGCTGTACCACGCACAGACCATCAGGTGTGTCAAAAACCTATGGGGTTGGTCGGAAAGGGCGACGTTATCTTTAGTTACTTGTGTTTACTTTGTGACGTGTGTAGGCTGTGGTTATGGCTACTGTTACTTTATTGACATGTTACAAGAAGGATGTTGCCACTAACGACATTGCTAATCAAGTGAATTGGTTCTGTGAACCGTGGTCCAAACTTTGCTCCCACCAAAGAGTAAACCAGTTCCATGGAAATGTTGGAAAATTGCTACTCTAACTGGGTTCTGGCATCTTCTGTGCTCAGCAAAGGACTTCGGCGATTCATACCAAAGTTGTACATGACTGGCATTAATGCACATTCATGCCACAAATAACTATGAAGTAATGTTTATTTGCGAGAAACACTTGCGCGTATTACCTAGCCCAAATGCTGTGTCATAGAGCTATGCTCTTCAGCCCCGTATTGTATTACCAAACAGATGCACTAGATTCTAGATCCCACCTGGCAAGCATTGCAAGCAAACGTAAGGAATGGGACGCTTTCAGTAGCATTTAATCGGTATGACACATGGATACAAGGGAAGACAATGAATTGTTGCCAACCTAGTGCTATTGTAACATTGTTTCGTCTGAACGGATAATTTGGCCTCGTAAAGGCAAAGTGTATTAATATTAATGTTTATAATTATAAACATTGCGTGTGCAGCAGCAACCTGAACTGTACATAGGTAGTATCCGCGCAACCATGCGCAGTTTTGGTTTGAGTCGAATCTGGATAGCTATCAAGTGATACCGTTGAACTACAGTAGTTGTGTTTCTCAGAAGTGGTGGCGCAGTGAAATGCAATGCTGACTGCCTCTAGTTCACCCACGTGTTCTTGAAGCGTACGTTCCTTTAGTCACGTAGCACTTGTCACTTCTGGTGACGTTTGACAGTAGGCCCCAGAGCCATCTAATAACAGAGTTACGCCACTCCCATAGACCTCTATGGACCAATCTTTCCACAGCAATGGCGGCTCTCATGGAGCCTCATGGAGAGTTAACATGGAAATCCCCATTGACTTTAGTTCTATTAGAAGTTACTTAGTTCCAGGAGGTGGCGGTATAACACAGAAAATGTGGTAAAGGTCATGTAATTTGTTTGTACTTAATCTTTGTTTGGTATGTGATGGTTCTGTGTTAGTTTCCAAGAACAGAAGTTTACTGTTAAGAAACATTTTAATCAACGCGAATCACATCACCAACCGACTTCCTGGTCCCCGGTTTGCGCAACTCTGTTATTAGATGGCTCTGGTAGGCCCATACAGCTGTATTAGAATGGACATGGTCTGTTAACTGGCAGAGACCACTGTTTGTGGCATTTTGCTGCACTTACTCAAGCAAATGAGTTAACGCAGTTCAATGGTGATTAGTGGATTATTATTCAGTATTGAATTTCCATCTGATGTGAAAGATTGCAGATGGAATTTCTGTAGAAAATATCATGCTTGTATGGTTTGGATTGGGGGAATGATATATGGCCACTAAACGAAATGAGGTCAGCCCTATGTTCTCACAGCCCATTGTTACCACAGGCCACTGAAGCCACAGCATATTCCTGGTGCTACATGTTCCTTCCCACATTTAAATGAAATTATTCAAAACAAATATAGGCCTTATATTCCACAACTCCATGTTCCACATTTCTGAGTAAATTAAGAGAACTTGCCTTTCTCCCTGCCATGGAACGTAGGGCCCTAAATTTGAATCAATTCATAGAAATGTGTGAACATGGGAACAGCAGGAATATGTTGTGGGACCAATGGGCCTACACATTAATGTTACTGATGTGGGACCAATGGGCTGCTGTGGGAACAATGGGTTGTGGGAGGGTGGTTGACGTTTAAGGGCGTAACACAATTAAAAAAAAAAATGATGGAAAAAATTGGAAAAAAATAGAAAAAAATAAAGCACTTAGTGGTCCGTGGAATTTCGGCTAATTTTTGCCATTTTTTGGGAAAATGTGTCCTGCATCAACACATTGTTTGTCACACCGCAGGAAAATGGAGTCACACCATAGGAAATTCACTGCATTATGGCCATTTTAATCCTTTTGTATACATGACTGACATCTGAGCTCATGCTAACTTGATAATGATGTTGTGTTTAATCTTAATATCTGTTTTCATTTATAAAAAACTTGTTTTCCTTCTATAAGAGCAGTCACACCACAGGACACCATAAAATGAACCTAAGCATTGCGTGACAGAAACATTGCAATATGACGACATATTAAGAGGTTAATAGTCACCTTAAACTTCCACAGCACTCTCCAATAACTGAGGTACTGACTGGTTTGGAGCCAGTCTTTAAGACCCTTGTAGTTGGCCTTGCAGCTGCCCGTTCACAAACATTGACATACATGTCACCCCACAGGATGCAATTTGTGTTACGAAATTGAACTTGTAGTTAATATTACTGTCTTCTGTTTTTTTCACATCTACATATCTTAATATAAAGTTAATATTTATGCAATCATGCCAAATGCTTCATACATTATTCAAAATGTTGTTGGTTAATTTATATATATATATATATATATATATATATATATTATATTCCAGGTTTCATTAATGTTACAGTCACACCGCAGGATATTTGACATATAAACATTCACATAAATCTTAACAAAAATGTTTCTTCTCATCTAAGACTGATATGAAACATAATGTACCACATCTTCTTTCATTGGCATTTGTTTTTTAAAGGAAAAATAACAGTTTTGTAGGTTTTTAACCAATGTTACGAAAAAACAAGGTGTCACGTCAACCACCCGGGAACATAAACATGCCCCCAAACGAAATGGGCATTCATCTTTCTGGTTCATTCATTCATGGTGTGAATATCACAAAGGGCAAATTAAGACTGACAATGTGTGTCCTGTCCTGTGATAGTTTTAATTCTGTTCCATATTTTTCAAAGTGATTCACAAGTTAAGAGGTGAAAGTGGTTGTGATGAATATTATCCTTGCAATAATCAATATGTAAGCTTAATGATATGTACGTACTGTTACACATTTTGTTAAACTGTAATGTTAATGGAATGGGGACCTTAAAGTGTACCTATTTTCTTTTTTTTTTAATGTAGTCCTTAACTTGTGTTTCAGCAACCTGTTGTCCTAACAGACACCAACTTGGTCTATCCAGCATTGAAGTGGGATGTAAAATACCTGCAGGACAATATTGGAAGTGGAGATTTCTCTGTCTATATAGCTGAAAACCACAAATTCCTCTATTATGATGAAAAGAAGATGGCTAACTTTGAGAACTTTGTGCCAAAGTCTCAAAGAGTTGACATGAAATTCTCAGACTTTGTGGACAGAATGCAAAAAACGGAGCAACAAGGAGGGGAGGAAAGGTATGGCATTGCTTCTCTCTTTTGGCCTTAGTAACTGTTGTGTTTTTGAGTACATATGCATAACATGTCGCCATTGCTTCTGGAACACACATAATGTGATGATAAATATGGGAAAAAATGAAATATGTCGGGCACTTCGAACAAAGCATCACATTAAGCTTGTTAATTCTAGGACTATAATCTCCTGTATGTACCTGTATGTTGGTGTCATTTCCGTTATTACCTGTAACACTTCAATGAGACATTATGGAACGTGCAGATATCCTGATTTAATATTGATGCCAATCTCTGTCATACCAACTGACTAAATACTTTTTTGATGAGGAGGAATAAAAATGCATTACATTTCATTGTTGTCTATGGTTTGCTCCCTTGTCCACAGGGTATACTTGCAGCAGACTTTGAATGATACAGTGGGGCGGAATATTGTTGTAGATTTCTTGGGTTTCAATTGGAACTGGATCAATAAGCAGCAAGCAAAGCGGAACTGGGGACAGCTAACCTCAAATCTTCTACTCATTGGCATGGAAGGTTTGTTTTGTCAGCATTTACTGCCTGCTCTCAGATAAAACTAGATGTTCCATCGTATGACGTACGATTGATTTCACTGTTTAAGCACTGTACCTGGCTATTTAATATGTAATGAAATTAATAGCTGAAGCAAATGTGTGGTAATGGTTTGTAGATTTTGAAGCAAAGTTGCTGTTCATCACTGTTCAAATGAGAACTAAGTTAGAGCCTGCTTTGGAAGATTATGAAGTTTTGTTTTTCTTTTAAAAGGTTTAGTAACTGTTATTTCTCTTTTCAATTGTGCATGCTCAGCTTGGGAGGAAGTTAGCCTAAGTGATAATTTATGACTTGCTATGTTGTGCAGGCTTAGTCGTAGGCTCGTCTATATTCCTACAATTACTGTCTCATCATGAATGATTAGAAACTAAGACATTTAATTGAATCAAGTCTTTTACTTTATCACAACAACAGCCTTAACCCTTCCGATGTCATGCATTCATTTTTGCTCGCTATTTTGCCTTTTATCACTCCATAGGCAATGTCACGCCAGCACATTATGATGAACAACAGAATTTTTTTGCACAAATCAGAGGTCACAAGAGGTGTATCCTGTTTCCTCCTGACCAGTTTGAAAGCCTCTATCCGTTTCCTGTTCATCATCCATGTGATCGACAGAGTCAGGTAGGCCACAGGACTACACAGTACCATTATGTTGTACCATTAATTCATATCTATAAACTTCACACAATATCGACATAAGTAGTCTGATTCTAAAAACTTCAATGTCCCTGCACCTGAACGTGGCTCTCTGATGTTATCGCAGGGGAAGGTGGTGTCATTTCATGTTTCAAAGGTGTCATTATGTAGGACCACTAGTGTCCTAAAGCAATATCGCAGCCACATTCAAAATATTGTTTTAGAGGCAAAACACAACATGAAGAGGCACCAAAAAGTTGTTGTAAATTAAGTTTAACACTAGCCTAGCGCAGCCAGACCCGTACAGCAAAAAGCTGTACCAGGGTCTAGGAGGGCTGGGCGGCAGTGTGGGCGGGATAAACGGTTGCTTCAGCACTCAACGTCACGCAATAGGATGGTGGAACAACCAACCCCCACACAATTCTGTGTAACGTCACAGCTGTCTTTCACAACGCACACGCGACACGCCCCTTTGTAGGTGCAGCGGCAACTTCGAGTCTCGTCGTAGCAGCGGCAACTTCGAGCCGTCGTAGCAGTGAATTTGTGTGATGACCACAGCCACAAACAAGTTTCCTAATAAATCGTGTTTTCACTTATACAGTTCAAAAATGCATCGTTTTCAACCACATGGCCCACCTTGATCAATCAGCGAAATGTCGAGCAATGTGGGGCTTGTTAAATGGTTATATTTATGATTGTTGTCAACATGGCATGTTCGGTGTTAGCTAGCTAGCTGTGTATACCCATAACTAATACATGGCTAGCCGCTAGCTCGGTAGACTAGGTGTCATTCCCATCTATTTAGTAAGCGACTTACAGACTTTCAAAGCTCCCAAATGTCTCGTTTTTAATGACATGGATCTTATTAGAATTTGGGGCAGGCATATAATACAAGGCTGGATACCTAGCTCTGTTACTGACGACAGGTTAGCTAGCCACTAGCGAGGGCCTCTTTGTAGGTGAAGCGGCAACTTCCAGCCGTCGTAGCAGTGAAAGCGTGTGATGACCACAGCCACAAACAAGTTTCCTAATAAATCGTGTTTTCACTTATACAGTTCAAAAATGCCTCGTTTTCAACCACATGGCCCTCTTTGATCATTCAGCGAAATGTCTAGCAATTTGGGGCTTGTTAAATGTTAAATTGTTATATTTATGATTGTTGTCAACATGGCATGTTCGGTGTTGGCTAGCTAGCTGTATACCCATAACTTTCCCTGATTGTCGCTCCCAACGCAGGACGCTCCCCGGTCAGCTCGCTCCCACTAGCCAGACTATCGATCCCATCTATTTAGTAAGCTACTCTAAGACTTTCAAAGCTCCCAAATGTCTTGTTTTTAATGGCATGTGTCTTATTAGAAATTGGGGCCGCAGTACAGTAGTGGTCTGATAATAGCGTGTGACTATCTGGTTCTGTAAAATGCTCAACTTAGCTTACCGAGCTAGTTTAAAACATCGAATGATCAAATGGTAATGTGTTGAGATCTATTTGTGTCCGATAAGTTCATGGTGTATTATTACATCAATTCATGTCAGCCACGAAATGTATTATCATCCAGGCTTTTTAAATTAAGTAAACACTTTCGTGCTGTACATAGCACGGACGGACACCATGCTTCTTCTTAGAAAGTTTCCTGTTTACTAGGTAGCCCGGCCCCCCTCGCGATTTGATTGGCCCTGTCATCGGATAACTTTCAGCCTCGCAAAACGACCGGGGTCCGCTAGACTGCCCCCGGGAGCAAATTCAATTTGCGGTCGCTAGGGGCGTCTAGATTTCTAGGCTAGTTTAACACTTTACTTAAAGCCCATATCTATGGCGCATTATAAGCGCATTTATAACAAATTATAATTACTTATAACATATTATGACTACACTCATAATGCTTCATGATGCTTTATATTAACAGTTATGAATAACCATGAATCTATCTTATAATGCTTTATAAATCCAAGGGTGTCATGAGTGCTCATTACTGGTTATAAACTACAGGCTGCCTGATGGGGCTTATAGTACATTATGAGTACCTATATTACTCTATGCACAGACCTTGATGATAAACTGTCATAAGGGCTCATAAGATGCTATAATGTTCCATGTTTTTGGTGAGGGCCCGCACACCTCGAATGTTTCTTTTTTAGCAGGTGCAGCTTTTCAAGGTACTCCAGTCTTCGTTTAACTCAAGGAAGAGCGCGACACTGCTTCTTCACAATTCACCACTTTTTTCTTTTTCTTTTTGTGCTGACGTTTCGGCACTAGGCCTTCATCAGAGTGTGTCTGATGAAGGCCTAGTGCCGAAACGTCAGCACAAAAAGAAAAATAAAAAAGTGGTGAATTGTGAAGAAGCAGTGTCGCGCTCTTCCTTGAGTTAAACGAATAATGTTCCATGTGACATCATAAGTCGTCAATGTGTGCTCTAAGTAAAGTGAAGTTCATATGGATGCATCTATAATGCACTGTATAATACACATCTATGTGTATAATGCATCGTAATGAACTATAAGCCCCATCAGGCAGCCTGTAGTTTATATCCAGTCACGAGCACTCGTAACACCCTTGGATTTATAAAGCATTATAAGCTAGATTCGTGGTTATTCATAACTGTTAAAGTGATACTGTCCCATTTTTGGAAATAAACGTATTTTACACCTCCCCTTGAGTTAAATAATAGGGTTTTACCGTTATCCAGTACTTTCAACCGTTTTGTAGCTATGGCAGTGCAAATTTTACCTCCAAGCTAGCAGTTAACATTGAGTCCTATGAGACCAGCTGGCGGCTAACTGGTCTCATAGGACTCAATGTTAACTGCTAGCATGAAGGTAAAATCTGCACTGCCATACCCAGAGAACGGTTGAAAGTACAGGAGAACGTTAAAACCCTGTAATATATCTAAAACACGTTTAAATGCACTCGAGTAGAGGCTATCCCAAAGCCAAACAACCCCTGTGTAAGAAGGTATTTTGTCCAAACCATTACATCTGTCATTCAACAACAACAAAAAATTCCAATGCACGACTAACTAAATATAATATCATTTATTTGATATGTTCTGTTCATTGTAGGTTGATTTTGAAAACCCTGACTATGAAAAGTTCCCAAATTTCAAAAACGTTGAAGGGCATGAAGCTATCGTAGGACCAGGTGACGTGCTGTACATCCCAATGTACTGGTAAGAGTTCCTGACTTTATCATAAAACACCCCACAAATATCTCGTGTTTTTCGCCGCTGAAGGTTAATGTTCAGCCACAAAAGAGTAATCATTATACCGAATCGTGTCAAATCTGGACACGTGAAAAAACAAGGAAGAAACCGGAATGTTTTTGCCAGAAATACAGGTATAAGGTGCAGTGAATTTTAAGGGTAATGCAGTTACTCATTACAAATCCCTTGCATAAAGTTCACAGGTATAGTGATTTCAAATGTGATTTGGAATATGTGGCAACTGCTTTGTCCCACAACGTGTCTATTCACTCGTGTACGTTTTTGTTGCTTTCCTTTGTCCATCTTTTTATTTAGGTGGCACCATATTGAGTCCCTATTAAATGGCGGAGTTACAATCACAGTCAACTTCTGGTACAAGGTAGGCATGAACACTGACACGATAAATCTATTTTAGGGTTTAAGGCACCTGCAAAAAACGCTTGCTGAATGCCCAAGCCCTTTTTGGGAAAAGGTGGCCTCGGCCTAATAACACCTAAATATCTGAGCCTCTGAAGCACCTAAAAACATGAAATAAGTTGCATTTAAAAGCTAGGACCCTTACCTTGCATAATGTGTTCATTCATCTCTAGCATACCCACATTTTTATATAAAAAGCTCAAATCTCAAGAGCCTGAATGCAGCATATAATATGTTGCTCCAGGCGCCAAAGGTTGAACAACATACACGCAGCATCAGGCTAAAACGGGTCAATACAGTGATATTTAGAGCTGTAACGATATTGTATCGAATCATGATAATCGTGATGTGCAGTCACTATACTGTATCCAGATGCAAGGAGGATATGTCCTTTCAAAGTTGTTACCCTTCAGTCCAGAAAACAACCACATGTCATGATGTGATGATGACATGATGGTTCTTCAAATCATCATCATATATATTTTGAGCTTTTAAAAAAATGATAAGTTGCCTTTTTGTAACCTATTATATGTATAAACTATAATTTTTTAAAATGTATATTTTAGGTAACACTTTATTTTAGTATTTCACTATTTCATTGGATCTACCACATTAGGTGCAGTGTAATAACCAGTGTAACAATATTTAATACCATGTAACACCATTGTAAATACCATGCCGCAACCCTAACCGCAAGGGCAAAATTGGCACATGGTGTTACACTGGTATTACATGCATGGTATTAAATATTGTTACACTGGTTATTACACTGGGCCTAATGTGGTAGGTCCACTGTAATAGTGAACCATTAGGGCAGTCATGGGTGAGCGGTTAGGGCGTCAGACTTGCATCCCAGAGGTTGCCGGTTCGACTCCCGACCCGCCAGGTTGGTGGGGGGAGTAATCAACCAGTGCTCTCCCCCATCCTCCTCCATGACTGAGGTACCCTGAGCATGGTACCGTCCCACCGCACTGCTCCCCATGGGGCGCCACTGAGGGCTGCCCCCTTGCACGGGTGAGGCATAAATGCAATTTCGTTGTGTGCAGTGTGCAGTGTTCACTTGTGTGCTGTGGAGTGCTGTGTCACAATGACAATGGGAGTTGGAGTTTCCCAATGGGCTTTCACTTTCTTTCACTTCACATTAAAATAAAGTGTTACCATATGTCATTGTATAATGTTGGCAAATGTGGAAAAAGAAAATTATGTAAATATCGTATTGCATCATGGTATGTGTATCGTGGTACGCATCGAATCGTGAACCCCTTGCCCATACTCACTCCTAGTGATATCAGTGTGGCAATTTATCTCAAATGAATAGTCTGAAGAAAAAAACCCGTAAGACTTTCATCAGATAAATTTACGTCATGGGTCCAATGAGTCATCTCCAGCACACCTGCCAGTTGAGATGTGCGAATAAAAGTTAGAAATAAATATGTGTTATAAATGAGTGTTACTCAAGTTTCATCTTTCTTTTGCTGTACCTATCTCAAAAACCACATTCTCTATATTCATCAGGTCATTGTCATTGATGTGTCATTGATGTGGATGTGTTTTCTTGTAAGGGTGCTCCCACTCCAAGGAGAATAGAGTACCCCCTGAAGGCCCACCAGAAAGTAGCCATCATGAGGAACATTGAGAAGATGTTGGGCGAAGCTTTGGGAGATCCTCATGAGGTACATTTAGCAGACGTGTATGATGCAGAATGTGTATTTTATTGTTCTGAAGCCATTGCAAAGTTGACCTCCTTATTGATTGACTTTTATGGGTTTTTGTCCTTCAGCACCCATCCTCTTGTGCGGTTCAATTATCAACTCATTTGCCTTAAAATGTGTTTATTAGTTAGAAGTAGTAGTAATCTGCTATTGCAGGGTGATGGGATTAATGTTGCAGTTGCCACGTTGACAAACAAATTCTCACAACAACTGTGTATTTTTTGTTGTCGGCAGATGTTTAAATTAATTTTGCTGAATGAGTAGCCCACATCATATTGTTGGGCAGTTAGGCTAATTTAAAATGGTAGCATACATATCAGGTTACAGTGCATATACAGGCGCAGCCATATTGTGTTTGTTGGCCAACAAGCAGGGCCGTCTGTCTGTTTTTTATCTCTGTGTGATGCAATGGCATTTTACTTATTGCAATTTCCCTTCCTCTCCACCAGGTTGGGCCACTGCTGAACATGATGATCAAGGGGCGGTATGATCAAGGTCTTAGTTAGTTTACTCTCCACTGAACTGGACGCTGCTAGACGTACTCGGCTGCATGGTGGTCTTGCCTGTAGAACTGTGCTGAAATACTTCAAGCAACCGATGCCTGCTCACAGCCTTTTATCATTTCGGGTATTTAAACTGGGAATACGTCGTCCGCATTAACAGAGGCTTTCCAACGTAGAGATGTCAACCTAAAGTTGGGTTGAAATGAAGAGATAAGAAAAAAATATCCAAAGCTTATGAATCAGTGAATTCATAAGAGCCCTCGCCTCTCGCTTCCACGTTAACTTGGCACTTGGGTTTGTGTTTGTTTCAGAAATGTGTTGTGCTTCTGAAATTTACTTTTGATGACATTCATTCTGTGGTTATGTATGAGTTTACAAGCTTGGCAACTATGAATATATAGTATTAATAATGACTTGGTTTATACGAATGGCCAAATATTGTGTTTTACAAACACTGAAGGAGCGTGTGATTGTTTGCTAGGCGTTTTGTTGATTTAAAAATGTAATTGTTGAACATTTCTTGTTTTGAACATAGAATTGATGGTATTTTTCTACAATTATTTTATGTATAGTTTTGCTAAATATTTTTCCCCAAAATGTGGTACATTTGAACTGTAGACCCCCCCCTCCCAAGAACCGATACCGATGCAGAAGAAATCAAGAAAAGTAGGAGGGCTCTGGTGAAGTTAAAAAACTTTACCATGGAATAATTATGAACACATTAAAAATGTATTGCTTAAGTGCATTAAATGGCATGGACTGAGTGTGGGGAATTTGTGTTATTAAGTTGTAGTTGATGGTTCTCCAGTTCCACTGATTCTTGGTGTAACTGTTGAGTAGGAATGTGTATTTAATTTGATTTTTTTAAAATTTCTATTGCAGTGATGATGTCCACATTCATGCCAATGTGCAATGTGTAACTGATCAAGTCAACAAAAGAGTTATAAAGGTTTTTATTTTGTTTATAATATCAAGTTTATTTTTCACTTTTTTTGCTGTGCAGTGTACAAGGGATGACTGTTCATGCAATTGCTGCATGTACGTGATTGAATACATGTCTAGCCTTTTTCAAATGTCATTGGCCAGAACAAATGCTGGAATTATTTTGTCAAGTACACTTCCTCACATCCTTTGTAAGTTTGAGTTTTGTTCGTAAGGACATGTTGATATATTTGAAGTGGTTCATCAGAGGGGCTGGCTAATATGGGAAGAGTTCAAATCTTCACCCATAATCTTAATTGTGTGCCAAATGTGTGTGTGTGTATGTGTTTTGTTTATTTCTTTTTTTTCATACTTCTCAGAAAACATCAGATGGCTTTGATGACGTTTTATACAAACAGCTGCAAATCGTCCATTGAAACACAAATACCACTTTGAAACTGATGAGGAACTATGTCGATGCATCATCTATACTCTCCATACAACTGTACAGTTGCTGGTAAAAGATCAGAAGACAAGGATTCAGAACTTGTCCTTAAGTCCTATGGAAACCTTTTTGGATCTTCCGAGTGCTTTCTATGAAGTTCTTAACCCTCTGAGGTCTAAGGCCTTTCAGAGGCTTTTAGGCTGCTTGCACCACCCTGACATTTTCAAGTATTTTCATTTCATATATATATATATATTTGGAACCTGGAAGGTCTGAGGTTTCTAATGGTGTGACTTATATGTTTCAATGACAAAAACTCACAGAGTTACAGATTTGTTTTTGGAGACAACTTGCCCTCTGAAGGGCACTCAGACCTCAGAGGGTTAAAATGGAAAATAATCAAGTTTGTTATTTTCTTGCCTCTTGTTCAAATACTGAACACTATCTCTGCCTCCTTGAAGACTGAACCTTTTGTTGTGGTGTGTGCACTGACCCCTGCCCCCCCCTTCCCCTCCCCAATGCAGGATCCCATTCAAATGGTTGCGAGAGTACTAAAATAGGACATTAAAAAGGACTGTTCATTCAATGTTATATGTGTCATTCATAAAAATAAGGTCTGCTGACCAAACTTACAAATGTAGGTGTATGATTAGGATCACAATATCAACATCAAGACTATTAAATGGACTGATTTGAATTATTTAATGTATAACCTGATAATAGAAATAACCTAGCCAGGCTGTGCCGTCCTAGTTAACACTTTCAGCGTTGCAACTAGTCAGGTCAAGAGCAATGCAAGTACTTTCTGAGTTCCCGCAAATACGGGAACTCCTCACACTTTGTCGATAAGCAAACAACCATAAGCAAACCAAGGGAGGCAGGTCAACCATGCCGTTTGGTAAACGTTAATTGTTATGCTCTTGGTCAGACCAAGTCTCAGAGAGATTTGAATGTTGATGATAATCAGGCTAGTAATAACCTGTCTCACCAGAAGAATGGGTTCCGCCTGATGAAACTTAGCAGAATTAGGCTACATGAGGGTCTGGCGAGAGTCAGGTTAGGTAATAGCAATGAGTGTCATGACAGCTAAGACATAGAATGATAATAATGCCTTTATATATGTAATCAAGACAGTTGTGAAATCATCCTGTTGTTAGAAAGAATGAAGGCAATGGATTGACCGGGACCAGCAGATAATCTCGCGATTCAAATTAATACAAACAAGTCACATTTTCTTCGGCATGCTCACTGAGATAGAATATCATGGAAATTATATCAGTGACTGGCTTTATAGCAGTAGCAGCAGTTCTCTATATAAATAGAGAGTATACACAGCGTGGTCAAAAAGGTCACACACTATATTGTTTAACCGCTAGGCTTCGATTACAGCACATACATGTATTTTGTGTTGAATAGTTTTATGAAACATCTGCTATGTCTTGCTGTATTTCCATCTAGTGGTGCATTAAGTTTTCACCAAGACCTTGTATTGATTATGGTAGAGTTTGAACACTGTGCAAAACCTTGTTCAGCGCATCACAAAGATTCTCAATGAGGTTGAGGTCTGCTGCTCCTTGAACCACTGGAAAGGAATAAATCCAGACATTGCAGGATATATTTAACAAAGCAACACAAATTATGTGCTATAATCAAAGTTAAAGACGGTCCAACAACATATTAGTGTGTGCGTGTGTGACATTTTTCTTGATGGCAACTTTTTTGGCCAGGCTTTGTAGAATACACTGGTACACAAAAGCATCCTACGGCAAACTACAGTGAGCAGTTACATTATCCTTCAAAATACTATATTAACCACAATCCACCAATGAATACCCCTTGTAGGGCTGCACGATTATGGAAAAAATCATAATCGCGATTATTTTGGTCAAAATCATAATCACGATTATTAATCACGATTATTGATTTTTGCTGATATTTTTGAAAATTATAACAAGATGAAATATAACCAAGAATGAATTACATACGGGATGAGCAAAATAACATGAATTGTAATAATTATGTAAAGGCAATAGCATGAAACTTAAGTGGACAGATTTCTGGCCAGAAACACCAGCCTGTCAGTATATTCTGGCTTCAAGTACGCTCTCAAAAGTAGGTCACTATTGCCACGATTAAAATCATGAGTTCGATTTCACTATTTTATCACGATTTTGATTATTTTTCGATTAATTGTGCAGCCCTAACCCCTTGTTACATTTTTTTCCAGATTCTTCCTGTTCACATTTTTTACTGATGCAGATGTGATTTTGTAATGGACAATGGAGCCCCATTGCCAATGTGGGCATAACATAAAAAATGGTGAAAAATTATGAGTTCATAACCCTTTGAAATTAGTTGCAAACAAATTAACAGACAAATGCAAGCAAGACAACTCACTTAACAATGACAAGAACCACACATCAGAGAGAAGATAGCGTGTCCTTTATTACTTCCATTTTGCATTTGACATCTGAAGTAAGTTGTGAACTTCATACCAGTTCAGAACAGTCTTACAGAGGCAAGGGCCAGGTTCACTTGCACTCCCAGGCACGCGGACATACGCAAAGACAAAATGCTATGAAAGGCAACAAACAAAAAAACATCCCCTCTCCTACCACCATGTCAGTCAAAGATCAGTCTCAAAACAACTCGTTCAGCATTAAAACTTAGTAAATAATAATAAAAAAGTTTAAAAATGTCCAACATAGACACTTGGAGATGTAAACAAAATAAGTGTAGGGAAATGGAACAATATGCAACACTATGGATGATGAACCCTTAAAACGTGTTGCTAGCCATCGAAAATATCTATTATTCAAACAGTTCCATACTAGGCCCTTGTGCAAAAGATGTATTTTGTAAGAGTATCCTTGAGGAATTGACTGCATACTTTTCAAATCTATATTTCTGTATATAAAAATAAAGAGCCAGCCATTTGGAACTCTGATGTGGAGATGATCTATTAAAAACACCGAAACACTGCTACAGCTGATATTGTTTTGCCTGTCAAGCCGCCCCTACAATAGCACTAGAAATGGCGCATTCAGTAGTAGTTTTTCCAATTAATGGAGAACCAGACTATGCATGCAAAAACCAAGCATATTGCAAGTCTCTATTTTGCAAGAATTTGTAAAGCTAAATGGCGTGATCAGAAAATAGAGAATATGTACAAATAGCACACATCACACAAACACATCACATCAGACCAGCTGAAAGGAAAATGGTGAGTATGCGTACGTTAGTTCAAGTTCTGTTAAATCCGCTACGGTAACACAGCCTTAGTCACTGAATGGTGGTCAGAGTTTAACACCTTATTATTATACTTAACAGACACAACAGACAAATTGAGCTTCATAGTTCAGCCCTGACCCACCACTACACACCAAACAGATTCAACATGATTTGCCTTTCTGCAGGGATACAGTACATTATTGTTATACTCAAAATAATAGTAAAAAAAATGGTGACATGATAATATGAACAAGATGTTATACCAGATAGTGTATAATACTTAAGAGTAATAAATACAAGTTTAATGGCAGAGGCTTGCAAAAGACCTTTAAGTTTTTAAATGTTTAAAATTAAAATGATCAAAAAATAAAAAGACAAAGGCCTATGAACACACATGATTGATAATAATAATAATAATAATAATAATAATGTACACTAAATAGAAGTGGTCTCTTCACAGTGTTTAATGGAATCTGTACTTTCGTGCTGGCTTCAGACTCACGTAAGTCCTCTTCATATCATCCGTCTCCTCCTTCTTCACTTGGTGGAACCGCTCTCCTTTTGTTGTCACTACTTGATTGTCATGGTAACGGACCATCTTCTTTGGGGCCTGCACAAAAATCATATAGAAGTTTAAGAATAACGTATGCTACACTGCAATAATGGTGGCTTTGCAAAAGTCTGAGAGCAAAACCACTGCCACGTTCATTGTCTGCCTACAGTGGATATAAAATCTGCTGTTCAAATGCCAGGTTTTCGTGACGTAAACATGACAGCGAGGCAAAAAAAAAAATCCCAACGTTCCCACCTTTAATGTAAAAATGAAATCGTTTGAATTAAATGGCAAATCCAACCAAGCACCCATCAAAAAGCCGATCGGTAGATATTAAATTCCTCACACAATTTTATTTGTCTTCATTTGGCGCTGCAAATATCCTATTAAGCATGATTTCAATGACAACCCAGTTGTGCCACAGCAGGGTCATTTTACTAGGCCTTTAGCGAAACAGCTGAAGCGAACCATCCCTGAACCAATTGCTCAAAATTTCAGCCAGATGAATCTTGGCATCAGGAAAGAAAAAAAATATTGATGGAATTACCTGTTCATTTTCTATATTCAGACAGTCAGCCATCATCATTCTTAAATCACATATTGTAGCCGAACCAAGATCTGACACCAAACGTTTCAATTATTGCTGATGCCAATGATTTGATCCTTCTCAAACAAACATTTTTACATGACCACAAAATGTGTCTTGACATGGTTTAATAAATGAGAAGCAAATCATTGCACTAGAGTTGTTCAAGGAGCACAAGACATCATTTTTGGCCACTTGAGTCCAGACCTCAATCTAATTGAGAATCTTGGAGATGTGTTGGAGAAGGCTTTGCAGAATCCACAAAATCTAAGGAAGATTTTTTTTTAAATGGGGGCCTTAATTCTGATGTAAACTGCTCACCCATGGTACTTCAGGTGATTTTGGAGCCATAATTGGTTGAGCAATGTCCACGAAAAAGGAGTAAGTACTTATTTGTAAATGAGGCCAATGCCTTGACTTTCATATTTGTTTAAAATAATAAGATAATGGGTGAGCTACAAAGCAACAAATGCTTTATGGGCTACTCATTGTACAGTAGGCAGTTTGAACAACCCTCTCGTTGCCCCTAATGTTCTGACGATGAGTAACATAGCCAGTGGCTAAAATCCCCTTGCAGTGCTCTACTAAAAACTATCTGCAAAGTCGCGAAAGCACGCACAGCCCAACTAGATGAACAGACTTACCAGCACGAACTACAACAATCAAAGAACTAAAGATAATAGAAAAAAAATGTATACACACTTAAAATCTATGTAACGTTCATTATTGTTTAAGTATGTTTATATATCCATGTCATTGAAACAGTCACTGAAATTCAATGCAGCCATTGAAAGTGATAGCACATCAACAGTGTCAACAGTGCTTGGACCAGAATGGATGTCAGTTTCAGAAAAGGTGGTGACAAAACATGTCTCACAACAATCAAGTCTATAACCCTTTTACACTTTTACAAAATGACATGCATTTTAAAGAGGGCCAACCCTGTGATGGCTTAAAGTGTGTTAAGGATAGACCGATATATATATCGGGCCGATATTTGCATATTTTAAGTGTATTGGTATCGGCCGATAGGCGTGTGGTTTTGGCCGATACGCAATATTTATTATTTTATGTCATTCGACACTTTATTTTTTATTACTTGATTGTTAGACATTACTTGATTGTTAGAGTGGGTGTTTAAATGTTACAAGTTCTACCTCAATTTGATAATGTTAAAGGAATTTTTATTTTTAACTTCAGACCTGGAATATGTCATTTTTTAACCTTTTTTTTTTTTTAAACCCATATCGGCCCCAAATATTGGGTATTGGAAAACGGGTATGGGCCAAGGGTGGTGATAAAAAAATAAATAAAATTAAAAAATCGGTATTGCATCGGCCATTAAAAAACCTGTATCGGTCGACCCCTAAAGTGTGTTTATATTTTTTGGGACGTCCTGTATGTTTCTATAGTCTGGCTTGCCAAGCTACAGCAGTATGTTTAATGTAAAATACTCACGTCTTTTGGAGTGACAGGCCTGTGGGTTTTCTTGTCTTCCTCACAATCCACGACCATGTATCTGGAAAAGAGGGACAAAGAGTATTTGTTAGCCAGGGAAATGCTCCTTCACATTTGGCTTGTAGAGAGTTACTTGTGCACAATCCCTGGTGCTGAACATAAAGATTACGTATTTTGGGAAAAAAAAAAGGTTCGCACACTTTGGATTTTTTCTTCTTTAAGTTATTTTTTCTTCTTTTTATTTATCCATTCATTGGCAATGACGTTTCGACCTCTCGGTCTTCCTCAGATTCCTTCACATTTGGCCTCACCATTCGCCATGCATGAAGTTCACTCTAGTACTCACTTTTCTAAAATGCTTTCCTTCATCTTCTGATCAGCCTTTGACGATGGCGTCTTCCCTTGATTAACCTAAAAGACAAACATACACAAGTGTGTAAATGAAAGACAGCTCCTCGTTCTGTATTCAAGGGGTTTCATTCAGTGCGAAATGTTCGAAATGGTAAGTCTTGACAAGATGAAAACTACATTCTGGCACCACACCAGAGAAGGTGTGAAACCAATGGTTACAGTAAGGCGGGGGGCAGGATACATGTGAGCTTGCACTTTTCGTGCACTAACACGTTTACATACATATTTTATGTCAATTTTGTGCACAATAAAGCACCAGAGAAGGTACGCAGATGCGTGTCTACGGTGCAATATTGCAATATATGGACAGATCTCCCGAAGTTCCATGTTGAGGTCACAGTTCAGTCAAAAAATAATGGGAAAAAAATGTATGATAGGCTCGAAGGCTATCTGTCCCCTAAACGATAACTCCAGTATCGTGCGTAGCGCTCTGATAGCTCTTTTGCAAGTATGTGCACTTGGTGTGTGTGCAATTTAAGTCCCACAGGAAGCATGCCCCCGGCCTTACAGTGACATAGGCAACCTACATTTATTGGTGGTGGACAAGGCAGGACGTCTCCTTCAATAATAAGCCTGACGGCCTCCTCCATGTCCCCTTTAGCGATGGACAGGGCGCTCCTCGCCTCGGTCACACTACACTTGGGGAACATCTCCAGCAGAAGCTGCTCCTGGCCGTCCCACTCAGGGCTGTTGTCATGTGAAACCTGCAACAACCCAGAAGGCAGCCTTTGGAAACTTGAATTGCTAGACGTGGAGGTCAAGCAAGCATGTAAACAGCAATCCTGCCACATACTTCCAACCATCAGCTTTAAGTACAAGTGAAATAGGAATACATAGCATCACATTTGTAGCTGATATCTTCAATCCTGGAAATAAAAAATAAAAAACTGTGAACAAAAACAATACTCTATATTCAAGAAGATTCCCTGACACTGAAACATACTTCCAACCATTTTCAAAATGTGTGAAGGTGGGGCAGGTTGCAAAGCATTCCCTGTTGTGAAAAAATACCTTTGCTGTCGCTCCATCTGTTGATAAGTGCAGCTCCTTGACTGAGGACTCCCCGTCAGAAGAGGAGGTATGAGTGAGACTCCAGTTGCTCTCCACAGGTTTTGGTGTGGTGGTTTCTGCAATACAAAAATGTACTTTACTTTAGATACAAGGCTGACACCAAACAGGTGTACAAAAATGACTAAAACAATGTTGGCTGGCACTAAACATGTGTACAAACCAAAACAAAACCAATGTTGAAGTTGGAAGCAGTACAAAGTATGTGTTTATAGAAGTCACTAAAACACAATGGGCATGCATTTTTTTTTACCTGTGTCTCGAGCTGAAGCTAGCTTTGCAGCTAGGCTGAACATCAGGTCACAAACTTTAACACTAAAAAGAAAAGACAACATTTCAGTGTTTCATTAAGGCACAAAAAGTGATATCTTCATCAAAATCACAATCAGTCTGACAGTTTTTGCTTGCCTGTCGATTTCAGCGAAGCCAGGAATGTAAGCTTCCAACATCTCCACAAAAACCTCCACATCAAAGTTTTCTTCAACACTTTCTTGTGATCCCAGGTCTTCCAACACACCGGTGATATAGGACAACAGGACTTCATCCAGAGTGCTGCAGTTCACACAATCAACACATTAGCAGGCAAAGAGGAAATTGGGCAATTATTTTAACCATCTCACTTTCTGAAGAGTTCACTCACCTCATGTCTGCATTGGGAATGTAAGACAGAATGAAGTCGTTGAGGGCATCTTGGATGATTTTATGAAGGTCCATCATTTGCCTAAAATTTGAGCAAAGGTAAGTTAAGAACTCCAGAGAGTTACTTCAAACAAGAAAGTCCGAATTACCAAATAGCACAGAATGATGACCCAACTTACAGATTTAGCTAAGAACAAGAACAAAGTAGATAACGTCGACCTATATAACGGGTGAAACGTAGTGACCGTGTTGATTACTGATCACATGCATTAAAAGAGTTGACAAATGCAGGTATAGAACACTAATACATCCCTCCTGTTACAACTTTATATAGATGACTGGAAGAGCCTCGATGACATAATTTTTAGAAAGGTAAACGGCTGTTAGCAAAGCCACCAAAGACCAAACTGGCATAGTCCCGTGTGCTGCGGTGTCCACTTGCAATTAGTACGACAAAATGTTGCTTAACGTCCGTAAAATTAGCAACACTGCACACATAACCACAGAAGCGGTGTAATGTTGCAGACCAAACATGGCTAGTAGCGTGTTCGTCTCAATTGTTTTGGTTAGCAAGAAGCAGTACCGTTATATACTGTCAACAGGCTATGGTTTCTGTACTGCTTCACAGTTTGAAAACTGTGGTCGAGACACAAAGGAGTGCTTATTGCTGGTTATAACGTATAGTGTTACAGTATGTTGTGAACCAAGAGCTAGATTCTAGTTTAATTGAATGCATTCGGGTTATGTTGCCTGGTTGAACTTAGCTTACTAGCAACACAAACTTACTAGCAACAAAAACGTTAGCGTTGTCATCATCAGTGGTAATCATACAGTTTGTAATACACAATTTCGCATTACCTTCTGCTCAACTTGGGGAAGATTAAGCAAGGCAATGGCCACTGACCGGCTGCACAAAACAAGGGCACTATCGTCGTTAAGTGAAACTGCAAGCTAGCCAACTGCACCAAAATGCTAAGTAGTAAACACAGCCACCCGCCGTCACTCAGGTTCAAAACCTCTGACGTAATTTCCTTTAGAGTCGCGAGCCAACTTTTATAAATAAGTGCTTGGATGTCTCAGACAGTTAAATAATTTGTCTTTCTAATTGGGTTATAAGGTCACATAAGTTGGCCATAAGTTGTATGGTGCACCAGCTTTTGTTGTGCGGAGGTTGATAAGAAAGTAGCCTTGTCGACAACAAGCTTCGGCCTTAACCGGATTTTTAGGTACAGTAGGCCTTGGCTATGGATTGCAAACTTGTGCAGCCTGCCGTAGTAAATTCCTGATGATTTCTGCTGGCTGAACGCGCGTTAACCAGTAGTTTACATTTGTCAATATGCAGGATAATGTCGAGCCTCTTCATGCAACTGTCATTGTTTATTTCTGCTAACATACACAGCTACATTTGGTCAAATTAAATGCCCTGAGACTCGTTTGCTGATGTGTGTCTGTAGGCCTACTTCAGTTCACGACCAATGAGGCAATGAGGTGCACCAGAGGGTAAAGGGCTATGGGTGCACTCACTGTGTAGGATTGTGGCCAAAGTAGGTATTGCTACTATGCTGCTCATTGATTAAATGAAAATGTGCCGCCTACTGCCAAATTTGATATTTTTTTCATGAATATTTACTGACTAATAATATGACCAAAGTGCAGTAAGTTTTGTACCTAAAAAGTACCTAATTTCTGGTTGTTAAAAATGGCGGACGTTGAGAAGATCCAATTTTCATGTATAAAAAGTGCATTTTTTTCCAGTCATAATGAATACTTAGAATTTGGCGGTGGTGGTAAGTATTTGTGAATGGACAGCATGGATTCTGGAAATAAATGACTAAAATTATTAGTGCACCTTTAATACTGCAGCAACATGGCATTACACTGACAAAATAACTTCTAAGTGAATTTCTCTGTCTACTTGTGTGAGCAGAAATAGTTTAGGCTTTAGTGTGGGGCTTGTGTAATCTATTAATTTTGCCCTTGAGAACAATTTGACTGTGTGTACCACTATTTAGTAAATAATTAATATGTTTAGGCCTACTCCTTTTCAGCTTGCCAATCGCTGAAGTCCATCAACCCAGCAAAGGAAATGCTGCTGCAGCTGATAATGTGTGGAGGAAGATGTCCAACTTGGCTGCACTCTCTTTAAACCCGAGTGGGTCACAAGTATGTGGAGTTGTCTTTCAAAACAAGTGATTGGAGGAAGTCTACCCATGTAGCACTGCCGTAAACTAAATAGACTATGCCAGAGTGTATTAACTTTTAATTCATCCTCCTCACATGCAATCATTTAATTATCTGAATAACAAGGGAGCCAATGTCTGTCTCATGGAAATCTAAATAAAGATGACTTTTTTGTCATATCCCAGCAACCTCAATAGTTAAATTGTAGGGCGCAACTTCATTTGATTCGCAACATTTTCAAGCTTTTTCATCAACTTTCTCCTTATGGTCGTAACATTGTCTGCCTGGGCTAAAGACCAAAACTTCAGAGTACAGTGTCTCTAGAGAGACCTTTTTTTAAAAAACAAAACTGCAGCACTATTTACTTACATGGATAAACCCAGGGTTTCCATCCAGGCACTTTACAGTTTTGGCGGCCATGTTGACAACAAACCTCGGCCACATTGAGAAAAAGATCTTATATTGCAAATGTTATTTTTAAAGTTGGCTCACAACAACAATGTATGAGCCATATGCTTTTTTGGATTTTCATTCTATATTTGGGTGGTTGACATGACGCCCTGTTTTACGTAACATCAGTTAAAAACCTACTAAAATTATATTTTTCCTCTTGAAAACAAATGTAAATGAAAGAAGATGTGATACATCATGTTTCATATTAGTCTTAGATGAGAAGAAACATTTTTGTTCAGATTTATGGAAAGGTTTGTATGTCAAATGTCCTGTGGTGTGACTGTAACATTAATACAACCTGGAATATATAGAGCTATAAAATAAACCAACATCATTTTCAATCATTTGTAAAGTATTTGGCATGATTGCATAAATATTAACCTTATATTAAGAAATATGAATGAGAAAAAAACTCAATACAGTAATATTAACTACAAGTTCAATTTCGTAACACAAATTGCGTCCTGCGGGGTGACATGTAAGTCAGGTTTGTGGACGGGCAGCTGCAAGGCCAACTACAAGGGTCTTAAAGACAGGCTCCTAACCAGTTATACTGTTGGTGTGTTCCATTATTCACCCTCTGTACTGTGTACCTTGTTTGAGTGCAGTGAAGTACCCTTTCCACCCTCCGCAATTCACGAGGCGAGTACATTCCGATTCCCGTTCTGTCTGATACACTTAACGGAAATGACGGTTGGTCGCGTGTCATCCCAGTTTACCAACCGCCAATATGCTATGGGGCACCTAAGTCTCCACCCCTTCCGGGCGGCTCAAGGGGCTGGGAACGCAAAAACTTTTGACTGGGCTGTAATGGACTGATCAAAGCTATCTTCCGATCCACCCCGCATTTCCCCGTCGATCACACATATGCTGTGCCTCAGAATTAATAACAACCAATGGTGTGCTTGTTGACTTCACTTGGCAAACGATTTTTGAGTTGTGTGCGTGCAAAAATATGTAATTATTTGGACTACAGGGTTCTAGCTAGCGCAAAAGTGCGTGACGGCCCGTTACGCTATAATTTTGGACCGTGACGCTTATTTTGGACCGTTACGCTTATTTTCAATACAGCGTAACGGCATTTTGTCTGTAGGCCTATTATGTAGGCTACAGACAGATCAATGCCACATCGCCCTTCTGCCAAACCTGACACATGTCATACTCACTGTATTTAAATGACAATATAGCACTCTACTACTACTACTACCAGCCTACTATTTTTATTTGTCGCGGGGTTTTGACGGCTTTTATTAATCTCTGTGACAAGCGTATGAAGCAACAACAAATGCACGTGTAGCATCGCATCCTTGTTTCTCCAAAGCGTAGTTGCCAACCTGTTAGCAGTGTCAGCAGTAGTGCTGGGTTCGTTACTTGTTACCATACAAACAAATCAGGAGACATTGGGCGCTAAGCGCTGACATTGGGAGTTGACACTATTCGAAAGAGGACAAAGTAGGTGGGAGAAGACGTGACATATCTCCGTAACGGTGAGAGGCACTTTTTTCTAAGCTTGCCGGTTGACATGTGGCGTGACTACAAAAAAAACCCGCATTCGTAGCAAAAGGAGCGTCTTCTGTGGCTAGGCTAATTGCATGCGAAAGGCACTCGGCACCAGTCCTGTGGTTTTAGGACGCGCAAGCTGTACAATAGCGCGAGCTCGGAAAATGTGTCAAACTGCACTTGTCTCGGAATCGGATCACTCGGACATTGATATGCCCTATTATTAAATGCACACACGGTTCACAGTGCTCCTCAACGTTTTCAAAACTAGTGCAACTGTGAGAAGGAGGGGACACCGCGACACACCTCTCTCTTCCTCTTAATAGATCTCTATTTGCGCGTATGCGCCCGAGAGAGGGAGTCATATTTACCTCTCCAATCGCAAAAGTTCACAGACAACGGTGTTTCGTTACCAACTTTTTAGTAGTAACTCGTTAGGCCTACACTACTTTTATCAGAAAAAAGTAGTTACATTACTGCAACCCAACACTGATAATTTACCTTTTAGGTACCCCTAGAATGGCCTATTTTTTACCTTAAAATGTCAAAAACTCTGCACCGCGGATGGGGGGAAGCCCCCCTTCCGCACCAACGCCCCCTATCGGTCGCTTCGCTCCTTCGACCGATACGCTATAATTTCATCCTAGCTAGAACCCTGGACTACACAACAGACGTCGCATGTCCGACGTGCAGCCACTTAAGCCACGGTGCAGCTGTAGGGTTGGCTGTGCCTCGGTTCACGTCAAATATGCGAGGCGCACGTGTAGTCTCTAACACAGTTTTGCACAAAAGCTAAAATAACGTTTCTTGCGTGTCGAAAATGAGTGGTCTTATGACACAAATCCAAACCTTTCAAATTCACTGCCATCATATGTGAAATCCGGAGCACATGCCAAACGGGATGAGGATTTAGCTTGACTTGCTCCATTAACTCCAATTCAAAATTTTGAGCGCTCCAGCCCCATAGATCGGAAGTAGAAGGGCGTGACTTAGGTGCCCCATTCAACACGGAAGGCACTGTTCGTTATGCTAACACTTTTTGAAGTTACCCCTGCCTCTAATACACATGGCGATTGTCTTTGGAATCAAAACTATGCTGTTATCACTGAGATTCAACCGTTTGACAGATCTGACACTCAACTACATCACAAACATGGCGGTCGTTGAGTGCGAAAAGTGTACAGTTACTCCACACTTCGAAAAATGGCCGTTTTGGGGGCGTTATCCGGGTAATTGACAGTACACTTTACCGTCGCGATTAGAAATGGAACACCCTGCGTACCCAAACACAGTGCGGAAAGGGCGGACAGTACGAGTATTGGAACACAGCATGTACCTCAGTTATTGGAGAGTGGTGTGGAAGTTTAAGGTGACTATTAACCTCTTAATATGTCTACATATTGCAATGTTTCTGTCACACAATGCTTAGGTTCATTTAGTGTGTCCCGTGGTGTGACTGCTCTTATGGAAGGATTTTTTTTTTTTATGAGTGAAAACACATATTAAGGTTAAACACAATATCATTATCTAGTTAGGCTGAGCTTGGAGGTCAGTCAGGAATACAAAAGGATTAAAATGGCCACAATGCAGTGAATTTCGTGTGGTGTGACTTCATGTCCTGTGGCGTGACATGCTTAGGCATTGAGTTACCCAATGCCTCACTTACTTATTTTTCATGCATCATGCAAGGATATAAGGATACCAGGAGATTTATTTGTCACATTCACACAATTATTACAAGTAATACAGTGAAACCAAGCAGCAAAATCACAGTTGTCGGCCTGTACGATGTATAGGCGTGTGGGTGGGGGTGCGGGTGCGGGTGGGTAGTAGTGTGTGTGTGGGGTGGGGGTTAAAGGAACAATAGCAGAAAGAGCATTGGGGATATGTTTGTGCAGAATATTAATCATTTTATTGTATCTTACAGAAATGTCACACCAATGATGTCACACCACAGGACACATTTTCCCAAAAATGGCAAAAATTAAGTGAAATTCTATGAACCACTGAGTGCTTTATTTTTTTTCTTTTTTTTCACATTTTTCCACCCATTTTTTCAGAAATTGGAATATGTTTCCTCCTTTAAGTGTGTTACGGCCTTAAACGTCAACCACCCATTTCATATATATATATATTTTCAAGTAACGGCACAATATAAATTCAATGATGATTAGGCCCATGCGGTGAGCAATTTGTCAAAAAACGGGAAGGGTGGATATGTGTCTGATATTAAGCATCAATGGAGTTGCATTAAGCTGTTTTATAATGGAATCAAATAATTGGCTGTTTTTGTTGAGATGTAAAATAGGTCATTTGGTGAAATTACCAGTAACAATAGCAGTATGGAATTGGAATTGGATAGGAGTGTCTGCCAAATGTAATGTAATGTAAAAAAAATAACTGTTTAAGCTTACCACATCAGGATTGAGTTGCTTTACTGTAAAATGTATAAGTGCACAATAATGGCCAAAGCATACAAATATAATATGTAAATGGTTCTTCTTGATAGCCAGCCTGAGCATGATGTTGGTGATGATGATGGTCTAAGAGCTCATTAGTTCATAAACTAAAACATAGCCTACAACCTGAAAGGCAACGGCAACACATCTATTTAACATCAGTCCACAAACTAAGTCTGACAGCTTTATAGTTTATGTAAACTACTGTATACCCCTGTGTGCTCTTATATTTTATTTCAGAATATTATTTTGCAATGTTTTGCAATGTTACTGTATACATAGTATGAAAAGCACGTCAGTCAGTAAGTGTCAAATAAGGTTTTGCACAATGAGACATTCTTTAGTTCTAAATAAGTTTCAATACATTATTCTAAACGTCACCAGGTTTGCTAGAATGTGTATTTTGTATTTCTATGTCTTTTCATGCTATGTCAAATAGCTTTTTCACCATTCTTTATGAAATGAATGTCTGGTTTCCCCTGAAAATGTCTATTGGTACCATGACAATAAAGGGTAATATTACATACAGTATTTATTATCTACAGAGATTGAAAGTGTGCTTGCACTTTAGAAACAGACCAATTCTCAACCTCCTCTGGTATTTTCTAACTAACTTTTGACAAATCATTCTAAAACTTAAAAGAAGTTGTCAGTACATTGAAATAAAGGACTTAAACTTAGTTACTAAAAAAAATCCTGTAAAAATACCATGTTGATTACACCAATCGAGACAAACCTGTAATCAGTCTGTATCAATTGGTGAAACCAGTATTTTCCAGATAACCATCTAGATTTTCGTGCCAGTTTCCTCTGTAAAGCAACATTAACGTGTAATTTTCCGAATGTGAAGTTCTCTTTCGAACTTTCAAACAATGGTTGGGTATCCGGACTAGAAAGTATATGTTGATTTTCGTATGGTGCAAATACAAAATATGTTGCTTAACAGGTTATTTAATGTCAATATACAAAGTTATATCACATGGTGTAAATTGTTGCATCATCTGACATGGCAAAACTTTATTTCAAACTTTAAAGGTCTTCTGATGGACACTTATCAAAGTTTGGGATCTAGTGTTGAGATTTTAAACATGTTTTAAAATGAAAACTTGCTGTTGCAGGAGTTGTTCATTTTAAAGGGTCCAGTAACATAACATTTCACATGCAACACTAACACACCTGACCATACTTTTAAAATGTCAAATTATTTGTATTTAGTACAGTTACTAAGCTTTTCATGTAGTACTGGGTTATTCTGTGTAGTATATTTTTCTGGTACATGCTCTTATATGCAAATACACAAAATGTATTCTTAAAGGTGCGTCGTACTCGTACCACATCGACAATTTAGAAGTTGACTTGACGGACACAATTACCCAAGTTAGAAATAATATTTATAAAAAATAAGTCCCATTGCCTTCAAACCAGTTCATCATTTGTTTTATTGGGAACTTGTCTTTTGGTTAAAATATTTGGTTCAGTTTTTATTGTGGCGCCACATTGACATTTTCACCATTATACTCTCAATACCCTTTCAAAATTCATAAAAGTACAATATATAGACTTGGTCTTCAAAACATAATGTGTCCAATTATTGTGAGGGTTGAACTATAGAACATCAAAAGGATCACAAAAATGAGTGTCATGTCATTGACCCAATTGCAGGTAGTTCACGGTTCCAGATAGAAATATATAGCGTTAAACTAACACTAGATGGCTGCATTGAGTCATTTTTGTTTCCTAAAGACTTGGTCAGTTATGAATATTTACAAAGAAGAATACTCTTAAAGAATAAAGAAATGGATTATCACTTTGATCAGAATGGTCACTGTTTATTTTCCTTCCCATCTAAAAACATAAATGCATAGATTTAGCAGCATGTTTTTCCTTAGAAAACCACTCTGCTTTATGACTTTATGACTTTGTACATACTATATGACTGTGTCGCTAAATAATTCTCAGTTTACTGTAGAACATTTTCATTTGTTATGTAGGAAAACGTTCAAGGGTTTTTCTTAGTTTATTTATATATTTTTGTTCCTGCCTGTGTGGTTGAGGCAATGGTAGTCACTTTCAATTGTCTTAAACCTCAGAGATAGTCAAAGTCATTATACAGGGGAGGGCACTCAACTTTTTGCAGGCCTAATGTCAAACCGACTTATTGTGCCAAAGATGGATCATTAATGATTTAAGCCCCCCCCCCTCCCCCTTCTTTTTTTCTTGCACATTCGATACATTAGTTCAACATTTCCACAGTATACTGTAGGCTATTTGATGTTGTAGCCATCTTAGTGAAATATGTGTCTATTTCTTAGTAGTAGTAGTATTTATCATACTTTAATCATCTGCAGCGTAGTGCATCTTGGTAAACATTGACACAGGATGGTTCATAAAATGTCAATTCTTTATGCTTGCGACATAAACATTAATATGTTGTCACCTGTTGAAAGTGACAACATTTATTTACACTTGAGCAGTACAGAAACAGAACACCTCCGTTTGGACGGCCCATATAAATCTACCCCAAAAAGTTCCCAGTATTAATCTATATTTTACAAAGTTGGTGAGAAAGGTAATTGAACTTGTGTAGGAGTGTAACCTTTGTATCAGCACAGCACTGGCTCCAACATGTGCAGTGTGTATTGTTGCATTTTAAAAAGAGATTTTCATTCGATATGGCACAGTAGGGGTTGACGAAGTTCTGATAAATAATTTCCTCTCCCTCGTTAGACAGACGAAAACTGAGTAAGAATAATTTACTGCCACATTAATTACCTTTTTCTCCCCACAACTTTAAACAATAATACCATGAGCTATCTAACGGAACCTTTTCTAATTATGTTATTAATGTTTGATTTGCAGTTCAGACACAGTGAGTTCACATTTAATTTATATTTTAAAGTTTTTACATTTGCCTTGTGATTGTGCATTATTCCATCAGAAACATAATAGTGCAAGTTCATTTGATATCTTGAATTGAATCAGTTGTGTGCCAAAAAAAATCAAATCAATATTTTTTTGTCTGCAGAGAAAGGGATTTGTTCAGATCGGCTTCGTAACTGGAGGTGCAAAAAAGCACAAAGTTCATCTTCTTTTTGAATTAGTCTCAGTTGCATTGCTCTGTATACTACATATTTTGCATTGCATTCAAAGGTGGTGATTCTGTCTTTGATATTCTGTTTTCGGGAACTTTTGAAAGTAGAAAACACATATCTGAATACTTTCAGTTTTTACTGAGTTGAATATTTAAGTCAAACTTTGTTGCATCTCACCTCCATTACTTCCTCAACTGTAGAATTCTCTCTGAGAAGATTAATGTAAGCAAAATACCTGTCTTAATCTCAACAATGTTGTTGGCGGAATACAAAAGCAAGAAAACAAAAATCATTCAAACAAAAACAAAAATACAGACCTCTGCAATGGGCAAGCACTCAAGCACACTCCTGGCCGGTTTTGAGGCCAGCAAAGCAGGACTTTGCCATTGGAGCGGTGTCAAAGCAGAGGAGCTGGCTTATCCGGCCTCCTAGCATGACACGCTTGCCTGTCGCTCTGCCTTGTGGTCAGATCTTGTCTTTTGGGCAGTGGCCACTGACTAGTCTCTCTCTCTCTCTCTCTCTCTCTCTCTCTCTCTCTCTCTCTCTCTCTCTCTCTCTCTCTTGCTCACTGTCTATCGCTTTCAAACAAGCATGGAGGGCATAACACAGGCATGGACGAAATAACAGCAGAGTTTGTTCACATAAAACGACACCAGTCTGCTGGTGATGCAGTTAATGCTATGTGTCTCTGTGTGTGTGTGTGTGTGTGTGTGTGTGTGTGTGTGTGTGTGTGTGTGTGTGTGTGTGTGTGTGTGTGTGTGTGTGTGTGTGTGTGTGTGTGTGTGTCGGTGAGTGTGTGGGTGGTTGGGTGTGCGTGCGTGCGTGCGTGTGCGCCTGTGTGTGTACAACAGATGAAACATGACCACTAATTTGCTGTTAGCACATTGAGAAAAAGCGGATGTCAACAATGAATGAAGACCTCCGTTGGAAAAAAAACCTTTTTATTTAGATGGCTCTTGAATTCATTTGACCATATTTTTACCTTCATGACTAGCACTGTCACATTAAGCATTGTAAGTGTTATTTCTAAAGGGAATCTGTAGCCCTGAAATGTGTTACTAGGCTTTCATCCCTTGGCCAGTCAGTAGGTTAACCGGCACATTGCATCTATCTTCAGGAAGCCACTTTACATCGTCATTGATCTGGTGGGGAAATGAAGAGAGTTCATGTACGCATAAAGGCACTGAGAAAAAGCCCACTGTCTGAGTGATCATCATGCAACATATCTGACATATGGCCGACCCGCCACGTTCAATCTTCCTGTCGATAATGTAGCCTCCTTGCATAGTGCCGATCAATACAAGCTTATCCTTTTTATGATAATGCAAATTGTATATTCCTCATGTGTTTTTTTTCCCTGTCTTCCGACACCTCCAGTGTTCCACAATGTCTTTATGTACCAGTAGCAGCAATGTTGTATAAAGGAATCAAACAGTCTGGTTGCGTGTCCCAGATTTTTTTTCCCGCATGTGAAGTTGCAGGGCTGTTACAGGAAGACTTGCTGGGACATTTCATGGGTGAAGTCCAGGTCTCAGGGGTAGCGTCTGATGTGTGAGACCTCGCAACAGTGGGAAGACGCCCCTCGGTACAAACAGCTGTTGCAGTGGATCTGTTGCTTTCCCTCTTTATGAGCTCCATGTGGACCAAAAAGACTGACTGAGATCTGCCACCGTCGCTTGATAATTGAGTCTGACTATAGAGGATATTCAGGAAACCACTGAGATGTTATAATTCCTTAGTTTTTTTTAGTAATTAAAACCATTCAGCACTTCTTTCGTTGCATTCTGGTCCTGGATTAGAAGCTTAAAACTGAAGTGGATATACGTAGGTATACTGGAATTGGTAGTTAAATAGGCATTATGTTTATTTTCAGAGTCAAAGTAGTATTGCATTTGAACTAATTCCATAAATATGACGCATGATGGTGACTGTCAAAATGGTTAAATGTGTCAGTACAACACACATTGGTTCAGACGTCACTGTTGAGGTTAATTGACTTCTTTTTGATGTGAGTGCTAATGGAGTAATTCAAAAGCACAATGTTTTGGCATATTTTAAACAGAAAGACATGTACTGGAAAGTTAAAAATTTCAAATACTACATGCAACTATTTTAATCCTGCTGTGAATTAACACTGACAGCTCTGCCTGTAACTACTGAAGTTTCAGTGTCCAAGTTTACACCAAGGGCATTTGGCTCATAATGGTTGGTATAGAGCTGGTGGATTGCCTAGTTGTGTGAGGGTTAATATTGTTGTCTGTATAGTATGGTGGCAGGATCAACCAATAGAAGTGGTTGAATGGCTTCTCTGATGAGAATAAATGTGATGGCTTTAGCCTGGCTCTGTCAAGCCAACCTTGCCATTGTCCGCAGTGTTGTATCTTGGAATGGGCCTGTCAGATTGTGTCAGGTGTTGGGCCATAGCCAGTGGGCTTCAATCACAAGATATACAGACAGTGAAGAAGATGAGATGGATAATTTTGGGATTTGCTCTGATCACAACAGTGCCGTCAGTAAATGGAAGGAGAAGGAGTTGTGTATTGTCTACCTGACTCAAGGCTTTTTGCAGAACCATTATGCTTGCTTGCATCTTTTTTTCCTTGCCACAATTTTTATATGAAAATACTTATTGTATTGTATTGAAATTGTTAACTCCTGACTGTGTGATATGTTTGTGCCAAATGCAAGTGCTTGTGAATTTTTCGTCTTCTGACACACAGCCAGTCACAGTCAGGGAGGAAACGTTGCATCTCCACCCAGACTAGGGTAGCCATAGTGATGACCAAGAATGTCTCAGGAGAGTGTGGGGCATCGGGTTCAATTTGTGTATTTTCACTTGTGGTCCATATCAAGACATACACTTTTTAAAGATCCTAGCTGCATGATATGCCATACATGGTGAGCTGTAGTGGTATGTTGACATAAATGGTATATCAATGTGTGCTGTGTTGTTGATGTTGGGATGTCATCTGTGAAACAAAATAAACCAAATAGCCCACCAGTTTTACTTATTCCTACAGTACAACATACTTTCTTTAAGCTAACAATGCATTCATAAGGTGAATCTTTGTAAAGAAAGGGTGACCGACAGTGCTTGTGATTTAGTGGGGAAACATAACATAGCCTATTGTCTTGAAGATGCGCTGTCAATTTTTAATGCAGTGTGTCTTTGGGTCATTCCACACCAAATCTCTGAATGATCCTGCACGACCGTCTCAGATTTTGCTGGGAAAAAAAATCCAGGAGGCTCACACACTTCCCAATAAGTGCCACATCTTAACTCCCAACTCCTTATAGTTTTGTCATTTGACACATTTTTCAAAGGAGACACTTTCAGATGGCTGTAACTACAGAACTAGTAGTAGGTCCATCAAATTTCCAGATTTCTGAGGGCCTGCATATTGTAATCTTATACCAAAAATCACAGTATCGACCAACATAAAATAAATTCTTGAAAGACTAGATGTTTGAAATTTGTGATAGAGTTCTTCCATATTTTAACAGTTTTTTTTCTGCATACCCTGCATTCGTATTCAGGGTAGTGCCTACATTCAGAAGATGTGCAAAAGCTATGTATTTATGAAACTCAGCTCAAACTCTACAAAATGCTCAATTTGCTTAATCATAAACTACACATATGATAGTCTATATATACAACTTGCAAATGTTTTTTTAAGCTCATAGTGAACAGTGACCCCTGTGGTTGCTACTGGTATCTGGTCTGGCCCATAGACTATAATATGATGCAAACATCATTTTCAAAAAAAATCATTGTGCACAAAGGAGGCAGAATACCATCACACATTTTTTTTCAGCCAAATCTGAGATGGTCGTTCAGGATCATTTGGAGACCTGGCATGGAATAACCACTTCTGTAATAATTCAAAATGTAGAACCAAATAGTGTTTATAATGGGGCCTATTAATGAGAGCCCCATTGGCTATCTGGCCCCTACATGATACCTCCAGTAGTGTGTGTGTAGTGCTGTGATAGCTCTTTTGCAAGTATGTTCACTTGGGCACTTGCTGTTGCATGCGTGCATGCGGCTTAACAATGATAGAGTGCTGTGGATTTATTACACTGGAGAGTGGGCTGAATAAGGAGATATTTATATTTCACATGCTTTGGTATTGTACCATGTGTAAGTTACTCTACACAGAATTTAAAACATGTAAACATTGTGAAGATCTCAGAGGGTTGTCCTGCTTTGCTTTATGTAGTATCTGTCAATACCATTTGTAGTCATTTGAAGTCCTTATGCGATCCATTTACATATTCCGACCTCAACTGCTTTGCATCTTCTCTCAAGAAAACCAGACATATTTGCATGCAGAGGTCTGTACATTCTTTGTGACTTTGATACCATGGAAATGACTTATGCGCAATAACATGATGTGTGTGGCAGCTATGGGGTTAAGTAGGTTAATGATGTGCATGGCATCTGGGCAAATGGAGTTAATGCTTAACCACTGGCATAAACAGGCAGTGCAGTCTTTGGGGGAGGTTTGTGTCCTGCAACTCAAAAGCAATACCAGTCTATGCCCACAGACAAGGTACACAATAGAAAACAAGTTAAATATCCCCCTTTACTCCAAGGCATTGTGTTTTTGTTATGATTTTTAAAACATCTATCTAACCAGACTCTTAATGTTTTTTTTGTCATACTCGTCAATTACATTTTTGTGTAGCAGATGTCAGGTGGTACAACCACAGCTAATGTCCATAAATTCATTTGTAATCAGTTACTAACATACAATACAAACAATGATATGCTTTTAAGATAACACAGTAAAAATGAATATGCCATTAGCTGTGGTTGCGCTATCAAGATGTCTGCTACTACAAAAATGCCAATGACCTACTGTATATATACAGTACTGATGATAACTTCTGGTAGTTGAACTTGTTGTAGGTACATTCCAATCGCCTACAATTCAAAGATCCTTGACGCATATGTCATTCTCTCTATACCTTACTATAGAGAAGTGCTGTACAAGACAGCAAATCAGTCACTGAAACACACACACACACACACACACACACACACACACACACACACACACACACACACACACACACACACACACACACACACACACACACACACACGAAAACAATAGAAACCGACAGTGAAAAGATAAGGTCCACCATTTTTTGCCCCCCCCCCCCCCACCCGCCCCCCCCCCCGCCCCCACACCCCCCCCAACACACACAACCCCCCCCCCCCCCCCCCCACCACACCCCCCCACATCTCCCTCCCCATCCCCCACCCCCCCCCCCCCCCCCCCACCCCCCACCCCCCACCCCCCCCCCCCCCCACCCCCCCCCCCCCCCCACACACACACACACACACACTCCCCTTTTTGTCCACTCCTCTGGGCTCTCTCCAGTGTGTGGGTTTTGTTCTGTGACTGTATTCCATTCCTCTAACTTTGTTCCATTGGCTGAGCTGCCATGAGTGTGCCGTATGAGGCATTGGGTTTCTGTGCCAAAGGTATGCCGGAATTACTGTCGGCGGTGGAAAATAATGCTTTGCCGTTTCGCTTTGTTGCCACCAGATGCAATTTTGCTTTGCGTGAAAAAAAAAACGGGCAACGCTTCTTTTTGTGCACTGGTTTGAGTCGAGACTGAAAATGGCCACAAATTTTGAACACATCCTGCAAATTGCCTCTGTTGTACGGTGTTATTTAATTACAGCGTAGTGAAGCCGTTTGAAAAATGTGACAGTATAAGAGAGAAGTGAGGATGACATCACTAAGCCCCCCTGGTCATATCCTTAGATCGCTGAATGATCGTTCGAGCCCACTTGATCATTAGTGCGACAATTGTTTACAAAGTCCTGACACTTCCTTGTTGATTTGTGTGTGGCCCAGGGTGTCAGATCATGTATCAAGTCCTGGTGCTGTGTTACTAAGCTGTATTTTCCACACACCTTGGGTACATTTTGTTCTTTTGAAAAGTGTTTGCGGTAACCCTAGTAGTGAATTTATACTTGGCGTACTCAGCACAAACCCACGGCATTGGATATGTAGCATCAATTCTGAGATTCTTCTTAGGTCTGTTTTCCGAGAGATGCATGAGAGATCGATTCCCTCTCTGTAAAAAATAAATAAATAAAAATCCGACTTCAATTAACCTTGTTTTAAAATAGGGCTACTTTTGGCCACCGATTTTCATCGGATTCATTTTGGTCAGTTATCATTTCCTATCCTGCCTATCCCACCAATGAACTTGCACCCCTCCATTCCCCTCTCCCCCCACTCTCTCTCTCCCTCCCTCCTCCATATCTTGCGGTCTCTTCTTTTTTATCTCCCTCTGCCATTCGTGTATACATTTACTGGATGCCGGGTGGGGACCCCTGGATTCATCTCTGGGCCACCAGAGAAGCATAACTAATGGCGACATTACAGTGGCTTTCTGAATGAGGCGACCGGATGTGAGTTAACCAAGCAAGAAATAATCTAGGATTTTATATTCTGCATGAACGAGCAAAGGATATGTTCAGAATAATGTCTCTTCGAAAAATAATTTGGAGCTAGCTTTGGCACTGGGGGGGCTTTTTTGGAGAGGTGTGTCAGGGGGTGGGGGTGAGTTGAGGTGGGTCACTGTGTTTGTGTGTGTGTGTCTGTGTGTGTGTGTGTGGGTGGCTGTTGCTGGGACAGATATGACAGACTGAGAAGTTGTGTCTGTGTGGCATCCCTAAGCAGATAATCATTGTCGATTTAATGCTCTGCCAGGGTCGAATTATCTATTTTGTCTCAGGCCGCAGGTCTAGACTGACTTTGACTAGATCCACAGGAGTTGTTTTTTCCCTCTTTTTTTCATGGGTGGGCCTGGTTGTACGTATTTCTTTCTCGGGTGCCCAAATAAGGATCTTTTTTTCCACCGGAATGGATGACATTGCCACACACAAGCTGTCTTCACAATCCGCTCTCATTAAAATGGCATTGGAAGCTTTTCTTGGGCACTAATAAACCTCCGTGCCATTAAGATCGTCCTAATTACTCTGTGTGAGAGAAAGGAAAAACACATGGGCGGCCGCTGTCTGGTGGGGACAGGGGGGTAGTGGGGTGTAAGCCTGCTGGCATTTGGCCCCCAGAAGCTTAACGTCACACACAAAAGAAAATGTCCCCTAGTTTACCCATCTTTGCCCCAGCTGAGACTACCCCCCACCTCACCTCACCTAACCACCTCACCTCCCTCCCTGTTTTTTCCTCTCTATGAATGGAGCTGTCTGACCCCTCAGCCCAGAGTGTCCATTCATGGTGTTGAGGGGAATGTGTGAATGACGCTCTTAATTAGACAGTCCTTACTGAATCACCTCGCACTTCCCTCAAGTGGGTTTTTAAAGGATGAGGAAGGGGATCATACCTATTGTCTGTCAGTCAGCTTGCCGGCGCACAACATAGGACATCTGTAATTTTTAACAGTGTTTTATTGTTGCAGGACCATATTTGGCCAAACATTTTTGAATTTTCTGGTAAATGTAAAGCTCTCTCCTTCACAAAATCTCTCCCTCTCTCTCTCTCTCTCTCTCTCTCTCTCTCTCTCTCTCTCTCTCTCTCTCTCTCTCCTCAAAGTTTTTTTTTTTGGTGGGCCCATCACATGAGAAGCGGTAAATGACAAGTGAGTGACATTTAGAGGGAGTATTAATTTGAATATTTGAGTCGTCATGCTTGAGGGGCTGCACTGCTACACCAATTGACAGTCGCTGTTTATCAGCCTTGCGTCTGCTTGGACATCCGGAGCCATCGCCCAATGTTGCCTGTAATTTATACAATTATTTTCACAAAAGAAATCATACATTAGCATTGTATGAAAACCGCTTGCATCGTCGCTGAATGAAGAGGTTAAAGACATTCACACAGCCGTGTCATGCACTGTATCCAGAAACATAACCCATCAACATTTGAAATGCCACACGTACAGTCAGCAAACAAATGAAAAATGATGTGATCTCGTTATTTTCACGTTTCCAAAAGAAGAAGCACCCTCACACAACCTGCCAGCCTGCTTCTTGTTTTTCATCTCTTTCACGTCTTTCGCTTCCCCTTTTTCTACCCACCGCCTAATATAACGGCATCACAAAATACCCTGATGTCTTTAGTACATGTCTGCAAATGAATGAAAGATGATGTGATCTCGTTAAGGTCATGTTTTCAAAAAAATTAAACACCTTGTCTCAACACAACCAACCTGCTTCTTTATTTTTTACTTTTTTTTTTTGCTTTTTGCCCTTTTTTTAAACCAGCGCCTAATAACGGCGGCACAAATAGCCCGATGTGTGTTTAGTACATGTCTTAGTCCCGTAGATTAATGACATTAAGCGAGTTTCCATTAGCGCGGCGATGTGGGGAGACAGGGGCGTCCATGCGGAGAGCCACATGACTGAAACCCTGATAAGAGAAAATGAAACGCATCTCTGGCGGGGCCAAAAAGGGGGCCAGGAAACGCCACTCCACATTAGCCGCCAGCCCTAGTTTGTTGTTACTTCATTAGCCCCCATAGCCTCGGGAAGCAGAGGAAAGGAAGGTGGCGACCCCCTCCCTGTGTCCAAATGGGGGGTCCAAGGAAGGAGTGATTTTTATTCATTCATTCATTTGTTCTCTCTCTCTCTCTCACTCTCTCTGTCTGTCTGTCTGTTTGTTTCTCTCTCTCTCTCTCTCTCTCTCTCTCTCTCTCTCTCTCTCTCTCTCTCTCTCTCTCTCTCTCTCTCTCTCTCTCTCTCTCTCTCTCTCTCTCTCTCTCTCTCTCTCTCTCTCTCGGTTTGTGGCAAAGACAGGTGGTTTGGAGAACTGGGGCTGGCACCAAACCAGACATGACAAGGATTTCACTGGGTAACAATTTATTTAGCAATCTGATATGAGCTTGGGGAGCATAATAGAGTAGTCAACTTCTATACAAGCCACAAGTTCTATGCAAACCATGTGTTGCATTTATTTGGGGTTGTATGAATTACTGGAAAACAAATACCAAGCAATAATGAAAAATATTACAGCTGACCAAATGTCTCAAGGTACACATGAGCTAAATAATAGCTAGATCATAGCTTTTTAGAAACTGCCATTCTGATTTCTAGTATGCTGAGCTTTTGTAGACTTTGTAGGTAACTTTAACCATTGTTTGTTTGTTGAATAACGTTTTATATCAGAGTTTATCCGAGGGCCTACTTCTCTGCAGTTAAAAAAAAAACGCACGGACGCACGCACGCACGCACGCACGCACGCCCACACACACACACACACACACACACACACACACACACACACACACACACACACACACACACACACACACACACACACACACACACACACACACACACACACACACACACACACACACACACACACACACACACACAGGGTGCAGTGTGATTAAGAACAGTTTAGATTGTTTTAAGCCCAGTGAGTCAGCTTGTTGTCTCCAATTGTGGTCGTATCGGGGTATAGTAGACACTGCAGACTGCACTGCATGATTTCAGCTGGTAACTGAGCATGTAATATTCACCTCTAGGCTGAAAAACCATCAGTGGTAAATAGTGGCAAATTACTGTGATGCGCAAACCAAGATCTCTCTCTCTCTCTCTCTCTCTCTCTCTCTCTCTCTCTCTCTCTCTCTCTCTCTCTCTCTCTCTCTCTCTCTCTCTCTCTCTCTCTTTCTCTCACACACACACACACATACACACTCTCTCTCTCTCTCTCTCTCTCTCTCTCTCTCTCTCTCTCTCTCTCTCTCTCTCTCACACACACACACATACACACACTCTCTCTCTCTCTCTCTCTCTCTCTCTCTCTCTCTCTCTCTCTCTCTCTCTCTCTCTCTCTCTCTCTCTCTCTCTCTCTCTCTCTCTCCCTCTGTGCTGAGTGCAGCAGGGCCTGATGAGGCATGGGGAAAAGCAGCGTGCTGGTGTACACTACTCGACCTGGGCCGTGTTTTTCAACCTCACTTACTTTTTTTCACCTTTCCTATTCTCAAACTTGATTCAAAAAAATAAATAAAAAATTAACCATAAAATAATTAAATTAACCCTACAAAGACCTGCTAGCTAGGCCAAAAATATTGCCATTGTTGAGTAGCCAAAAGTATATGAACTTTTTTTTTTGCCTTTTGGCTTGCCTTGGAATTGACAATGTGATGGTGTTAAGTCTTAAAGATTAGTGTACCGTGATGTACTTTTTTTTAAAGTTTTCAAAGATGTTTACTAAATATTCAATATTCAATTGTTACAAGCTAAAACAAAAGCAGCACACAGAACACAGCCAGGTCACTAACAGACACCAGGTCACCATATCAAGACAAGATTGCTTCTCACTACTACAGTATGCCACCAACTATATTGATATCAATGATTAGCGTAAATGGTTAAAACGATACTCTTGGTATTGCGGAGAATACTTGCTAGAAGTTAACAGCTTTATGTGGAGCATTTGCATGGAGAACAGGGAAAAATGGTGAAACTACCTCCTTTTTTTCCCTTTTTGAATTCAGTGTCCATGTCAGAATTTACCACTTGTGTTATTCCCCAATGACCACTCAAGATTCAGTTTGTTTGCCACTAGAAGTGTAAAACGGTGGGAGTGTGAGATCCTTGCTGGGTACTTATCAGCAAAAGTGTGAGTGAGGAGTGTAGTCTCTGAACAGCACAGTTGGAGGTGTGTAGGGGATATTTAAAATCTGACTTGATAAACTGTTGACTTTATGGTGTTTTGTTATTTTACATTTCTTCATTTCCAAATTTATAATGCCATTCATCTTGACCTTAACCACTCCTCAGCATCTTCTTTGTTTGATTTTCTCACCTGTGTACTGAAGTGTGCATTAATATGCAAATGACAAGGTGATTAACTCAGTGCATATTTGTGATCGTTGTAGATAGTTTTTCCTCTGTGTTCAGCCGGTATTTTTTTCTGTCTGCCTTTTTAAAGTAAGCTAAATTGATCAATTGTTTTGTGGATTTTTTTGGAATACCTCTGGCTCACACACACGCACGCACGCACGCACGCACGCACGCACGCACGCACGCACGCACGCACGCACGCACGCACGCACGCACG
>NC_085880.1:28675265-28682765 GCF_034702125.1 Engraulis encrasicolus
TGTGTGTGTGTGTGTGTGTGTGTGTGTGTGTGTGTGTGTGTGCGTGCGTGCGTGCGTGCGTGCGTGCGTGCGTGCGTGCGTGCGTGCGTGCGTGCGTGCGTGCGTGCGTGCGTGCGTGCGTGCGTGCGTGTGTGTGCGTGTGTGCATGTGTGCGTGTGTGCTGGGATTACGGGAGTGTCTCGGGGAGACAATTTCCCTGCTGAAAGGTGGTCTTACCTGGCCGTGGTACCCCTCGCCCCCACACCCCCCAGCCCCCAGCCCAAGCAGCTGCATGTCATTTCTGTCAAACCTGGCCAGGGTCTGTCAATTAAGCAAACACAGGGCAATCTGTGGCCGCTGAAAGAGATCCCCCCTCGCCCGGCTCGGTGGCAGAGAGACGGCCCTTTGTTCCCCCCTGGCATGTCTCACATACTTTTCAGAGGGGGGCTGAGATAAGCCCGGGAGCTGCCGTGAAGGCCCGGCTTTATATTTGGTCACTGTAATGCCTCCGGCCCGAGGAAGGGCAGGCAGCCGTATTTAAGAAAGCGCAGCCCCCCTCAGTGAAAAGGTAATATTCAACCCCTCCCCTCACAGGGATCACCCAATAAAAGCCACAGGTTAGGTGGTCCTTCTCCTGCCGCTGCAAAAAGCTCTGAAATATTTTGTTGAATGATGCGGCAACCTCACACTGCACACACCCCCACCCCTCCACCCCCCATCTTTCTTTTTTCTTCCCCCCATCCATCCATCCACCCTGGCTGCCCCACTCTGGTCTGTCCTTCCTCCCTGCCTCCCCACAGCAGGTTCCCCCCGTCACAGCAGTGCAGGGGTAAGCTGGGAAGCTGGAGGGTGGCTTGACTGTTTCCTGAAATCGGATTAGTGGCTACTTTAGACTCAGATCTGCAGGGAAAGGGGCTTTCTCTTTTTTAGCCAGCTCCAGACCACCCAACAGGTAAACAGGTACATTTACATGAGGCTGAGGCTGGAGATAGGGGGCAGAAAGTGACACGACTGATGTTTGGGGGCGCCGGGAAGGGATGGTGGGTTGATGTGTGGTGTGGTGAGATTCAGAGAGCTGTCACTCACTAGTGTGGGTGTGTATGTGGGTGTGGGTGTGGGTGTGACTGAGTAGATCTCTCTCTCTCACACACACAAGGTTTACAATATAGTCCACGTCCATATCAGATGTTTGTGTATGTGGAAGTGGACATAATTTAATACCTTGCTTTGTTTTGTACGACGAATAGTTGAATGTGGTGTGTAGGGGGTCAGACTATTTTTTTTCCAATTATTTTTTTTGCAATTCAATTTGTTGACATCCACATATTACATAAGAATACATGTTTTAATCCATTTTTTTTATTAGCGAGAATGTATGGGGCCATTGGAAAGCCCTATTTCTGCCCTTTCTAATTGTAGGATCTTTGGCATTTGTTGCGTTGCCATGTCAGCTACAAATTCAAGTCAAAGTAGCTGCATGAATTTCAACCCATCAAAATAAACCTGATGGGACCTTCTGTTATGAATTCATGATCGATTGTTTCGGCCATGTTTCAGTATACATGCGGGCGTCATATATCTGTGGAAAGCTTAGATTTTCCACTTTGAAGTTCTCTGCATAACATCCATTTTTGCATTCATGGGCGTCAGAGGGCTCATTGGAGGGATGGTGGGGGATTCTGGACAGCATCTCCCTCAGGGAGTAAATTAGTGTAGACCCGCAAATGGCTATTGTTAATGGCAAGGATGTCTACACTTTGATTAGTCACATGTTAAGAATACATCTTGTTGTATGCTGTACATGGTGTTTTGAATAATGCTAAATGTAATTTATTGTAGTGTGTTATCTAATTAATTCAAGTTACTTTTTCCAACGTCAATTTGCTTATTTGCTGTATGCATTCATTTCTGAGGACAATGACACAATAAACTTAAAACTTGACCTGAAATTGAAACAGGATGAGCTGAGTTGTCAGAAAAATGTATGGTGGGGGGAAGGTGCGGTGACCCTAAACTGTTGACTGTGTGTGTGTGTGTGTGGGAGCGAGAGAGAGAGAGAGAGAGAGAGATTTTAATACTGTAATGAAATCACCCTTTTCTTTAAAAGTGAAATTTGGGTCACAAATCAATCAGAATATGGTACTTTCTGAACTACATGGCAATGTTCAATACTTGTTTATGAATCTCTTTGCCTTAATCACTACCATGATACGCCATAGCATTGAGGACAATGACAGGGGCATTGCATGGGGTTTATACACATAGAAGACCAGATATCCCTGCTGTCATCTCTTTTTTTTTGTTTTTGGGTATGGAAACCCTCGTTTATCTCATGGTTATACCCCATAGATTACCAAACTAGATTTTGGCGCTTTGGTGGTATGGGCCATCTAACCAGGCCTAACCAGGCCATATTGAGTATCAATTGGGTAATACCTATTAACAAGTGGAATTTGAGGTACACTAAACTGAAAAATAAAGAAGAGCTAAGGAAATTTTGGGCTCCCACACCTCCCGTGTAATTCCACAGGCAATCAGTCACAGTTTTCAGCGTTAAACCATGTTTTGGTAATAGAATGAATGATCATTGACTTCTGTACAGTATTGTAATATTTTGAGCTGGAAACCTGAAATAGGTACACATAAATACTTAATTAATTGAAATACCTTAAAATGTAATCTCTATAATATATAAATAGCTACATTTATTGAACAAAAATGTATTACAGTATATATGCAGGTCACATCTTTGCGCATGTGGTTTACGAAAATTAAGCGCATATGTTGTGAGATTTAGCATTTTCCCTTTCTTTATTCTTTTTTTTTTTGCTCCATCCAGATTGTTAATTTAAAGGCAGGGCAGCAGCAAATCCACAGATGCCAGTGAGTGTAGTGCTATTTAAACCCTGCCATGGCACTGTGCAGGCAAAAAAAAGCGTGTTGCCGAAATCCCCGAGTGCTCCCGAAAATGAGTTTTTGGCAACTTCCTATAATACACGCTGCCTTTCCTTGCAAGACACCGAGGCTTTGTTAACATAGGCTGGGTCTGAGCCTGCAGCCCTTCAAGACACCTATTATGCTTGACTCAGTGGGGCAGAAAGAAGCAAGAGCCTCTACTGTGGTCATGTGGGCAACACACTGGCATTATACACAGTTCAGTATGAGATATTGTGTGAGTCATATAAACAGTGCACAAGTGAGAGAGAGAGGGTGGGGGTGGAGGGGGGGAGCTGAGGAGCTGTTCGGGAGAAGTTTTGATAATTGGGAGTTATATAAGTGTCCAAATCCTCAGTGGAGGATTGGAGGGTTTTTTTTACCCCCCCTTCATCCCAACCTTTCCTATCCTACCTCTCTCTCCCCCTCCTCCTCCCTCTGCCTATTTTCCTATTGTGTGTTTTGTGAAAAGCTGAGAGGGCCTTACGGAAGGTGACAAATCCTTTTGACATAAACAGTTGTGTAAATGTTAGAGGAGAGGGGGGAATCGGGTCTTTAGGAAGAGGCCACGCTAATTGCCTCGCGACAATTAATTTTTTTTTGTCAGCTGATGTTTTAGAAATTGAATCATGGCCCCCTTCTCTAAACCATAGGGATTGTGTGTGTCTCTCTCTTGTGGCTAGGTTGTTGTTGTTGATGTTGGATGACAATAAATGTATCACCTCTCTCTTGCTGCTTGGAAAATGACAATTGTTATGAATGTAGGAGGGTAGCAGGGGTGGTGGTGGTTGTGTTGGGGGCGGTGGTGGTGGGGGTGGGGGCGGGGGCGGTGGGCAGACTGAGAAGTGGCCAGCTGTCAGGTGGGGTTGGGTGTCAGGGGAGGTGTGTGTGTGTGTGTGTGTGTGTGTGTGTGTGTGTGTGTGTGTGTGTGTGTGTGTGTGTGTGTGTGTGTGTGTGTGTGTGTGTGTGTGTGTGTGTGTGTGTGTGTGTGTGTGTGTGTGTGTGTGTGTGTGTGTGTGTGTGTGTGGTTAGCACACTTCCTGAAGAAAGCTCTTTTTTTGCAAAGCAGCCTCCTGCTTTGCAAGATTGTGTTGATATAACATGGCACATGGGAATGTAAGTGTTTGAGATGCAGGTGTGTGTGTGTGTGTGTGTGTGTGTGTGTGTGTGTGTGTGTGTGTGTGTGTGTGTGTGTGTGTGTGTGTGTGTGTGTGTGTGTGCGTGCGTGCGTGCGTGCGTGCGTGCGTGCGTGCGTGCGTGCGTGCGTGCGTGCGTGCGTGCGTGCGTGCGTGCGTGCGTGCGTGCGTGCGTGTGCATGCATGTGTGCGTGGGTGTGTGTGCGTGTGTGTGTGTGTGGGTGGAGGTCTCCCTTGTGTTTTAATGCATGACCTGTTAGCAAGCTTTCTTTTTTGGCATAATTTATATGTTAATAAGATTCTGATGAGAAGGGGAACACAGATGTAATCCAGAGAACGACATGAGTATTTTCATAATGTACGTTTGGAGAGAGAGAAAAGGGAAGAGAGAAACGGACCGCCAGATAGAGTGAGAGACAGGGATGAGAACAAGTGGTAAAACAGGAAACTGGTGAAACAGAAAGAAATCCAATGCTTAAGCATGCATTATCATTTCTCTTAAGGTTTCGATTTAAATAGCGGGAAATGTGGTGGACGGATTGTGCTTTGAATGATCACCAGAAGCAACTGTTGTTTTTCACCCTTTGGTTGACTAAACCACCAGAGTTTAGAAAAAATATACTTTTGTTGTAATATATATACACTATATATAAATATATTTTTACATTTTGTACCATTTTTACAATTTTGGAAGCCGAAACAAGTTTGGTTAACTCCAGAGAAGGGCCCTTCTTCTCCCTTGCTTAGCGCCCTACACCAATTAAATAGAGCAAGTACATGGAGATACCAAACCAAGTAAGTCCTACTCCCTCTGTGTTGTGGAGCCCCCCCTCGATTTTCTTTCCCTTATCTCTCTCTCTCTCTCTCTCTCTCTCTCTCTCTCTCTCTCTCTCTCTCTCTCTCTCTCTCTCTCTCTCTCTCTCTCTCGTGTGTATAGAGTTAGTCTAGTGTCTGAGTGTGTGGGTGCATGCATTTTGTTCTCCTTGGTTGTCTGGCTCCCAGTCGCCCCTGTGTGTGTGTGTGCATGTGTGTGCGCGTGTGTGTGTGTGTGTGTGTGTGTGTGTGTGTGTGTGTGTGTGTGTGTGTGTGTGTGTGTGTGTGTGTGTGTGTGTGTGTGTGTGTGTGTGTGTGTGTGTAAATGTGAGTGGAGAGTGCCGGGTTGCTCAGGCATGACCCTGACCATGTCAGGCCCTGTGTGTTAAGGGCGCCGAGTGAGCGAGAAGCAAAGTGCCTCCAGCAGTGTTACTGCAGCGCAGCAAGGCTGCCCTCACAAACAGGGATTTAGCTGCCAGTTGACACTCCTCTGCCCTGCTCTTTAATAACGCTCACTTTTTTTTTTGGGTGGGGTGGGGGTGCGGGGGGTGCTCCTCCTTGCCTCACATTTTGCACCTGTGTGGTGGTGTATGTTGTCTTGGCTATCGTTTTTGGACTGTAGTCTGCCCAGTTACTGTTTTTTTTTCTTTTTTGCCTCCTCTCCACCCCCTGAGTTTTTCCACATGAACAATGCAAGCCAACAGCGAATTGGATTTCAGCGATGCTTGTCAAGTAAAAAAAAAAGTACATTTCCATGGCGTTTGTTTTGGGTTTTTTTCGTCTCTTTGGCCATGGCCCCAGTGAAATCAGTTTGTGATATTGTGTTGTGATTTGAAAATTGAATGAGTGCGGAGTGACCGGATGTTAGGTTTTTAAAGAAGAATAGAAAGTAACTTGCATTCAGAAAAAAAAACCTGAGCAAAAGTGCATCAGACATGCGTATCAACTAAAGATTCAGTATGATTAAATTGTTGCTTGCTCATTAAGTGCACTGAATAGACTGTGTGGAGATGAAAGCGTGTGCAGACCTCCCCTGTCCCACTTTCACCCTGTGGGTGACCGTTTGAACTGTCATGGAAATGCACCCCCTCTGTGGGTAGGGATTCAGGGTGGCGGGGGTAGGGGAGGAGAGAGACCCACCCCACCCCAGCCCCAGCCCCAACCCCAACCCCAGCCCCAGCCCCAGCAGCCACCGTTTAGACATTTTCATGGTGGATTTGAAATCAGATTTTATATGGGTTTGCTCGATTGACTTAATGGATTTCCAGAGCCCCGATCCTATTAATAAAGTGCCTTTGCCCCGGAGGGCCCTGCTCTTACCAGTGGCAGTCTAATCCGGCATGCAAATTAAATCCTGCCACAATATTCCCGCCTGTTTAATATGATCCGTTACATACTTTTTGATTTGTTTTAGGGACCCGGTATTTGTTACTAATGTTGGGCTTTTAAAAGAATGCCCCACCCTGCTCAGCCCCTCCCCTCCCGCCCCCCATAAAAGACTAAAGCTTTAAGTCTCAGAAGAAAAGAATTGTACTCACTCAAAGTAGGTGCAGTCGTGTTTTGTTGCACTATCCCCTCACCGCCACCACAGATATGCCGTCATCCTTGCCTTTCTTCTATTCACACACACGTCGCTGTGTGAAGGATAATTACACAGTAGCCACTTTGGACTTTTAATCTGAAGGAGTATTGCTACTGTTAGGTCTGTAACTGGGCTTATCCCCCCCCCAGCCTTCATCTTTCTTTTCTTCCTCATTAATGAGGGGGGGGGGGACCCACCAGTGTATTGCTGTCTTGGCATGCTGTTTCCACACACATCTGTCAGAAGTGTAGGTATACTGCCACACGTGTCATATGCGCTAAGCGGATTTGGTCTTAATTATGGAGTGATTACGCTGCATACAGAGAGCTTTGACTCCTTCAACTCCCCTGATGCTGTCCTGGGGAAAAAAAAAGTTCACACCATCCACACAGTCTCCATGTGGATATTTACACGACAGCAGACATAAAAAAAAAAAAAATGTAATCGGGAATTAGAGGGTGAAAATCCACAGGAACAGTTGTGTAAGTGTTGTGTTGCCTCAGAATAAGAAAGCTAAATCCTGAATTTCACACATTTTATTTTAAGAATCGCTAGTTTGGTGCTATAACATTACAAGACGTCTGCTCACATCGAGGATGTGTGATGCTGGAAAGGAAAGTTAGCTATTCAGAGGCCAAATATGTGCGTTGTGGTGTGACATATCTTGGTTCATAAATCAGTCAACAAAGCAGCCCCAGATTACATCTTCAACTTTACTGTTGCTAAGTGACAGGGTAATTACTCCTAGTGGTCAGGGCAGGGCAGTCTGTCACAAAAGTCCCTTTTGAAAAACACGTTATTGCCGATAAAGCCAGCTCACAGCCACTCACCACAACAACAACAATAACAACAGCGATATTGTTTCAACCGCCACACAGACAGCACGTGGTGCCGGGCAGGCACAGCTCAAACCGAGGAAAAAAAAAGAAAACACAACGGATGAATGCGATGTGGAATATTTCCTGTTTATCTGGTATCAACATCCGGTTGAATAAAATAAATAACCAGCTTTCAAACCAACGTATGCTCGGGACCGTGCACCTCATTTCAAGCACA